>NC_069504.1:913286351-913602601 GCF_027579735.1 Bombina bombina | reverse complement strand
CTGCCGATCGGAGCTCACCGCTACTCTAATAAATTTTTTAACCCCTAAAGCTAATTCTAACCCTAACACCCCCTTTAAATCTAACGAAATAAATTAATTCTTATTAAATAAATTATTCCTATTTAAATCTAAATACTTACCTGTAAAATAAACCCTAATATAGCTACAATATAAATAATAATTATATTGTAGCTATTTTAGGATTAATATTTATTTTACAGGCAACTTTGTATTTATTTTAACCAGGTACAATAGCTATTAAATAGTTAATAACTATTTAATAGTTACCTAGTTAAAATAATAACAAAATTACCTGTAAAATAAATCCTAACCTAAGTTACAATTAAACCTAACACTACACTATCAATAAATTAATTAAATAAAATACCTACAATTATCTACAATTAAACCTAACACTACACTATCAATAAATTAATTAAATAAAATACCTACAAATAAATACAATTAAATTAACTAAAGTACAAAAAATAAAAAAGAACTAAGTTACAAAAATAAAAAAATATTTACAAACATTAGAAAAATATTACAACAATTTTAAACTAATTACACCTACTCTAAGCCCCCTAATAAAATAGTTTTAGTAGCAGTTATGATTGTCTTATATGTGTGCGCTTGTGTGCAAACACTGGCTTAATATCTACCAAATGACAATGGTCTTAGTAGTATTTGTATTTCTATGTCTATGTTTATATAAATAAATGTATAGAAAAAACGTTTTTTAGTTTTTAAAGAATTTTCATAAAATAATATCTTAAAATTATTAAGTTCTAATTCAAAAATAAAAATAAAAAATAATAATAAAAAAATATACAAAGATTATTGGTTAAAAATAATATTCTTTTATTAGAATCAATATAAAACAGTCAGTCGAAATTGCTTAATCTTAAAGTGGTTATGTGAGAAAGTTGGTACCAACCAATTGTATTGAGGTGTAGCTAAAATTAGTATATGATATATGTGTGTAAAATTAGCAAGTCCAGTTTATACCTTGGTAGGTATTTAAAAATACTTTTTGTAAAAGATTTGGCTTTTCGCTCATAAAATGCACCAAAGGTAGAAAATAAGGTATAATTGGTAGAAATACAATTGTTAGAGATCGTTGTTGAAGACAACTATTGACACCTGGTTCAACAATAGGTGTTTATTTTCAGCCTTTTTGAAATAAGCCTTTTTGTGATATGACCAAAAGATTTAGGCTAGGTGTTTGAGACGTTTTCTGTATGTCACAGTAATTATATCACAATAGTTATTGAACACTTAGTTTGTCTTTTGCGATATTATTAATCAACAGACTTTGAATAAGGTACCTTATTTGCAGTTCCAAGTCATATAAGAAGGTTCTTGCGTGTCCAAAAATGAGGTATAGATGAGAAACTTTCTTTGTCCTTTCAAAGTTTCTAGGAGCGCTTGTTGCAGCGTGTATGTCTCCTATGAAAGTTGCCTCTGTCACTTCCGTGTCCGGTCTTGACACGCCCACCAAATGCGAGATTGACAGATAGGTAAAGAGCAAGGTTTCTCCAGTGCAGTGTAAGCAGTCTGTATCCAAGGTGATCAGTAAGCAGTCTGTATCCAAAGCAACGCGTTTCAGCTCCAAAGAGCCTTTCTCAAGCTTCTGTCAGACCTGCTTAGAATCCTATCTTTTATACCTTTGTTCCTGATTGAGTAAATTGTTTAATTGTTTTATTGAAGCATTGTCAAAGCCAATATCATTTCTGTGTGTGGTTTTCAATATGCTTAAAAGCCGCTATAGAGTATTCATGTATTCTTATTAGAAAAAAATATAATAAAATAAATCAACAACTAAATAAATAATTTTAGTAAAAAACTGGAATAGTATCTCTTTTTTCCTTTGTTGAAAAGATATTTTTTATATTTATATTGGTACTATACTGTGTGTGGTTTCAATATGTTTAAAAGCCACTTTAGATTAAGTAAATAATTATAGTGAAAACTGGAATAGAATCGGTTGGCTTAGTTCTCTTTTTTCCTTTGTTGAAAAAATATTTTTACATTTTTATATTTCTATTGGTTCTTTCCAATGTATTTCCAAGTTATTACTGTACATTAAAAAGACTGTACATATCTATATATGACCTGCATCATATGAAAAATAAAACTTAAAATTTGTTTGTTAAGATAGAAAAATTATCAGATTTATTTATATACTTTAAAAACGTTTTTTTCTTTGGTAATAAAGGACTAAATAATATATACATATATATAAAGCTGGACATTCTAAGTGTTATAGAACAAACCAATGTGTAATAGATGGGTGAAACAGTCTCAATCTAGAGATTGTAGGTATTTATGATTTCTTGTAGTATTGTGTTATGATCTATGTGAAAAAACTTCTCAGTTCAATTTCTAAATTCAGACCTTGTGGGTGAAGAGTGTCTAAATTGTAAATCCATTTGCTTTCTAGCTGCAATAATCTTTTTTGATTATCTCCCCCTCTCTTTTGTTTTTGTAATTTGGCTATGCCCATATAGTTAAAAATTTTTAGATTACCATTATTACAGGCTTTAAAATGCTTAGGGACGGGTAGGTCCTTATTTCTATCCTCGTCCATATTTTCGATGGATAAAATATGCTCTCGTATTCTTTCACGTAGGGGGCGTTCTGATTCGCCTACGTATTGCATTCCACATTTACACTGAATCATGTAGACAATATTTTTATCTGTGCATCTTATACATTCTTGGATTTTAAATTCCCTTTTATTAATATGTGATGTGACTGTTTTACTTTTCTTGGAGTGTCTGCAAGATTTGCATATAAAACATGGGAAAAAACCTTTTAGGTCCTTTTAGGTCAACAAAGGAAAAAAGAGAACTAAGCCAACCGATTCTATTCCAGTTTTCACTATAATTATTTACTTAATCTAAAGTGGCTTTTAAACATATTGAAACCACACACAGTATAGTACCAATATAAATATAAAAAATATCTTTTCAACAAAGGAAAAAAGAGATACTATTCCAGTTTTTTACTAAAATTATTTATTTAGTTGTTGATTTATTTTATTATATTTTTTTCTAATAAGAATACATGAATACTCTATAGCGGCTTTTAAGCATATTGAAAACCACACACAGAAATGATATTGGCTTTGACAATGCTTCAATAAAACAATTAAACAATTTACTCAATCAGGAACAAAGGTATAAAAGATAGGATTCTAAGCAGGTCTGACAGAAGCTTGAGAAAGGCTCTTTGGAGCTGAAACGCGTTGCTTTGGATACAGACTGCTTACTGATCACCTTGGATACAGACTGCTTACACTGCACTGGAGAAACCTTGCTCTTTACCTTTCTGTCAATCTCGCATTTGGTGGGCGTGTCAAGACCGGACACGGAAGTGACAGAGGCAACTTTCACAGGAGACATACACGCTGCAACAAGCGCTCCTAGAAACTTTGAAAGGACAAAGAAAGTTTCTCATCTATACCTCATTTTTGGACACGCAAGAACCTTCTTATATGACTTGGAACTGCAAATAAGGTACCTTATTCAAAGTCTGTTGATTAATAATATCGCAAAAAGACAAACTAAGTGTTCAATAACTATTGTGATATAATTAATGTGACATACAGAAAACGGCTCAAACACCTAGCCTAAATCTTTTGGTCATATCACAAAAAGGCTTATTTCAAAAAGGCTGAAAATAAACACCTATTCTTGAACCAGGTGTCAATAGTTGTCTTCAACAACGATCTCTAACAACTGTATTTCTACCAATTATACCTTATTTTCTACCTTTGGTGCATTTTATGAGCGAAAAGCCAAATCTTTTACAAAAAGTATTTTTAAATACCTAACAAGGTATAAACTGGACTTGCTAATTTTACACACATATATCATATACTAATTTTAGCTACACCTCAATACAATTGGTTGGTACCAACTTTCTCACATAACCACTTTAAGATTAAGCAATTTCGACTGACTGTTTTATATTGATTCTAATAAAAGAATATTATTTTTAACCAATAATCTTTGTATATTTTTTTTTATTATTATTATTATTATTTTTTTTTTTTTTAATTAGAACTTAATAATTTTAAGATATTATTCTATGAAAATTCTTTAAAAACTAAAAAACGTTTTTTTCTATACATTTATTTATATAAACATAGACATAGAAATACAAATACTACTAAGACCATTGTCATTTGGTAGATATTAAGCCAGTGTTTGCACACAGGCGCACACATATAAGACAATCATAACTGCTACTAAAACTATTTATTCAGATGACTTGGGGTATCTGATTTTTATGTGAAGTATTATCTACCACCAGCGCATAGATTTTTAGTTGTTTAATCATAAATACCCCTAATAAAATAACAAAGCCCCCCAAAATAAAAAAATGCCCTACCCTATTCTAAATTAAAAATGTTCAAAGCTCTTTTACCTTACCAGCCCTGAAAAGGGCCCTTTGCGGGGCATGCCCCAAAGAATTCAGCTCTTTTGCCTGGAAAAAAAACACATACAATACCCCCCCCCAACATTACAACCCACCACCCACATACCCCTAATCTAACCCAAACCCCCCTTAAATAAACCTAACACTAAGCCCCTGAAGATCTCCCTACCTTGTCTTCACCTCACCGGGTCCCGATCTGTCCAGAAGAGCCTCCGATGTCTTGATCCAAGCCCAAGCGGGGGGCTGAAGAGTGACGTCCATCCTCGGGCTGAAGTCTGGATCCAAGCGGCGGCTGAAGAAATCCATCATCGGGCTGAAGTCGGAAGTCCATCATCGGGATGAAGTCTTCTATCAAGCAGCATCTTCAATCTTCTTTCTTCCGGAGCGGAGCGGAGCCATCTTCTTCCCAGCCTACGCGGATCCATCCTCTTCTAACGACGCCTACTCGCCGAATGACGGTTCCTTTAAATGACATCATCCAAGATGGCGTCCCTCGAATTCCGATTGGCTGATAGGATTCTATCAGCCAATCAGAATTAAGGTAGGAAAATCTGATTGGCTGATGGAATCAGCCAATCAGAATCAAGTTCAATCCGATTGGCTGATCCAATCAGCCAATCAGATTGAGCTTGCATTCTATTGGCTGATCGGAACAGCCAATAGAATGCAAGCTCAATCTGATTGGCTGATTGGATCAAAGGGCCCTTTTCAGGGCTGGTAAGGTAAAAGAGCTTTGAACTTTTTAAATTTAGAATAGGGTAGGGCATTTTTTTATTTTGGGGGGCTTTGTTATTTTATTAGGGGGCTTAGAGTAGGTGTAATTAGTTTAAAATTGTTGTAATATTTTTCTAATGTTTGTAAATATTTTTTTATTTTTTGTAACTTAGTTCTTTTTTATTTTTTGTACTTTAGTTAGTTTATTTCATTGTATTTATTTGTAGATATTGTATTTAATTAATTTATTGATAGTGTAGTGTTAGGTTTAATTGTAGATAATTGTAAGTATTGTATTTAATTAATTTATTGATAGTGTACTGTTAGGTTTAATTGTAACTTAGGTTAGGATTTATTTTACAGGTAATTTTGTAATTATTTTAACTAGGTAACTATTAAATAGTTCTTAACTATTTAATAGCTATTGTACCTGGTTAAAATAATTACAAAGTTGCCTGTAAAATAAATATTAATCCTAAAATAGCTATAATATAATTATAATTTATATTGTAGCTATATTAGGGTTTATTTTACAGGTAAGTATTTAGCTTTAAATAGGAATAATTTATTTAATAAGAGTTAATTTATTTTGTTAGATTTAAATTATATTTAACTTAGGGAGGTGTTAGTGTTAGGGTTAGACTTAGCTTTAGGGGTTAATCCATTTATTACAGTAGCGGCGAGATTCGGTCGGCAGATTAGGGGTTAATAATTGAAGTTAGGTGTCGGCGATGTTAGGGAGGGCAGATTAGGGGTTAATACTATTTATTATAGGGTTATTGAGGCGGGAGTGAGGCGGATTAGGGGTTAATAACTTTATTATAGTAGCGGTGAGGTGCGGTCGGCAGATTAGGGGTTAATTATTGTAGGTAGCTGGCGGCGACGTTGTGGGGGGCAGATTAGGGGTTAATAAATATAATATAGGGGTCGGCGGTGTTAGGGGCAGCAGATTAGGGGTACATAGCTATAATGTAGGTTGCGGTGGTGTACGGAGCGGCAGATTAGGGGTTAATAATAATATGCAGGGGTCAGCGATAGTGGGGGCGGCAGATTAGGGGTTAATAAGTGTAAGGTTAGGGGTGTTTAGACTCGGGGTTCATGTTAGGGTGTTAGGTGCAGACTTAGGAAGTGTTTCCCCATAGGAAACAATGTAGCTGCGTTAGGAGCTGAACGCTGCTTTTTTGCAGGTGTTAGGTTTTTTTTCAGCTCAAACAGCCCCATTGTTTCCTATGGGGGAATCGTGCACGAGCACGTTTTTTAAGCTGGCCGCGTCCGTAAGCAACTCTGGTATCTAGAGTTGCAGTGGCGGTAAGTATGCCTGTACGCTCCCTTTTTGGAGCCTAACGCAGCCATTCTGTGAACTCTAAATACCAGCGGTATTTAAAAGGTGCGGGAGGAAAAAAGCACGCGTAGCTAACGCACCCCTTTGGCCGCAGAACTCTAAATCTAGCCGATAGTGTGCAATTTTGAACCTGACTTAATTGCCAGGGCGGGCCGTGGACTGGATACACCGTAAGAGAAAGAAATTTATCAGGTAAGCATAAATTCTGCTTTCTCTTACATTGGTGTATCCAGTCCACGGATTCATCCTTACTTGTGGGAACCAATACCAAAGCTTTAGGACACGGATGAAGGGAGGGAACAAGTCAGGTAACCTAAACGGAAGGCACCACTACTTACAAAACCTTTCTCCCAAAAAAATAGCCTCCGAAGAAGCAAAAGTATCGAATTTGTAAAATTTGGCAAAAGTATGCAGTGAAGACCAAGTCGCTGCTTTACAAATCTGTTCAACAGAAGCCTCATTCTTGAAAGCCCATGTGGAAGCCACAGCTCTGGTGGAAAGAGCTGTAATTCGTTCAGGAGGCTGCTGTCCAGCAGTCTCATAAGTCAATCGGATAATGCTTTTCAGCCAAAAGGAAAGAGAGGAAGCGATAGCTTTTTGACCTCTCCTCTTACCAGAATAGACAACAAACAAGGATGACGTGTGTCTGAAATCTTTAGTTGCTTTTAAATAGAATTTTAAAGCACGAACCACATCAAGATTGTGTAACAGCCGTTCCTTCTTAGAAACTGAATTAGGACACAGAGAAGGAACAATGATTTCCTGGTTAATATTCTTATTAGAAACCACTTTCGGAAGGAAACCAGGTTTTGTACGCAAAACAACCTTATCTGCATGAAACACCAGATAGGGTGAATTACACTGCAAAGCAGACAATTCTGTAACTCTTCGAGCAGAAGAAATAGTTACCAAAAACAAAACTTTCCAAGATAATCACTTAATATCTATGGAATGTAAAGGTTCAAATGGAACCCCTTGAAGGACAGAAAAAACTAAATTTAGACTCCATGGAGGAGCCACAGGTTTATAGACAGGCTTGATTCTGACTAAAGCCTATGCAAACGCTTGAACGTCTGGTACTTCCTCCAGACGCCTGTGAACAGAATAGACAGAGCAGATATCTGTCCCTTTAAAGAACTAGCTGACAATCCTTTCTCCAATCCTTCTTGAGAGAAATGACAAAATCCTAGGAATCCTAATCTTACTCCACGAGTAACCCTTGGATTCACACCAACAAAGATATTTCCGCCATATCTTATGGTAAATGTTCCTGGTGACAGGCTTTCTAGCCTGGATCAAAGTATCTATAACTGATCCAGAGGACCCATGCTTAGATAGAATTAAGCGTTCAATCTCCAAGCTGTCAGTTGCAGAGAACTAGATTTGGATGCTTGAATGGACCTTGAATTAGAAGATCCTGCCTCAATGGCAGTGTCCATGGTGGAACAGATGACATGTCCACTAGGTCTGCATACCAAGTCCTGCGTGGCCACGCAGGCGCTATCAAAATTACCGAAGCCTTCTCCTGTTTGATTCTGGCTACCAGACGAGGGAGAAGGGAAAACGGTGGAAAAACATAAGCCAGATTGAAGGACCAAGGCGCTACTAGAACATCTATCAATGCCGCCTTGGGGTCCCTGGACCTGGATCCGTAAAGAGAAAGTTTGGAGTTCTGACGGGACGCCATCAGATCCAACTCTGGAATACCCCATAGCTGGGTAAGCTGGGTAAGCTGAGCAAAAACCTCCGGAAGGAGTTCCCACTCCCCCGGGTGAAAAGTCTGACAACTCAGAAAATCCGCCTCCCAGTTGTCTATTCCTGGGATGTGAATTGCAGATAGATGGCAGGAGTGATCCTCCGCCCATTTGATTATCTTGGATACTTCCTTCATCGCTAGGGAACTCTTTGTTCCTCCCTGATGATTGATGTACGCTACAGTCGTGATGTTGTCCGACTGAAACCTGATGAACCTGTCCTCCGCTAGTTGAGGCCATGCCTGGAGTGTGTTGAATATCGCTCTCAGTTCCAAAATGTTTATCTGCATAATCCCCATTCCACAGTTTGAGCATGCACAGCTGCAGTGGTCTGAGATGAATTCTGGCAAAGGGAACAATGTCCATTGCCGCAACCATTAACCCGATTACCTCCATGCACTGAGCCACAGAAGGTCGAGGAACAGAATGAAGAACTCGGCAAGTAGTTAAAAGTTTTAATTTCCTGACCTCCGTCAGAAATATTTCCATTTCTACCGAGTCTATTAGCGTTCCCAGGAAGGGAACCCTTGTGATCGGGGACAGAGAACTTTTTTCGATGTTCACCTTCCACCCGTGAGACCTTAGAAAGGCCAGAACTATTGGCTCTTTGAAAAGACGACGCCTGAATTAATATGTCGTCCAGATAAGGTGCTACTGCAATCCCCCGCGGTCTTAGTACCGCTACAATGGACCCTAGCACCTTTGTGAAAATTCTTGTCCAGAAAGGCGAACCTTAGGAACTGATGGTGATCTTTGTGGATAGGAATATGTAGGTACGCATCCTTTAAATCCACGGTAGTCATATATTGATCTTCCTGGATCAATGGTAAGATTGTCCGAATGGTTTCCATTTTGAATGATGGAACTCTGAGGAATTTGTTTAGGATTTTTAAATCCAGGATTGGCCTGAAAGTTCCTTCCTTTTTGGGAACTACAAACAGGTTTGAGTAAAAACCCAGTCCTTGCACTGTAGTTGGAACTGGGTGTATCACTCCCATCTTTAGAAGATCTTCTACACAGCGTAAGAACGCCTGTTTCTTTGTCTGGTCTGAAGACAAACAAGAAATGTGGAACCTTCCCCTTGGGGGAGAGTCTTTGAATTCTAGAAGATACCCTTGAGCAACAATTTCTAATGCCCAGGGATCTGGAACATCTCTTGCCCAAGCGTGAGCAAGAGAGAAAGTCTGCCCCCTACTAGATCCGGTCCCGGAGCGGGGGCTACCCTTTCATGCTGTCTTGGTAGCAGCAGCAGGCTTCTTGGACTGTTTACCCTTGTTCCAGCCCTGCAAAGGCTTTCATGTTGCTTTGGGCTGGGAAACGTTACCCTCTTGCTTTGCGGTTGCAGAGGTTGAAGCAGGTCCGCTCCTGAAGTTGCGAAAGGAGCGCAATTAGCCTTGTTTTAAGCCTTAAAAGGTCTATCTTGTGGAAGGGCATGGCCCTTTCCTCCAGTGATATCTGAAATAATTTCTTTCAACTCTGACCCGAATAGGGTCTTCCCCTTGAAAGGAATATTAAGTAATTTTGTTTTGGACGACACGTCAGCCGACCATGATTTGAGCCAGAGCGCTCTTCGCGTCACAATGGCAAAACCAGAATTTTTCGCCGCTAATTTAGTTAATTGTAAAGCGGCATCTGTAATGAAAGAATTAACCAGCTTTAGAGCATGAATTCTATCCATGACTTCGTCATATGAAGTCTCCCTCTGGAGCGACTCCTCCAGCGCCTCAACCAAAAAGCCGCTGCAGTAGTTACAGGAATAATGCAGGCAATTGGTTGAAGAAGGATACCCTGTTGAACAAATATTTTCTTTAGTAACCCTTCTAATTTGTTATCCATAGGATCTTTGAAAACACAACTGTCTTCTATTGGTATAGTTGTGCGCTTAGCTAGTGTTGAAACTGCTCCCTCTACCTTAGGGACCGCCTGCCACGCGTCCCGCCTGGGGTCAGTTATGGGGAACATTTTCTTAAAGATAGGGGGGGGGGAACAAAAGGTACGCCAGGTCTCTCCCACTCCCTAGTCACAATATCCGCCGCCCTCTTAGGGATCGGAAACGCATCAGTGTATACAGGGACTTCTAAAAACTTGTCCATTTTACACAATATTTCTGGGACCACCATAGGGTCACAATCATCCAGCGTAGCTAAAACCTCCTTAAGCAGTACGCGGAGGTGTTCCAGCTTAAATTTAAATGCTAAGAAATCTGATTCTGCCCGCTGAGAAATTTTACCTGCGTCACAAATTTCTCCCTCAGACAGTACATCCCTCACCGCCACGTCAGAGGGTTGTGAGGGTACAACAGATAAATTATCCAAAACTTCTGATTGCTCATCCTCTGTTCTTAAAACTGAGCTATCACGTTTTTTAGGAAAAACAGGCAGTTTGGATAGAAATGCTGCAAGGGAATTATCCATGACTGCTGCTAATTGTTGCAATGTAATAGGGGCCAATGCGCTAGAGGTACTAGGCATCGCTTGCGCGGGCGTAACTGGTGTCGACACATGGGGAGAGGAAGGAGGGCTATCCTCATTACCTTCCATTAAAGAATCATCTTGGGCCACATTTTTAAGTGTCACTGCATGGTCTTTAAAATGTTTGGATATGTTAGCACACCTTAAACACAAATGTAAAGGGGGGACCGCCATGGCTTTTAAACACATAGAAACAAGGTCTATCTGTAGGCTCAGACATGTTAAACAGACTTAGACAGCACTCAAATACAGTAAAATACAATTTTTGAAAAAACAGTACTGTGCTTTTAACCCCTTAATGACCACAGCACTTTTCCATTTTCTGTCCGTTTGGGACCAAGGCTATTTTTACATTTTTGCAGTGTTTGTGTTTAGCTGTAATTTTCTTCTTACTCATTTACTGTAGCCACACATATTATATACCGTTTTTCTCGCCATTAAATGGACTTTCTAAAGATACCATTATTTTCATCATATCTTATAATTTACTATAAAAAAAAATGATAAAATATGAGGAAAAATGGAAAAAAACACACTTTTTCTAACTTTGACCCCCAAAATCTGTTACATATCTAAAACCACCAAAAAACACCCATGCTAAATAGTTTCTAAATTTTGTCCTAAGTTTAGAAATACCCAATGTTTACATGTTCTTTGCTTTTTTTGCAAGTTATAGGGCCATAAATACAAGTAGCACTTTGCTATTTCCAAACCATTTTTTTCCAAAATTAGCACTAGTTACATTAGAACACTAATATCTTTCAGGAATCCCTGAATATCCCTTGACATGTATATATATTTTTTTAGTAGACATCCCAAAGTATTGATCTAGGCCAATTTTGGTATATTTCATACCACCATTTCACCGCCAAATGCGATCAAATCCAAAAAATCGTTCACTTTTTCACAAATTTTTTCACGAACTTTCGGTTTCTCACTGAAATTATTTACAAACAACTTGTGCAATTATGGCATAAATGGTTGTAAATTCTTCTCTGGTATCCCCTTTGTTCAGAAATAGCAGATATATATGGCTTTGGTGTTGCTTTTTGGTAATTAGAAGGCCGCTAAATGCCACTGCGCACCACAAGTGTATTATGCCCAGCAGTTAAGGGGTTAATTAGGGAGCTTTTAGGGAGCTTGTAGGGTTAATTTTAGCTTTAGTGTAGTGTAGTAGACAACCCCAAGTATTGATCTAGGCACATTTTGTTATATTTCATGCCACCATTTCACCGCCAAATGCGATCAAATTAAAAAAAACTTAAAATTTTTCACAATTTTAGGTTTCTCACTGAAATCATTTACAAACAGCTTGTGCAATTATGGCACAAATGGTTGTAAATGCTTGTCTGGGATCCCCTTTGTTCAGAAATAGCAGACATATATGACTTTGGCGTTGCTTTCTGGTAATTAGAAGGCCGCTAAATCCTGCTGCGCCTCACACGTGTATTATGGCTAGCAGTGAAGGGGTTAATTAGAGAGTTTGTAGGAAGCTTGCAGGGTTAATTTTAGCTTTAGTGTAGAGATCAGCCTCCCATCTGACACATCCCACCCCCTGATCCCTCCCAAACAGCTCCCTTCCCTTCCCTCCCCCACAATTGTCCCCGCCATCTTAAGTACTGGCAGAAAGTCTGCCAGTACTAAAATTAAAGGGTTTTTAAAAAAAAAAAATTTTTTTTAGCATATGTACATATGCTACTGTGTAGGATCCCCCCCTTAGCCCCCAACCTCCCTGACCCCCCCCAAAACCGCTCTCTAACCCTCCCCTCTGCCTTATTGGGGGCCATCTTGGGTACTGGCAGCTGTCTGCCAGTACCCAGTTTGCAATAAAAAGTGCTTTTTTGTTTTGTTTTTCTTTTCTGTAGTGTAGCTTCCCCCACCCCCACACAGACAAACCCCCACCACCTTGCTGATCGTTTTTTTTTTTTTTTAAATTTTTGACTTTCAAAATTTTTAATTTTCAAAATTTTCTGTAGTGTAGCGGTTCCCACCCGCTCCCTCCCCGTGCACGCGCCCGCCCCCACCCTCCCGTGCACGCGCCTATGCGCACCCCCAGCCACCCCCGCCCACGATCCACGATTCACATAACCAGGGCCATCGATGGCCGCCACCCGCCTCCCGGTCCGGCTCCCACCCACCAACGCAGTAAGCCACCGATCTCCGGTGCAGAGAGGGCCACAGAGTGGCTCTCTCTGCATCGGATGGCTTACAAAGGTTATTGCAGGATGCCTCCATATCGAGGCATCACTGCAATAACCGGAAAGCAGCTGGAAGCGAGCAGGATCGCTTCCAGCTGCTTTCCACACTGAGGACGTGCAGGGTACGTTCTCAGGCGTTAACTGCCTTTTTTCTGAGGACGTACCCTGCACGTCCTCAGTCGTTAAGGGGTTAAATAAAAGAAGCGCATACTTTTTTACTAAATCTCCAAAAATCATCCAATCTTTATGAAATTTTCACCATATGATCCTAATGCTTTGAAATGATTGCACAGTAAATTTCAAGTCAATTAACCCCCTACTGCCCAAAGCGGAGCAATTAACCATGCCACAGCTTTACTGTGGTCCTACCTTCCTTGGGGATTAGTTTTGATTGAAAATAAGCCTATCTGAAGTCCTCAAGTAATCTTTGGACCCTTCACATGTATCTGCATGAAGCTGTTTGTAAAATCAACTGCGCAACTGAGGCGTGAAATTCAGGCCCCCTCCTTTTTCCCTCAGGAGTTTGTGGGGCCTTCCCAAGCCAAAATAGGTGTCTAAATATATGCCATGCGGAATAAAAACCCCAAAAGTGTTTTAAATGCAATATAAAACTTGTATAATGTCAGATTATCTTAAAAAATAATCGATTGCCCCTTAACAGTGTCCACCAGTGTAATGAGCCCTTTCAATAAGCCCTCCTTCTATACTAAGTCTCAGAATATGGCTTACCTTTCCCACATGGGGAATTCTTGTCAGTCTTCTAGCATTAATAAGTCTTGACTAGAAAAAATTACTGAAACATACCTTTAAGCAGTTAAGCCTGCAAACTGTTCCCCCCAACTGAAGTTTTCCTGTACTCAACAGTCCTGCATGGGAACAGCAATGGATTTTAGTTACAAGGGGCTAAAATCATTTTCCTCTCAGCAGAAATCTTCATCATTTTCTGCCTCAGAGTAAATAGTACAAACCGGCACTATTTTAAAATAACGAACTTTTGATTGAAGAAATAAAAAACTACAAACTAACACCACATTCCCTTTACACTCCCGTGGAGATGCTACTTGTTAGAGCGGCAAAGAGAATGACTGGGGGGCGGAGCCTGAGGGGAGCTATATGGACAGCTCTGCTGTGTGCTCTCTTTGCCACTTCCTGTAGGGATTGAGAATATCCCACAAGTAAGGATGAATCCGTGGACTGGATACACCAATGTAAGAGAAATACAAATTTACCTGTAAAATAAAACCTAACCTAAGTTACACTAACACCTAACCTAACCCTACAATTAAATAAATTCCCTAAATTAAATACAATTAACTAAATTCAAAACAATTAGCTAAATTACAACAAAACCCCCCCACTAAATTACAGAAAATAAAAAACAAATTACAAGATCTTTAAACTAATTACACCTAATCTAATAGCCCTATCAAAATAAAAAAATCCCACCCAAAATAAAAAAAAACTAGCCTAAACTAATTTACCAATAGCCATTAAAATGGCCTTTTGCGGGGCATTGCCCCAAAGAAATCAGCTCCTTTACCTGTAAAAAAAAAATACAAACAACCCCCCCAACAGTAAAACCCACCACCCACACAACCAACCCTCCAAATAAACTAAACTAAAAAAAACCTAAGCTCCCCATTGCCCTGAAAAGGGCATTTGGATGGGCATTGCCCTTAAAAGGGCATTTAGCTCTATTGCGGCCCAAAGCCCTAACCTAAAAATAAAACCCACCCAATACACCCTTAAAAAATCCTAACACTAACCCCCGAAGATCCACTTACCGGGAGAAGTCTTCATCCAAGATGTCCTCAACGAAGCCAGCAGAAGTGGTCCTCCAGACGGGCAGAAGTGGTCCTCCAGATGGGTTTTCACCCAGATGGCATCTTCTATCTTCATCCTTCCGACGCGGAGCGGCTCCATCTTCAAGACATCCGGCGCGGAGCATCCTCTTCAATCGACATCTTCTTGCTGAATGAAGGTTCCTTTAAATGACGTCATCCAAGATGGCGTCCCTAAGATTCTGATTGGCTGATAGAATTCTATCAGCCAATCGGAGTTAAGGTTAAAAAATCCTATTGGCTGATCCAATCAGCCAATAGGATTGAGCTTGCATTCTATTAGCTGTTCCAATCAGCCAATGGAATGCGAGCTCAGTCCTATTGGCTGACTGGATCAGCCAATAGGATTGAAGTTCAATCCTATTGGCTGATTGCATCAGCCAATAGGATTTTTTCAACCTTAATTCTGATTGACTGATAGAATTTTATCAGCCAATCAGAATCTAAGGGACGCCATCTTGGATGACGTCATTTAAAGGAACCTTCATTCGTCAAGTAGTCGTCGTTGGAAGAGGATGCTCCGTGCCGGATGTTTTGAAGATGGACCCGCTCCTCGTCGGAAGGATGAAGATAGAAGATGTCATCTGGATGAAGACTTCTTCCCGTCTGGAGGACCACTTTTCCTGGCTTGGATGAAGATTTCTCCCGACTTTGTTGAGGACATCTTGCCACTTCGATGAGGACTTCTCCCGGCTTCGTTGAGGATGGATGTCGGATCTTCAAAACTGTAAATGGATCTTTAGGGGGTTAGTGTTAGGATTTTTTAAGGATGTATTGGGTGGGTTTTATTTTTAGGTTAGGGCTTTGGGCAGCAATAGAGCTAAATGCCCTTTTAAGGGCAATGCCCATCCAAATGCCCTTTTCAGGGCAATGGGGAGCTTAGGTTTTTTAGTTAGGGTTTTATTTGGGGGGTTTGGTTGTGTGGGTGGTGGGTTTTACTGTTGGGGGGGTGTTTGTAAATTTTTTTACAGGTAAAAGAGCTGATTTCTTTGGGGCAATGCCCCGCAAAAGGCCCTTTTAAGGGCTATTGGTAGTTTAGTTTAGACTAGGTTTTTTTTTATTGGGGGGGGGAGCTTTTTTATTTTGATAGGGCTATTAGATTAGGTGTAATTAGTTTAAAGATCTTGTAATTTGTTTTTTATTTTCTGTAATTTAGTGTTTGTTTGCTTGTTTTTGTAATTTAGCTAATTTTACTCAATTTAGTTAATTGTATTTAATTTAGGGATTTTTTTTAATTGTAGGGTTAGGTTAGGTGTTAGTGTAACTTAGGTTAGGTTTTATTTTACAGGTCAATTTGTATTTATTTTATCTAGGTAGTTATTAAATAGTTAATAACTATTTAGTAACTATTTTACATAGTTAAAATAAATACAAACTTGCCTGTAAAATAAAAATAAACCCTAAGCTAGCTACAATGTAACTATTAGTTATATTGTAGCTAGCTTAGGGTTTATTTTACAGGTAAGTATTTAGTTTTAACTAGGAATTATTTAGGTAATAATTGTAGGTTTTATTTAGATTTATTTTAATTATATTTAAGTTAGGGGGTGTTAGGGTTAGACTTAGGGTTAGGGGTTAATAAATATAATATAGTGGCGGCGACGTTGAGGGCGGCAGATTAGGGGTTAATAAATATAGGTAGGTGGCGGCGATGTTGGGGCAGCAGATTAGGGGTTAATAATATTTAACTAGTGTTTGCAATGAGGGAGTACGGTGGTTTAGGGGTTAATATGTTTATTATAGTGGCGGCGACGTTGGGGGCGACAGATTAGGGGTTAATAACATTATGTAGGTGTCAGCGATGTTGTGGGCAGCAGATTAGGGGTTAATAAATATAATGTAGGTGTCAGCGATGTTGGGGGCAGCAGATTAGGGGTTCATAAATATAATGTAGGTGTCAGCGATGTCCGGAGTGGCAGATTAGGGGTTAATAAATATAATGTAGGTGTCGGCGATGTCGGGGGCGGCACATTAGGGGTTAATAAGTGTAAGATTAGGGGTGTTTAGACTCGGGGTTCATGTTAGGGTATTAGGTGTAAACATAACTTTAGTTTCCCCATAGGAATCAATGGGGCTGCGTTACTGAGATTCATGCTGCTTTTTTGCAGGTGTTAGACTTTTTCTCAGCTGGCTCTCCCCATTGATGTCCATGGGGAAATCGTGCACGAGCACGTAAAACCAGCTCACCGCTGACTTAAGCAGCGCTGGTATTGGAGTGCGTTATGGAGCACAATTTTGCTCTACGCTCACTTCTTGCCTGATAACGCCGGGTTTATGGAAACCTGTAATACCAGTGCTGTAGGAAAGTGAGCAGTGATAATAAAGTGCAAGTTAGCAACGCACCCCTCATAACGCAAAACACGTAATCTAGCTGAAGGTTTTTTGCACTTGGAATGAGTGCAAGAAAGGCAGACTGGGTAATGCAGTCTCCAGCTGACTGGTAGTGATGTTGGCTTCTTCCAATTAAAGGATATCAAAATCTTGGATATGTAAACCCATCAATATAAACAAAACATAGGGCTTCCTATAGTGCAATCAAACACATATATAAGATGTTGTTTTGAGCAATAATGAATAAAGTGAATACTCACAATTTACAATTAACAATTTTATAAGAGGTCCAAGAGAGGCCTCCAAGGTTATTTTGAAGGTACAGCGCTTCCTTGGCATCAATTTTGTTTCCTAATTTGGGTATGTAATGTCATATAACCACACTGTGTTTAAATAACCTAGCAATTATTGGTTGAATTTGTGGTGATAATCTTTTTGTAAAACCTTTATTGACATTTATGACTTGTATGCCTTTAACTTGAATCTCAATAAAAAATATTAAAAAATAAAATAAAAAAAAATGTTGGTACCTTTCAGTGGCAAGTATTTGAGCGGGTACGTGGTGGTTCTAGGGGAGGTGACAGAATAGTTAAACTATTTCATAGAGACTCAATATAGAAGGGGACATAATTAAACTTTTGGAAACACAATTGAATATTACAAGGGATCACATTATGTATTGGGTCCCCCCCTAACAGTGAATTGTACATAAATTAATTTTACACTGTAATACTTGAGTACCCTTAATTAACTTTGCAGTAGTTACTCCAACATTATGCACTATATTTGCTTAATGTATATCTGCCATATTTCTCAACTTTGATGTATAAATATTATATTTGTCTTACAAACAATAAGTGGAACACAATGAAGTTATAAATATACACACTAGGGTCTCCATTACATATGCAGCGTTGCCCGCAAAATCCTCTGGCGCCAGATTTTATGCGATTTTGGTATTACATATATGGCATAGCATACAAGCTATGCGCGTATATTTCACCCGTCGCTCGCAATTATTACTCCCATAGGCTAACATGGGACCGCGTCGTAAATCGTATCCAATATCCAGCGCAAGGCCTTACGTGGCGAAAATGGAGAAATCTTACTCCATTTTTATCTCGCCATAAAAGGCAGCCGTAGCAGGTCTTGCGCTGAGTATGGGAGCACCGTAAATCCCGAAAATGCCTGCAAAAATAAACACCTAACGCATGCGCAATGTCTATCTACCTGTCAACCGCAATCCCCCACTGCAATAACTAATAAACTCTATTAACCCCTAAACCGCCATAGCCCACAACGCAATAATCCTAACCCCTAACCTAACCCCCCCTAACCTAACTCCCCCTAAATAAACTAAAATTACCTAATTTACAAAATACTAAAGTATATAAAAAAATGTACGCTGCTTCTAAAATACAAATAAACTAAGTATAAATTAAAGGGGCAGTCTAATCCAAATTCAGGAGTAGACTGTCCCTTTAAGCAAGAATTACAGAAAAGAAAAAATAAAATTACAAAAGTTTATATAAATTACACCTAATCCCTATGAAAATAAAAAAGCCCTCCCAAAATAAAAACACCCCCTAATCTAATCAACTACCAGTAGCCCTTAAAAACATAATTTATGTAAGAACTTACCTGATAAATTCATTTCTTTCATATTAGCAAGAGTCCATGAGCTAGTGACGTATGGGATATACATTCCTACCAGGAGGGGCAAAGTTTCCCAAACCTCAAAATGCCTATAAATACACCCCTCACCACACCCACAATTCAGTTTAACGAATAGCCAAGAAGTGGGGTGATAAAAAAGTGCGAAAGCATATAAAATAAGGAATTGGAATAATTGTGCTTTATACAAAAATCATAACCACCCCAAAAAAAGGGCGGGCCTCATGGACTCTTGCTAATATGAAAGAAATGAATTTATCAGGTAAGTTCTTACATAAATTATGTTTTCTTTCATGTAATTAGCAAGAGTCCATGAGCTAGTGACGTATGGGATAATGATTACCCAAGATGTGGATCTTTCCACGCAAGAGTCACTAGAGAGGGAGGGATAAAATAAAGACAGCCAATTCCTGCTGAAAATAATCCACACCCAAAATAAAGTTTAATGAAAAACATAAGCAGAAGATTCAAACTGAAACCGCTGCCTGAAGTACTTTTCTACCAAAAACTGCTTCAGAAGAAGAAAATACATCAAAATGGTAGAATTTAGTAAAAGTATGCAAAGAGGACCAAGTTGCTGCTTTGCAAATCTGATCAATCGAAGCTTCATTCCTAAACGCCCAGGAAGTAGAAACTGACCTAGTAGAATGAGCTGTAATCCTTTGAGGCGGAGATTTACCCGACTCAACATAGGCAAGATGAATTAAAGATTTCAACCAAGATGCCAAAGAAATGGAAGAAGCTTTCTGGCCTTTTCTAGAACCAGAAAAGATAACAAATAAACTAGAAGTCTTTCGGAAAGACTTAGTAGCTTCAACATAATATTTCAAAGCTCTAACAACATCCAAAGAATGCAATGATTTCTCCTTAGAATTCTTAGGATTAGGACATAATGAAGGAACCACAATTTCCCTACTAATGTTGTTAGAATTCACAACTTTAGGTAAAAATTCAAAAGAAGTTCGCAACACTGCCTTATCCTGATGAAAAATCAGAAAAGGAGACTCACAAGAAAGAGCAGATAATTCAGAAACTCTTCTGGCAGAAGAGATTGCCAAAAGGAACAAAACTTTCCAAGAAAGTAATTTAATGTCCAATGAATGCATAGGTTCAAACGGAGGAGCTTGAAGAGCCCCCTTAACCAAATTCAAACTCCAAGGAGGAGAAATTGACTTAATGACAGGTTTTATACAAACCAAAGCTTGTACAAAACAAAGAATATCAGGAAGATTAGCAATCTTTCTGTGAAAAAGAACAGAAAGAGCAGAGATTTGTCCTTTCAAAGAACTTGCGGATAAACCTTTATCTAAACCATCCTGAAGAAACTGTAAAATTCTCGGAATTCTAAAAGAATGCCAAGAAAAATTATGAGAAAGACACCAAGAAATATAAGTCTTCCAGACTCTATAATATATCTCTCTGGATACAGATTTACGAGCCTGTAACATAGTATTAATCACAGAGTCAGAGAAACCTCTTTGACCAAGAATCAAGCGTTCAATCTCCATACCTTAAAATTTTAAGGATTTGAGATCCTGATGGAAAAAAGGACCTTGCGACAGAAGGTCTGGACGTAGCGGAAGAGTCCACGGATGGCAAGAGGCCATCCGGACAAGATCCGCATACCAAAACCTGTGAGGCCATGCCGGAGCTACCAGCAGAACAAACGAGCATTCCTTCAGAATCTTGGAGATTACTCTTGGAAGAAGAACTAGAGGCGGAAAGATATAAGCAGGATGATACTTCCAAGGAAGTGATAATGCATCCACTGCTTCCGCCTGAGGATCCCGGGATCTGGACAGATACCTGGGAAGTTTCTTGTTTAGATGAGACGCCATCAGATCTATTTCTGGAAGCTCCCACATTTGAACAATCTGAAGAAATACCTCTGGGTGAAGAGACCATTCGCCCGGATGCAACGTTTGGCGACTGAGATAATCCGCTTCCCAATTGTCTATACCTGGGATATGAACCGCAGAGATTAGACAGGAGCTGGATTCCGCCCAAACTAGAATTCGAGATACTTCTTTCATAGCCAGAGGACTGTGAGTCCCTCCTTGATGATTGATGTTTGCCACAGTAGTGACATTGTCTGTCTGAAAACAAATGAACGATTCTCTCTTCAGAAGAGGCCAAGACTGAAGAGCTCTGAAAATTGCACGGAGTTCCAAAATATTGATCGGTAATCTCACCTCCTGAGATTCCCAAACTCCTTGTGCCGTCAGAGATCCCCACACAGCTCCCCAACCTGTGAGACTTGCATCTGTTGAAATTACAGTCCAGGTCGGAAGCACAAAAGAAGCCCCCTGAATTAAACGATGGTGATCTGTCAACCACGTTAGAGAGTGTCGTACAATTGGTTTTAAAGATATTAATTGAGATATCTTTGTGTAATCCTTGCACCATTGATTCAGCATACAGAGCTGAAGAGGTCGCATGTGAAAACGAGCAAAGGGGATCGCGTCCGATGCAGCAGTCATAAGACCTAGAATTTCCATGCATAAGGCTACCGAAGGGAATGATTGTGACTGAAGGTTTCGACAAGCTGAAATCAATTTTAGACGTCTCTTGTCTGTTAAAGACAGAGTCATGGACACTGAATCTATCTGGAAACCCAGAAAGGTTACCCTTGTCTGAGGAATCAATGAACTTTTTAGCAAGGGTAGAAATAGCCCCATCGACTTTAGGGATTTTGTCCCAAAATTCTAATCTGTCAGACGGCACAGGATATAATTGCTTAAAACGTTTAGAAGGAGTAAATGAATTACCCAATTTATCCCATTCTCTGGAAATTACTTCAGAAATAGCATTAGGAACAGGAAAAACTTCTGGAATAACCACAGGAGATTTAAATACCTTATCTAAATGTTTAGAATTAGTATCAAGAGGACCAGAATCCTCTATTTCTAAAGCAATTAGTACTTCTTTAAGTAAAGAACGAATAAATTCCATTTTAAATAAATATGAAGATTTATCAGCATCAATCTCTGAGACAGAATCCTCTGAACCAGAAGAGTCATCAGAATCAGAATGATGATGTTCATTTAAAAATTCATCTGTAGAGAGAGAAGTTTTAAAAGATTTTTTATGTTTACTAGAAGGAGAAATAACAGACATAGCCTTCTTGATGGATTCAGAAACAAAATCTCTTATGTTATCAGGAACATTCTGCACATTAGATGTTGAGGGAACTGCAACAGGCAATGGTACATTACTAAAGGAAATATTATCTGCTTTAACAAGTTTGTCATGACAATTAATACAAACAACAGCCGGAGGAATAGCTACCAAAAGTTTACAGCAGATACACTTAGCTTTGGTAGTTCCAGCACTAGACAGCGATTTTCCTGAAGTATCTTCTGACTCAGATGCAACGTGAGACATCTTGCAATATGTAAGAGAAAAAACAACATATAAAGCAAAATTGATCAAATTCCTTAAATGACAGTTTCAGGAATGGGAAAAAATGCCAATAAACAAGCTTCTAGTAACCAGAAGCAAAGAAAAAATGAGACTGAAATAATGTGGAGACAAAAGCGACGCCCATATTTTTTGGCGCCAAATAATACGCCCACATTGTTTGGCGCCACATCCGGAACGCCAACATTTTTGGCGCAAAAGGACGTAAAAAAATGACGCAACTTCCGGCGACACGTATGACGCCGGAAACAGAAAAGATTTTTTGCGCCAAAAAAGTCCGCGCCAAGAATGACGCAATAAAATTAAGCATTTTCAGCCCCCGCGAGCCTAACAGCCCACAGGGAAAAAAAGTCAAATTTTTAAGGTAAGAAAAAATGATTGATTCAAATGCATTATCCCAAATATGAAACTGACTGTCTGAAAATAAGGAATGTTGAACATTCTGAGTCAAGGCAAATAAATGTTTGAATACATATATTTAGAACTTTAGAAATAAAGTGCCCAACCATAGCTTAGAGTGTCACAGAAAATAAGATTTACTTACCCCAGGACACTCATCTACATGTTGTAGAAAGCCAAACCAGTACTGAAACGAAAATCAGCAGAGGTAATGGTATATAAATAAGAGTATATCGTCGATCTGAAAAGGGAGGTAAGAGATGAATCTCTACGACCGATAACAGAGAACCTATGAAATAGACCCCGTAGAAGGAGATCACTGCATTCAAATAGGCAATACTCTCCTCACATCCCTCTGACATTCACTGCACGCTGAGAGGAAAACCGGGCTCCAACTTGCTGCGGAGCGCATATCAACGTAGAATCTAGCACAAACTTACTTCACCACCTCCATAGGAGGCAAAGTTTGTAAAACTGAATTGTGGGTGTGGTGAGGGGTGTATTTATAGGCATTTTGAGGTTTGGGAAACTTTGCCCCTCCTGGTAGGAATGTATATCCCATACGTCACTAGCTCATGGACTCTTGCTAATTACATGAAAGAAAGGACTTTTTGCAGGGCATTGCCCCAAGATAATCAGCTCTTTTGCACAAAAAATACACACAGTCCCCCCTACCAGTAACCCCCCCCACCCACCAAACCCTCCCCCAAAAAAATACTAACACTAAAAACGCTAAACTACCCATTGCCCTGAAAAGGGCATTTGTTGGGCATTGCCCTTAAAAGGGCATTCCACTCTTTTGCTGCGCACCCTATCTAATTAAATAAATCCCCCCAAAAACCCCTTAAAAAACCCTAAGTCTAACCCCCAAGTGGTCCTCACCTGTCCTGAAGTTCAGCGGAGAAGGTCCTGTTCCAGGCGGTGAAGTCTTCTTCCAAGCGGCGGCCTCTTCTTTCTTCCAAGAACCAGCCGGCGCAGAGCGGAGGGCGGAGTTGAAGACCGGCAACACTGGAACTGAAGACAGGCTCACTGGATTTCTTACGTACCTGCATGAGTCACTTACCTGGACTGAAGCACCCCTCCACTGGGTCTTACCAGCATACTGAGGCCTTTCTCCCTCACAGGTTGCTGATCCAATAGAGAGCCCATCCAGTGCAAGTAACTATACTGCAGAGGATACTGTGGATATGCCTTTAACCCCTCAGGTGGAGGCTAGAGATCAGTTCATGTGATGCCCGAGGGCAATTATGGCTGTTAGATTACCCACCACGGCTCTGAAAAGCACATAACAGAAGTAATCCTCATCCCTGTTTCACTCTAAGGGGCTGATTTAGTAACAGTCGGACGGACATGATCCGCTGTAGCGGACCATGTCTGCCCGACATCTCTGTCGGCATTTAACATTGCACAAGCAGTTCTGGTGAATTGCTTGTGCAATGCCATCCCCTGCAGATTTGTGGCCAATCGGCCACTAGCAGGGGGTGTCAATCAACCTGATCAAATCCGATCAGGCTGATTGATGTCCTCAGCCCCAGAGGCGGCGTACGAGTTACGGAGCAGCGGTCTTAAAACTGCTGCTTCTTAATTCTTGTTTCTGGCGAGCCTGAAGGCTCACGTGGAAACAGGGGCATTCAACGACATTTGGCCCTTAATAAATGAGCCCCAGAGTCTTACATCTTCTTGGAGTGAAGTTTCCAAGGGGTACTGGGTCCCAAGTCAGGTCTGAGCCCACAAATCATATGAAAAAAATAATTAGCTCTTGATAGTAGAACCCCTCTGAAATATATAACCTCTTTCCTCAGAGGCCAATAACAAAGTGGAGACTAGGGGGAGAGGAGGTGGGAGGGGCTAAAGCTCTGTGAGGGTTACAGACATCCTGCTGATAGGCTGGAATATATCCCACATGTTTTGAAGCTATGGACTCTCATCAGCTAAGAAGGAAATATGTAATTAATTTCTGTGCATTTAAATTTTGACTGGAATGTCCCTTTAAGACAAATCGAAACATTTTTAAAACCTAAATTACAGATTGTGCTTTTTGGCCTCTCTAGTAGGGATGGGTGAATGTGCTAAAAGTGTAATTCGCTTGGTAGAACGAATAGTCCTGTGAACATTCGTTTTGGACAATCGAATGTTGATAAGAATGAAAGTCCATTCAAATTTGGTAATCGAATGTTACTTTCATTTTTGAATGCTGATAATGAAATCGAATATCTACATTCGAAATTTCGAGTGTAGCATTCGATTTAACAAATACTATTCAGAAGTTCAATAGTTCATGTGGTAGGGAATTTAGTAAATTGATACATAATAGATACAAATATATCGATTTGAATGTTTCAAATTTGAATAATGCATAGTTCGAATATTACATTTGAAGAGAGCAGTAGAAATACTATAACAAATATATAGATTGTAATTTTTTGAATTCGAATATTACATAATATACGTATTAACCTGAAAATCAGTCTAAGGGATGGAAAACTTTATAGGGGGTATACTACCCTATTCCTGAATGCAATAACCCATAAGATATGTATAAATATATCGGGTCTAGAGGAGGGTTAGAGGAGAAGAAAGAGGAGAGGAAAAAAGAAGAACGAAAGAACAGAGAACAGGATCAAAGGGAGCAATACCCTCCATGTACATAAGGACTTGGTATTGGCCAATAGCGCCTACTTTGGGCAGTATTATAGGCACACTATGCGCCCACTTAGGTACTATACCTTAGTATTATTTGATCCTGTTCTCTTTTCTTTCTTTCTTTTCTCCTTTTTTCCTCTCCTCTTTCTTCTCCTCTAACCCTCCTCTAGACCCGATATTTATACATATCTTATGGGTTATTGCATTTAGGAATAGGGTAGTATACCCCCTATAAAGTTTTCCATCCCTTAGACTGATTTTCAGGTTAATACGTATTTTTACCCTTAAATATGGAGGTTACGTAGCCTGTGGTATAATCTAATTGGATAATAACTGTAGATACCCTAACATATATAAACAAACAGATATAAACACATATATATATATATACCAATTCCTCAATTGGACTATGATGACTACAGGTCACTGTTATCTTTATCTTTTTCTTTTCTTTTCTATTCTTTATTCCATTTTCTTCTAGTCTCTTGCACAATCACTAGCATACATTGTCTGTCTTCTTCTTTTTTGCCCCACACAGGCTAGCTTCGCTGTTAGACTTTTAATAAAAGGTTGCTATAGCATTTTTTAACAATAACATGTTTGCATCACATTGTTTACACATATAACACTATATCAGACAATTCACTATTTAGATCTGCTAGTATTCTTGGCATTACCTATAGGTTTATATTTGTATTGATGCCTCAGAACACAATGTCTAATAACACCATGGCAACCATTTTTGTTTACATAGGTTTCTGTCCAATGGTGATATGGTACACCGCCAGAACCTGGCGTGATGACGTCACCTGATTACTTCCAGTTTTGGAGGAGCGTTCTCCTGTGGGGACTGGCGGCATACAGACACCAGCATTTAAATGGTAACACTTGGCGAGTACACTTGTTTTCTTTTTTACTTGTCTGATGACGGGGTCACTCCCCGAAAACGTTTACACTCTGGATTAAAAGATATACTTTGGTTCACGGCGAGTGCTCTCTCTGAACTTTATTTGTATATTACTTGGGATGCACCCCGATTTCAATTTAGCATAGTGAGTGCTGGACTTTTTGCATTATATATATATATATATATATATATATATATATATATATATATATATATATATATATATATATATATATATATATATATATATATATATATATATATATATAGAATAGACATGGGCCAGCACTCACGATTCCTCAAGTCACCTACCCAGGGTGTTTCCAAGAGACTAATACAAACAGAAAAACGGATGCACTCACCGGGAATTTGTTCGTTACCTCCTTATTTGTAATGTTTCAGGGTTTCACCCCTTTCGTCAGACACTCAGAAAAATGGTTGTTACTATTTTTCTGAGTGTCTGACTAAGGGAGTAAAACCCCTGAAACATTACAAATAAAGACGTAATGAACAAATGTGCGGTGAATGCATCCATTTATGCTGTTTATATATATATATATATATATATATATATATTGTATATATATATATATATATATATATATTTATACACACATATATATCCATCTTTAGACATGTATATGTATGTATCTATATGTTAAAGCCCCTTGCCTGCCTTGTTTTTTTCGAACACCTAAGTAGTGATGTCGCGAACCTAAAATTGAATTCAATAGGCAGGCGAACTTTAAAACCTACAAGGACTCTTTCTGGCCACAATAGTGATGGAAAAGTTGTTTCAAGGGTACTAACACCTGGACTGTCGCATGCTGGAGGGGGATCCCTGGCAAAATTCCCATGGAAAATTACATAGGTTATGCAGAGTCTGCTTTTAAGCCATAATGGGCCTAAATCAACTAACATTCCCAAAGTGGCTGTCTCAAAACATCCCGGACAAAAGATAGATTGATAGATAGGATAGATATACATAGATTGATAGTTAGATACTATACTGTGACAACAATTAGGATTGGTGTAAATAGTTGGCAAGACGGCCTGGCACAAAAGGCTGGCAGGCAAGAGGTAGATGCAATTCAAGGACACTAGGAGACTGATTACTGACAGACAGTCAAAACAGTGATGATTGACCATTTTGGCAATACTGTTAAAAGAAATAGGATTGCTGGCAATAATTGGCTAGGTGGGCCTGGCACACAGCAGGCTGCAAGGCAGGAGGAAAGTGCAATTCACTGGCACCAGCAAACTGAGGATTCGCCACAAATATTACCCAAAATTTTAATTTTTAATTACTAAGAATACTGTGACAACAAATATGATTGGTGTAAATATTTTTCAAGTAGGCCTGGCACACAGGCTTGGAAGGCCGTAGAAAAGTGCAATTCTAGGGCACGAGCAAACTGAGGATTAAGATCAACAATCAAATATTTTTTAATTTTAATTAGTAACTATACTGTGACAACAATTAGGATTAGTGTAAATAGTTGGCAAGACAGCCTGGCACAAAAGGCTGGCAGGCAGGAGGTAAATCCAATTCAAGGACACTAGGAGACTGAATATTTGCAGTCCAAAAAATTATGATTTTTATTTTTTTATATACTGTTACAAGAATTATGATTGGTGCCACTAATTGGCTAGTTGGGCCTGGCACACAGGCTGGCAGATATGAGTCGTGGATGGTAGGTAGGGCAGCAATTTAACACAGTATGCTGTGTAAGTGACAAAAACACAGGCCTGATAGAAAATTAAGTTAGATTACACTAGCAAAATATTTTAAAATTTTAGATTTTAATATTAAAATAATGTTAAGAAGTGCAATGCACATATGAGTGGTCGCACTGGCTGGCTGCTACGTAGGGCAGCAATTAACAACAGTATGCTTTGTAAGTCAGATAGACAGTTAGACACAGGCCTGATAGAAAATAAAATTAGAATACACTAGCATAATGATTTAAAGACTTTTTTTGGCAATTTAAAGAAAAAGGTTAAGCACATAAAGTCGTGGCTGTCTAGCCTTGGAAGGGCAGCTATTAAAAACAGTAGGTATATAAAAAATAGTAGTAGGTATATTAATGCTGAGTGAGCCTGACAGACACAGGCCTGATAGTAAATGTAATTAGATTACACTAGCAAAATATTTTTTTTTTTTTTTTAATTTAAAATAATGTTATAAACGGATATTAACCCTGGTGGCTGGCACCGAGCAATGAACCAGAGTATATGCTGTGTGACACAGGCCTGATAGAAAATGAAAAAAAATTACACTAGCAAAATAATTAAATTTTTTGGTTAGTTAAATTTAAACTAATGTTGTTAGGGAGATATCAGTGGTGGCAGTAATCACAGCAGCATATGCTGTGAGCCTTAAACACACAGCATGAAAGCCAGGCAAATGCTAATAAAAAAAAAAACGAAAAAAAAAAAAAAAACGGCACAAAATATAGCCCTAAAAAGGGCTTTTTGGGGTGCTGTGCTTGCAGCAGAGATGAGTGGAGTCCTTCTGGACTGTAAATACACTAGCCTAGCTATGTTTTTCCTATTCATGTCAGGAGCAAAAACACAACACGTCCTCTCATTAAGAAAGCAAGGTCGTTATGAGTCTAAAATGGCGGATTCCGAGTAGCTGGGAGGGTCTGTGAGGGAGTGTCTGATGTTGATTGGCTCTAATGTGTCAGACGGCTGTGACATAAAGGGTCAAAGTTTCCTCAATGATGACACATAGGGGCGGATCGAACATCGCCATGTGTTCGCCCACAAACGCGAACGCGAACAAGCTATGTTCGCTGTGAACCGTTCGCGGGCGAACAGTTCGGGACATCACTACACCTAAGACCTCATATCTTTGAACCCTTATAACTTTTGTGTGCAGTATTTTTTTTAATAATTTTTATTATTTAGAGTTTAGTATGAGTGTAACTGTACTTTGTAATGTATTTGTATGTGTTTTGTGCAAGTTTTATGTTTTGCAAAACAGATAACCCATGCTCTGAAGTTGCCGTAATCATTCTAGTGTGTGTAAATTGCGATTGCGCTCAAATGATCTTGTTTACTTTTAACCTGTAATACCAGTGGTAAGTCTGACAAATGCAAACCCCAGCGATAAACAAATTATCGCAAGGGCTCTCCTTGTAATCTGGTCCATTATCTGTAATTGATATTCTAATATTCTAATTGCCTGATATATTATGGCTGTATACAAGTTCGAATGAGCATTCTTTATTAAACCTTGTGCAAAGCAAATAGGTGCCCAGTGTCTGGACGATCAAACACAAGCTGGTGACAGATTTATCTTGGAGAAGTGTAATTTTCCCAGCCAATATCAGAGTCTGCAGACGGCAACTAGATCCGATAACCATTCTTGAGATTTCATCTTTCACCATCTTCCTTAATTTGAAATATCTGTACCTGCAGAGAAATGAGAATTTTTTTATATATATAGAGCGATTGCCATAAAAAAAATACTAAAAATGTCCTTATATAATTTATTTATTTGCCCATTTTTGAGCACTGACACCATAAAGCAAATAATTCACTACCTTTGTTATTTCCCAACTTGATTACTGCAATAACCTACTGACTGGTCTTCTGCCTCTCCCCCTTCAATCCATCCTAAATGCCTCTGCCAGGTGAATCCACTGTTCCCATCACTCTGTATCTGATGTCCCTTCACTGGTTCCGCATACACAGCAGAATTAAATTCAATATTACCAACCTGCCCTACAAAGCCCTTACCAACGCTGCCCCCACTACCTGTCCTCACTAATTAACAAATATACTCCAGCCCTCCCACTAAGATCCAACAATGACCTGCTCCTCTCACGCTAGACTGTAGGACTTTTCTCCTGTGGCACTTACTTTCCCCTAATCTGCCTTCTTTAAAATGCTCCATAAAGACAATTTTGTTCAGGGAAACCTATTACCCAACTCAATAACAAATTAATCCCACTTACCTAATAATTGCCTGAATCAAACTGTCTATTAACATCACTCTCACCCATGCAGTCCTTACCTCATGTTTCTCACCCTCCTACCCTTCTAGATTGTAAATTCCCACAGGAATAGGGCCCTCAATTCCTTAAACATTTGTTTGTCAATATTTGTCTTTTCTCTTACAAGTTTTGTATAATTGTTTTATGTAAACAAACAGTACTATGCTTTATAAATAAAGTATTATAAGAATCATAAGAAGAATAATTCTTAAAATTTTCTTAATTTTTTTGCTTAAATGTATAGCTTTAACTTACCCAAAATCTACTCCTAACACAATTACCCGTATGATGATGATAATGGGAAGTCCACAAGAAATCAGTAATATGTTTATTCTGGAACTTTTCTTCAACTGCTGGTAAAGTTTTACCAAAGGAAAGTAATCTGGGGTCAGAACATTACCATGATCTGGCTGTCTGGCCCTTGACTCCACTAGTTTACTTTCCATATGTACTTTGATGTCATCGTCTGTAATGTTCTGATGAAGTTCTGCAGCAGAAACAAAGATTGTTAGATTAAATAACCCTGCAGGGTACCTGGCTGTCCCTCTATACAACACATAATGAGACTATTAGTAAAGGCCCAAGGTCAAAGGCCCATGAAACTCAAAATATTTCCTGAGTTTGAGAGATCTGGTCTGGTATACTAAGGAATGGCAGTCAGAGGGAACAAGCAGTCTAAAATCTGTAGCTACTCAGCTACAGTGTAACACTCTTCGGTATGCAGATCAGTGTGCCGAGAGGAATGACCTCATCAGAGGGGCGGAGAGAAGATCTGTAACATGGACCGGACTCACTGTTAACTGCGCAAGAGGGCAAGATTGTAACGTCCAGCACAGTTGAAGGCAATCATTTCTAAGGTAGCATAGAAACAGGATGTCAATAAATAGTAGTAGACAGATGTTCATAAGGAGGCAGTACAGAAATTATATTGCAGAGGTAAACTTCAGGCAGCGTTGTGATATGACAGTCCAAACAACACTTAGCTTCAATATTGCGGCAAGCAAAATAAACTGAACCAGTGTGAAATTGTAATCCAAATGTTTTTAGATGGAGCTGCAAGGGAACAGTTACAGGAGGTTTCCAGGAAGGAATTCCCTTTGTATTTAGAGAAACCAGGAACAGCAACTGAAGAGCTTACCACAAGTTATTTGCTTGTAAGCTGAGCACAACTAACGAGTAGATGCAGGCGTTCTCAACAAATTACTAAGCACCTGGTGGTAGGTGTGTTGAGAATATAAAGCCTGAGCATTAAAGATACAGCACATGACATTTAAATGAAATCTAATGCTGGAATAGAGCCTATGTCATCACCCCCCAGATGGAGTATAAGAATGTTGGGGGTCACCAATCTCCTTTTAGCTTCCCCTAGCTTAAAAGGAAGGTTTTTCCAGCACATTCCCCTTCTACCCAACCATCTAGGACAGACCCTGTTAGAGGGGAAACCTAGCTGCTGGCTGTTTTGCAAAGACATGACTCGGATTGCTACCCAGTGGATAAAGGAGTGACCAATAATCCAGACCCGGGTAGACCTCCTGGTTGGACCTTAAAGAGAAAAACACAATTAATAACTGTCATCAGTTAGTGGACTCTATGGAAGAAACAAGGGGACGCACATATAAGCGGTATCTATTGGAGCGCAATCTACCGAGGCGCCGAATCTCCTCAGCAGTTTTACTAGAGGCAGCCGCATTAGTAGTTGCTCCTATTCTGAAGGAGTGTGGAGCAAATCTCAAGGAACTCATACCATCATGCTCAACTGCCAATTTCAGTAATTTTCTAAAATGAAACTGTGAAAGAGGCGTGCCATTCGCATGGATCAAAAACTGGCCAGGATACCGAGAACGTAGGTTATGCTAAAATATTTAATACTTTAATATCAAAAAACGTTAAAAACGGCTCACATCTTTACAAATAAAATTACACAGACATGCCAAGCTCATCTAGAGATGAGCCTATATTTTAGCAGTAATGCTTTTTCTTTTGTCCTAATGTCTACTACCAGCAATGAAGCATGCTGACCAGTAATCTGCTATAAGGCATGGGTCGTGGGTACTCCACGTTAGTTTCACTACTTACTGCCAAGTGCCGGTGACACTAAAGAGCTGCATTGTTATTTTTTACACAGTGTGAGCAAGCGGAACACTCATAGGCGATAATACGGTCATGTGACACGAAGGTCACGTGAGACGCCAACGGAGGATCTGGCTCTGGGCTGAAAGCGGCGAGGTGGAGGGAACTAGTGAAGGCTTGAGGCTCTAGGGTATGCCAAGTGTTGCTGCCGTCCTGATCAGTTTTTGACTTAGGTATAAATAGCAGAGCAGTGTCAGGAGAAATAGAAACATGTTGAGACATAACCCCAGCCTGGATGTCAGACTTAGATGTGGGTAAAAGCAAAGGTAGAAAAGGATAAATAATTAAATAGGAGTTCAAGCCTGTCTAAAGTAATGGGTTCTCTGGGGTCCTGGATTTTCTTTTCAATTCTACCCCATCCTTTAACGATTTGCTGAATCAGGAATAAGAATGAAAAACCCTGAAACTGAAAAAGCTTATTAAAATAAGACAAGAATGCTACGCGAGATTGTACTCCAATCTTCCACACATCTTGAGACCTAAGGCAGGATAACCATTCCATTAAAGTGATGTGAGATGCAGAATGAGTAAACTGACCTGAATCCTGGCAGAAAGATTCCCATTCCCTCCAATGTTTAGAGTTTGTAGTCCATGTACTCGAGGAAAGGGAAACTTTGATTAATGGAAGCAAGGAGGTCCAGGATTCGCCAGCTGCCAAAGGAATTCCAGACAGGTAAGCCCTCTGCAGCGGAATTCAGAGTCAATTCCCTGAAAAGTGGCCAATTAAAACAAGAGACATGTTTTGCTAGGAATTTAACATTTAGTTCCAGACAACCAAGCACAAGCAACCTAAGGTAGCGAATTACCAGGGCAGAGGATGCGGAAAGATTGTTAATTACCTGCAAAACACTTAAAGGGACAGTATACATATATACGCCAACTTTCATCTAACTGCATGTGATAGACACTACTATAAAGAATAATATGCACAGATACTATTATAAAAATCCAGTATAAAACCGTTTAAAAACTTACTTAGAAGCTCCCAGTTTAGCTCTGTTAAAAAGGTAGCTAGAACACCCACTTTAAGTGGGAAATAACAGACACTCCCCCTTCCTCTGCATATGAAAAGACTCTTTACACAAACAGGAGCAAGCTCGAGTAGGTATACCTTGATATCCTCCTAAAACTTTGGGGCTTGGTTAGGAGTCTGAAAATCAGAGCAATGTTATTTAAAAATAAGCAAAACTATACATTTAAAAAAAACAAAAAAAAACTGTATGGGCTATATAAATGGATGATCTACAAAATATTTATGCAAAGAAAAATAGAGTGTATAATGTCCCTTTAAGTTGTCGCCCCAAAATATAACAGAGCTATTCCGGAAACTATGGCCCCAAAGCTCCAAGGAAAGAACAACTGGAAAAAGCCTTGTGATATCCAATTAGCCGGCCAAGGACCTGCAGCCCAAAATCCTTGAAAATATGCCCCATAACCGTGTTAGCCAGCGGCATCTGTAAACAGGTGAAGGGATTGGCTTGGAATGGGATCAGTGGGTCAGGAAGCGTTCGCAGACAGCCAAGTCCTCCAACATGTCTATGGACAGGCTGATACAACGCCGGCCTTTCTCAGCACTGAGGACGGATATATCATTTAGTGTTTTTTAACCTGGTACTGGAAGTGGTGTGGTGACTCGATTTTTATTCTGTGCCGCAACTAACTTTTTCAACATCCTGAACATTCGCCTTTGGCCTCTATCTGCTAATATTAAAGAGGAGTCACTATCGACTTCACTCTCTGAGGATGTGTCGTAGGTGTTTGTTGTTGAGGATGAATAAAAACTATAGTCTCACCTTGTCCAGAGGAGGACACTGCTTGCTGAGCTTGGTTAAGAGATTCTGCAGTCTCCTGGGGTGTTGCAGTGGATGTAGAGGGTAGAACTTCTGCATTTCCTCCTGTTGCCGCTGCTGTAGAAGCTGAAACAGGTTGGCTTCTGACATCAGTCATGTTTGTGTCACTAAATCATGACCCACTGGAAAGCAGCTCCTGTCATAGAATTAAAATATCTGGAGTACCACGGTGACTGTGGTGGGAGGCCCCTGCGTTCACTACTAAACTATGCTGCCCAACCTTGACTATATTAGTTGTGCCCTGTTCCATGCCGCCCTGAGCAGAAACAGTAAGGGTTAATAAAAGCAGAGGACTGCTGCAAAACAGTATGTGAATGCAAAGGAGAGGAAAGCAGAAAAGGCTGTTGAACTGTGCCACTTGTTTGAGCAATAGCAGTATGAGCTATCAGCTGAGCTAACTCATTAGCCCTGTCATGAGAGGAGACTTGCATAGCATCAGTGACATGGTGTAAACTGACATCTTGGTATTGAACATGCAAATTATAATATCCTGAACCTCATCAGAGTGTACATGTCTATAGCCATGCATTGAAATAATGTTTGACCCATCGCTGGCATTGTATTGTGTAATGGCAAAGGCCTACTATCAGTTAAATAATATTTGCCCCCATCGCTTGTGCTGTATTGTGCAATGGTACATTAGTCATTAAAGGTTGAAATCCATGTGTGGAACCATTATGCCCCAAAGTCTGAGCTGCTTTAGTAGTGCTCCTTGTGTTCATCCTAGACTGAATTAGAACTGATCTCGCATGAGATCCGCACAGCGCCAGAAGCCCCACCCCCAGCCTCCATCCCCAGCCACAAGGCACTCGGATTCCCCTGTGGTCCTGAATGATGAGGATAAGGGTCCCCTCCCAGCCGGACACCTTCCAGCAGACCTTCCTCCAGTACGCAATGCGGCATTAACGTGATCTGTGTTTGCCAGTGATAACGTCACCGGAGGGGCGGGGCATAATGGAGATGCATCCGGAGGACCACCAGGGGAAAGAACTCCGGCCGTGACACTGTCCCCCACTCCACCCGGTGAAGTAGAATTGGCTACAATGGAGGCCCTGCAAAGCGGCCACTGGCTGGGAAGGGATGAGGCCACTTGAAGGGCCAAAGGGACATGTGGTGGGGGAGAAGGCAAGGGGGCTAAGGATCAGATACATGAACCTGGGCAGTCTGTAGCAGCTGCTCAGGAGTAGAAGAAATTACCTTAGGTGTTTGAGGCTGTATAGTAGCAGCCATAGGGTGTTGGGTATCAAGGGGTGCAGGAGATGGGGTATTTCCTGAGAGTTAAACTCAAAGATACTCCTCTCCTCTTGCTCTTCTGGTAACACTGCAGGTTGACGTAATGAAGTATACTTCCTGAAGTGCTTTGGTGGAACAATTGAGCTATCTACACAGTCCATGATGATAGAATTGGATGGTGTGAAAAGACTCACAGCTGTCCCACGTAAAACAGAGGCCCCAAGCCTGGTGAAGAGCCTTTTTAACAGGTAGGATGATACTCCCACTATTGTTGCTGTCCCAAACCCTTCTCCTTAATCTTCACTCTCCCTGTAGGCCTTAACCCTTAAGTCACTCCTAGCCTATTTGGCTCTCTGTTCTCATATTGTAAAAAAGCACTTAATGAGCCAAAAAATGCCTAAACAACAAACAATTGCCACAAAACTTTGTGCAATGAATGTTTATCACTGCCCAAACCTATTCTAGGTTTTGGATTCCCAAGCTGCAAGCGCATTTTTTTGATTGCATAATGTTGCTTAACATACAAAAATGACCTTTAATATCACTTAATTGCCACCAAATGTCTGCATTACAATATTCCAAAACTCACACATGTGCACAGAAAATTTCATACCTCAAAGTTATACACATTTTACCCTTTTTGCCAATTCTAAAATGTTTAGGGTCAGATTACAAGTGGAGTGCAAAATATAGCGTTAGTGAAAACAATATCTGCGCTCCACTGAGTAATACCAGCACACGCAAAATTGCCACAAAACTTTGCACAAGCAAAGTTTTTCACTGTCCAAAGCTATTCTATAAGTTTCATGAGTTTTGGATTTCCACAATGCAAATAAATCGTGTTAAGCACATTTTTAAGGGCTGTTTAAACGTACAAAAATGACCTTCAATATCACTCAATTGCTGCCAAATTTTCCACATTACAATATTACAACCTGACACGTGCACAGAAAATTTCAGACCTTTAGGTGAAAAACGCTCAGAGTTATACACATTTTACTCTTTTTGCCAATTCTAAAATGTTTAGGGCTAGATTACAAGTGGAGCGGTGTTTCGCATTTTCCCTATGGTGAAAAATCTGCTAGGATTTTCATTTTTGCGCAAGTCTAGTTGCGCTGGTATTACAAGTAGAAAGCAAACAGTTTTTTCTCCAGCTGTAATCCGACTTGTACAAAAAGTCGAAATTCGAAAATCGTGATCGTGTTTACACATTCCCCCATAGAAGTCAAAGGAGAAAAAAAGTTGAAAAAAAACCTAAGACCCCACTCTCTTGCGCAAACACCACCTGTGGGTGAAAATAAAGAGTGGGGGGAAAAATCCAAAAAATATTCAAATGCATTATCCCAAATATGAAACTGACTGTCTGAAAAATAAGGAAAGTTGAACATTCTGAGTCAAGGCAAATAAATGTTTAAATACATATATTTAGAACTTTATAAACAAAGTGCCCAACCATAGCTTAGAGTGTCACAGAAAATAAGATTTACTTACCCCAGGACACTCATCTACATGTTTGTAGAAAGCCAAACCAGTACTGAAACGAGAATCAGTAGAGGTAATGGTATATATAAGAGTATATCGTCGATCTGAAAAGGGAGGTAAGAGATGAATCTCTACGACCGATAACAGAGAACCTATGAAATAGACCCCGTAGAAGGAGATCACTGCATTCAAATAGGCAATACTCTCCTCACATCCCTCTGACATTCACTGCACGCTGAGAGGAAAACCGGGCTCCAACTTGCTGCGGAGCGCATATCAACGTAGAATCTAGCACAAACTTACTTCACCACCTCCATCGGAGGCAAAGTTTGTAAAAACTGAATTGTGGGTGTGGTGAGGGGTGTATTTATAGGCATTTTAAGGTTTGGGAAACTTTGCCCCTCCTGGTAGGAATGTATATCCCATACGTCACTAGCTCATGGACTCTTGCTAATTACATGAAATAAATATTACTAGGAAGATGCTACAAGCCCCCCAACATTAGTGACCTGGATGAAACTCAACTACTAATACAAATAGGTAAGGCTGCTAAAAACAGAGCTGTAATTATGGGAGATTTTAACTACCCTGATATAAACTGGGCCAACGAAACTAGTAATTCAGCTAAGGGGGATAGATTTATAAATGTTCTCAGGGATAACTTCTTGTCACAATTAATAGAGGAGCCAAATAGGAGTAAAGCTATATTGGATTTAGTGCTATCAAACAATACAGATACAATATCAAACATAGAAGTCAAAGAACATTTGGGTAACAGTGATCATAACATGGTCACATTTGAAATTTCTTTTCATAAGCAGTGTCTTAAAGGTTTAACCAAGACTTTTAAGTTTAAGAAAGCAAAATTCAACGATTTAAGGAAATCATTAAATAACATAAATTGGGACAAAGTATTCTCTAATAAAAATACAGAGGATAAATGGATAACATTTAAAACTTTGTTAAATAAATATACATATCAACAAATACCATATGATTATAAAAATAAAAATAAAAAGTCCAAGCCAAAGTGGCTGAATATAACTGTGTTAAGAGAAATTAGGAAAAAACGTAGGGCATTTAAATTATTCAAAGAAAATAGTACAGACTCAAAATTCCATATGTATAAGGAATGTAACAAAGCATGCAAAAAAGCAATCAAATTAGCCAAAATTGAAAATAAAAAATGAATTGCAAAGGATTCTAAATCTAACTCTAAAAGGTTCTTTAAGTACATAAATAGCAAAAAATCTAAGAAAGACAATATAGGTACATTAAAATGTGGGGAGGGTAGCATGATTAACAGTGACAGGGAGAAGGCTGAGATACTAAACCAGTTTTTTTCTTCAGTATACACAAGAGAGGAACCATTGGATGATACTTTGGCACAAAATAGAACATGCCAGCCCATGCCATTAATTGGGTTATGTATAGAGGATATCAGGAACAAATTTGATAATATTAAGATAAATAAAACTCCAGGCCCAGATGGAATACACCCAAGGGTGTTAAGGGAACTTAGCACTGTTATAGACAAATCTCTACTCTTAATTTTTCAAGAATCATTATCCTCAGGCATGGTACCCAAGGATTGGCGTAAAGCTGATGTGGTGCCACTCTTCAAAAAGGGAAGTAGGGGTGATCCAGGAAGCTATAGACCAGTTAGTCTGACATCAATAGTGGGGAAGATATTTGAAGGGATTATAAAGGATTATATTGATGAGCATATTCGTGTAAACAAGATTATGAGTTCTAATCAGCATGGTGTATTTTTTTGCAAAAGAGCTGATTATCTTGGGGCAATGCTCTGCAAAAAGTCCTTTTAAGGGCTACTGGTAGTTGATTAGATTAGGGGGTGTTTTTATTTTGGGGGGGCTTTTTTATTTTCATAGGGATTAGGTGTAATTTATTTAAAATTTTGTAATTTTATTTTTTATTTTCTGTAATCTTCGATTTTTTTATTTTCTGTAATTCTTGCTTAAAGGGACAGTCTACTCCTGAATTTGGATTAGACTGCCCCTTTAATTTATACTTAGTTTATTTGTATTTTAGAAGTAGTGTATATTTTTTTACATTTAATGGTAACTTTAGAATTTTGTAAATTAGGTAATTTTAGTTTATTTAGGGGGGGGTTAGGTTAGGGGGGTTAGGTTAGGTTTGAGGTTAGGTTTATTGCGTTGTGGGCTATGGCGGTTTAGGGGTTAATAGACTTTATTAGTTATTGCGGTGGGGGATTGCGGTTGACAGGTAGATAGACATTGCGCATGCGTTAGGTGTTAGTTTATTTTTGCAGGCATTTTCGGGATTTACGGTGCTCCCATACTCAGCGCAAGGCCTGCTATGGCTGCCTTTTATGGCGAGGTAAAAATAGAGTAAGATTTCTCCATTTTTGCCACGTAAGTCCGTGCGCTGGATATTGGATACCGATTTACGACATGGTCCCATGTTAGCCTATGGGAGTAATAATTGTGAGCGACGTGTGAAATATACGCGCGTAACTTGTATGCTATGCCGTATATGTAATACCAAAATCACGTAAAATCTGGCGGCGGAGGATTTTGCGGGCGACGCTGCATATGTAATGGAGGCCCAGATCTTTAGGTGAAACACGCTCAAAATGATACATATTAAACTATTTTTCTCAATTCTAAAACATTTAGGGCTAATTAATCGCTCACCTGCAAATGGGCAATTTGCCCATTTGCGGGAGCGCGATAATTAATAAGCCATTACAAGTGAAGGGGTTGGGTCATGTATCAATGCTAGCAATTTGTAAATATATATGTATATGACTATATACATATTTATTTATTTGTTAATCTGTGAATATACACATATTAACACATAAATATTCCCATAGATTGCAATTTAAAGGCACTTTTCAGTGCCGGATTTTTTTCTAACACTCCACATCCGCCACTTTAAACCCTCATAACTGCTTATTATAAAAAAAAATATGTTACTATTTTTATTTTTTAAATAAAATATATTACACTGTATTTTGGGGGCATTTGGTGATCTCTGGTTATTTTTTAAGCGCGAATTGCCACAGCAAGTAATTTATTGCGAGTCCACAAACGGGCAAATTTGCCTGTTTGCAGGCTCAAGATAAATTAGCGCTCCACTTGTAATCTAGCACTAGACTTTTAGGTTTTCACATAACCTTATTTTTTTGACCAGAAAGGCCATTTGAATTTGGATTCTGTGGGAGGTGTATTGTGTGTTCTTGTGGGATGGGAAATGTGATTGTTGTAGTTACTTGGGAAGTAGGCCTTATTTGAAAAACTTGTTTTGACCTGAACAGCTACCTTAATGTGGATTCTGTAGCAGGTGTGTGGCATATTGTCTCTTTTCAACCTAGCCAAGTGGAACAGGTGAATTTGGTTAGTGTGTATACTTGGAAAGTGGGCTTTTTTGCACTAAGCATTTTTTGACCAGAACAGCAACTTTGATGTTGATTCTGTGACATCAGTGGCTCATTTACTTACTACCACCTAGCCTTGTGGAATCTGCAAATTTGGTTAGTGTGGCTACTAGGGATGGGCAAATGTGCTGAAAGTGAAATTAATTTGGTAGAATGAATAGTCCTGTGGACATTCATTTTGGACAATCGAATGTTGATAAGAATAAAAATCCATTACAATGCGGTAATCGAATGTTACTTTCGAATATCTAAATTCAAAATTTTGAATGTAACATTTGATTTAACAAATACTTTTCAGAAGTTCAATAGTTCATGTGGTAGGGGATTTAGTAAATTGATACATAATAGATACAAATATATAAATTCGAATGTTTTCGAATTCGAATATTGCATAATTCGAATATTACATTTAAAGAGAGCATTAGAAATACTATTACAAATATATAGATTCAAATTTTTCGAATTCGAATATTGCATAATTCAAATATTACATTTAAAGAGAGCATTAGAAATACTACTACAAATATATAGATTCAAATTTTTCAAATTCGAATATTGCATAATTCGAATATTGCATTCAAAGAAAGCATTAGAAATACTACTACAAATATATAGATTCAAATTTTTCGAATTTAAATATTGCATAATTCGAATATTACATTTAAAGAGAGCATTAGAAATACTATTACAAATACACAGATTTGAATTTTCGAATTTGAATATTGCATAATTCGAATCAAATGATTAGAAAAATTTGAATAGAATATTACATTAAAAGAAAGCATTAGAAATACTATTACATAAAACGAATTTTAGAATGTTGTGCAAACATTCAAAATTCGAAACGAATGGAATATGTTAAAATTTGTTTCAATTTTCTAATGTTGCAAAACATTCACCCATCCCTACTCTCTAGGGCAGAGCTTTCCAAACTTTTCTTGTTGGCGACACACTTTTTAGACCTACATCATTTTGCGACACAGTAATTCAGTTGTACTAGCAAACAGGAGGTTAAACTAACTTGTTTTAAGAGATACGGACACATACATAAATTATATAATAACTAAATGTATTTACAAAAATGTGTTTTAAAAAAGTTTAATAACACCAATAGCTACGTACTATTTTAATGGGCTGTATGAAGTTTATGGGAGGAACAGTTTCTGAATATTTAGTGGAATATTTGATAAAGACATTTGCATTTCATCATCAAGCATTTTTAGGCTTCTACTTCCTATCCATATATCAAGAGCAGGAGCAGCAATGCACTACTGGGAGCTAGCTGCAAAAAAAAAACCAACACTTTGACTTCTGCTAAGTGTTTAAGTTGCTGTCCTCAGAGCTCTACAAGTCCGACTGACTACTGCCCGCACTGAAAATACACTGCTATACCAGTGCAGTCACAAGCCGATTGAGGAGACTACATGTGCAGTCAGGAGCCATTGTGCCGCCAATGGGAATAGTTTCAGTTCACTCTAAGTTGCACCAAAAGGTTAAGATGATCTGTGACCCACTAGGTATCAATGACGTGTCAACGTGTTATGCGTAGCAGGAAGGTGGAAAGTCGGAAACCAAAAAAACATTTAAAAAGAATTTTAAATTCAAAACAATTTGTGCTGAAGCAGGGGCACACCTACACACTGCCGCCGACACACTAGTGTGTCACGACACACAGTTTGGAAAGCACTGCTCTAGGGAGAGTGGTACAAGGAACAAATTGAGACCATATAAAAACATAATTTATGTAAGAACTTACCAGATAAATTCCTTTCTTTCATATTAGCAAGAGTCCATGAGCTAGTGACGTATGGGATATACATTCCTACCAGGAGGGGCAAAGTTTCCCAAACCTCAAAATGCCTATAAATACACCCCTCACCACACCCACAAATCAGTTTAACGAATAGCCAAGAAGTGGGGTGATAAGAAAAAAGTGCGAAAGCATAAAAAATAAGGAATTGGAATAATTGTGCTTTATACAAAAAAATCATAACCACCACAAAAAGGGTGGGCCTCATGGACTCTTGCTAATATGAAAGAAAGGAATTTATCAGGTAAGTTCTTACATAAATTATGTTTTCTTTCGTGTAATTAGCAAGAGTCTATGAGCTAGTGACGTATGGGATAATGACTACCCAAGATGTGGATCTTTCCACGCAAGAGTCACTAGAGAGGGAGGGATAAAATAAAGACAGACAATTCCGCTGAAAAATAATCCACACCCAAAATAATTAAAATTTTATAATGAAAAAAACTGAAAATATAAGCAGAAGATTCAAACTGAAACAGCTGCCTGAAGTACTTTTCTACTAAAAACAGCTTCAGAAGAAGAAGACACATCAAAATGGTAGAATTTAGTAAAAGTATGCAAAGAAGACCAAGTTGCTGCTTTGCAAATCTGATCAACAGAAGCTTCATTCCTAAACGCCCAGGAAGTAGAAACTGACCTAGTAGAATGAGCTGTAATCCTCTGAGGCGGAGTTTTACCCGACTCGACATAAGCATGATGAATTAAAGATTTCAACCAAGATGCCAAAGAAATGGCAGAGGCCTTCTGACCTTTCCTGGAACCGGAAAAGATAAAAAATAGACTAGAAGTCTTTTGGAAAGTCTTAGTAGCTTCAACATAATATTTCAAAGCTCTAACTACATCCAAAGAATGCAATGATTTCTCCTTAGAATTCTTAGGATTAGGACATAATGAAGGAACACAATTTCTCTACTAATGTTGTTGGAATTCACAACCTTAGGTAAAAATTCAAAAGAAGTTCGCAACACCACCTTATCCTGGTGAAAAATCAGAAAAGGAGATTCACAAGAAAGAGCAGATAATTCAGAAACTCTTCTCGCAGAAGAGATGGCCAAAAGGAACAAAACTTTCCTAGAAAGTAATTTAATGTCCAATGAATGCATAGGTTCAAACGGAGGAGTTTGAAGAGCCCTCAGAACCAAATTCAAACTCCAAGGAGGAGAAATTGACTTAATAACAGGTTTTATACTAACCAAAGCTTGTACAAAACAATGAATATCAGGAAGATTAGCAATCTTTCTGTGAAAAAGGACAGAAAGAGCAGAGATTTGTCCTTTCAAGGAACTTGCAGACAAACCTTTATCCAAACCATCCTGAAGAAACTGTAAAATTCTCGGAATTCTAAAAGAATGCCAGGAAAAATGATGAGAAAGACACCAAGAAATATGTCTTCCAGACTCTATAATATATCTCCCTAGATACAGATTTACGAGCCTGTAACATAGTATTAATCACAGAGTCAGAGAAACCTCTTTGACTAAGAATCAAGCGTTCAATCTCCATACCTTTAAATTTAAGGATTTGAGATCCTGATGGAAAAAAGGACCTTGCGACAGAAGGTCTGGTCTTAACGGAAGAGTACACGGTTGGCAAGAAGCCATCCGGACAAGATCCGCATACCAAAACCTGTGAGGCCATGCTGGAGCAACCAGCAGAACAAACGAGCATTCCTTCAGAATCTTGGAGATCACTCTTGGAAGAAGAACTAGAGGCGGAAAGATATAGGCAGGATGATACTTCCAAGGAAGTGACAATGCATCCACTGCTTCCGCTTGAGGATCCCTGGATCTGGACAGATACCTGGGAAGTTTCTTGTTTAGATGAGAGGCCATCAGATCTATTTCTGGAAGTCCCCACATTTGAACAATCTGAAGAAATACCTCTGGGTGAAGAGACCATTCGCCCAGATGCAACGTTTGGCGACTGAGATAATCCGCTTCCCAATTGTCAATGCCTGGGATATGGACCGCAGAAACTAGACAGGAGCTGGATTCCGCCCAAACCAGAATTCGAGATACTTCTTTCATAGCTAGAGGACTGTGAGTCCCTCCTTGATGATTGATGTATGCCACAGATGTGACATTGTCTGTCTGAAAACAAATGAACGATTCTCTCTTTAGAAGAGGCCAAGACTGAAGAGCTCTGAAAATTGCACGGAGTTCCAAAATATTGATCGGTAATCTCACCTCCTGAGATTCCCAAACCCCTTGTGCCGTCAGAGACCCCCACACAGCTCCCCAACCTGTAAGACTTGCATCTGTTGAAATTACAGTCCAGGTCGGAAGAACAAAAGAAGCCCCCTGAACTAAACGATGGTGATCTGTCCACCACATCAGAGAGTGTCGTACAATCGGTTTTAAAGATATTAATTGAGATATCTTTGTGTAATCCCTGCACCATTGGTTCAGCATACAGAGCTGAAGAGGTCGCATGTGAAAACGAGCAAAGGGGATCGCGTCCGATGCAGCAGTCATAAGACCTAGAATTTCCATGCATAAGGCTACCGAAGGGAATGATTGTGACTGAAGGTTTCGACAAGCTGATATCAATTTTAGACGTCTCTTGTCTGTCAAAGATAGAGTCATGGACACTGAATCTATCTGGAAACCCAAAAAGGTTACCCTTGTCTGAGGAATCAATGAACTTTTTAGTAAATTGATCCTCCAACCATGATCTTGAAGAAACAACACAAGTCGATTCGTATGAGATTCTGCTAAATGTGAAGACTTAGCAAGTACCAAGATATCGTCCAAATAAGGAAATACCACAATACCCTGTTCTCTGATTACAGACAGAAGGGCACCGAGAACCTTTGTAAAAATTCTTGGAGCTGTTGCTAGGCCAAACGGCAGAGCCACAAACTGGTAATGCTTGTCTAGGAAAGAGAATCTCAGAAACTGATAGTGATCTGGATGAATCGGAATATGCAGATATGCATCCTGTAAATCTATTGTAGACATATAATGCCATTGCTGAACAAAAGGCAGGATAGTCCTTACAGTTACCATTTTGAATGTTGGTATCCTTACATAACAATTCAATATTTTTAGATCCAGAACTGGTCTGAAGGAATTCTCCTTCTTTGGTACAATGAAGAGATTTGAATAAAACCCCAGCCCCTGTTCCAGAACTGGAACTGGCATAATTACTCCAGCCAACTCTAGATCTGAAACACATTTCAGAAATGCTTGAGCCTTCGCTGGATTTACTGGGACACGGGAAAGAAAAAATTTCTTTGCAGGAGGTCTTATCTTGAAACCAATTATGTACCCTTCTGAAACAATGTTCTGAATCCAAAGATTGTGAACGGAATTGATCCAAATTTCTTTGAAAAAACGTAATCTGCTCCCTACCAGCTGAGCTGGAATGAGGGCCGCACTTTCATGTGGACTTAGGAGCTGGCTTTGATTTTCTAAAAGGCTTGGATTTATTCCAGACTGGAGATGGTTTCCAAACTGATACCGCTCCTGAGGATGAAGGATCAGGCTTTTGTTCCTTGTTGTGACGAAAGGAACGAAAACGATTATTAGACCTGAATTTACCTTTAGACTTTTTATCCTGTGGTAAAAAAGTTCCTTTCCCCCCAGTAACAGTTGAGATAATAGAATCTAACTGAGAACCAAACAATTTATTACCCTGGAAAGAAAGGGAAAGCAGAGTAGACTTAGAAGACATATCAGCATTCCAAGTTTTAAGCCATAAAGCTCTTCTAGCTAAAATAGCTAGATACATATACCTGACATCAACTCTAATGATATCAAAGATGGCATCACAAATAAAATTATTAGCATGTTGAAGCAGAATAATAATGCTATGAGAATTATGATCTGTTACTTGTTGCGCTAAAGCTTCCAACCAAAAAGTTGAAGCTGCAGCAACATCCGCCAAAGATATAGCAGGTCTAAGAAGATTACCTGAACACAAATAAGCTTTTCTTAGAAAGGATTCAATTTTCCTATCTAAAGGATCCTTAAAGGAAGTACCATCTGCCGTAGGAATAGTAGTGCGCTTAGCAAGAGTAGAGACAGCCCCATCAACCTTAGGAATTTTGTCCCAAAACTCTAATCTGTCAGATGGCTCAGGATATAATTGCTTAAAACGTTTAGAAGGAGTAAATGAATTACCCAAATTATTCCATTCCCTGGAAATTACTTCAGAAATAGCACCAGGAACAGGAAAAACTTCTGGAATAACTACAGGAGATTTAAAAACCTTATCTAAACGTTTAGATTTAGTATCAAGAGGACCAGAATCCTCAATTTCTAATGCAATTAGGACTTCTTTAAGTAAAGAACGAATAAATTCCATTTTAAATAAATATGAAGATTTATCAGCATCAACCTCTGAAACAGAATCCTCTGAACCAGAAGAACCACTATCAGAATCAGAATGATGATGTTCATTTAAAAATTCATCTGAACAATGAGAAGTTTTAAAAGACTTTTTATGTTTACTAGAAGGAGGAATAACAGACATAGCCTTCTTAATGGATTTAGAAACAAAATCTCTTATGTTATCAGGAACACTCTGAGTATTAGATGTTGACGGAACAGCAACAGGTAATGGAACTTTACTAAAGGAAATATTATCTGCTTTAACAAGTTTGTCATGACATTCAATACAAACAATAGCTGGAGGAATAGCTACCAAAAGTTTACAGCAGATACACTTAGCTTTGGTAGCTCCAGCACCAGGCAGTGATTTTCCAGAAGTATCTTCTGACTCAGTTGCAACGTGGGACATCTTGCAATATGTAATAGAAAGAACAACATATAAAGCAAAATTAATCAAATTCCTTAAATGACAGTTTCAGGAATGGGAAAAAATGCCAGTGAACAAGCTTCTAGCAACCAGAAGCAATAAATAATGAGACTTAAATAATGTGGAGACAAAAGTGACGTCCATATTTTTTTAGCGCCAGATAAGACGCCCACATTATTTGGCGCCTAAATGCTTTTGGCGCCAAAAAATGACGCCACATCCGAAATGCCGACACCTTTGGCGCAAAAGAACGTCAAAAAATGACGCAACTTTCGGCGACACGTATGACGCCGGAAACAGAAAAGATTTTTTGCGCCAAAAAAGTCTGCGCCAAAAATGACGCAATAAAATGAAGCATTTTCAGCCCACAGGGAAAAAGTCAAATTTTAAGGTAAGAAAAAAATGAATTGATTCAAATGCATTATCCCAAATATGAAACTGACTGTCTGAAATAAGGAATGTTGAACATCCTGAGTCAAGGCAAATAAATGTTTGAATACATATATTTAGAACTTTATAAAAAAGTGCCCAACCATAGCTTAGAGTGTCACAGAAAATAAGACTTACTTACCCCAGGACACTCATCTACATGTTGTAGAAAGCCAAACCAGTACTGAAACGAAAATCAGTAGAGGTAATGGTATATATAAGAGTATATCGTCGATCTGAAAAGGGAGGTAAGAGATGAATCTCTACGACCGATAACAGAGAACCTATGAAATAGACCCCGTAGAAGGAGATCATTGAATTCAAATAGGCAATACTCTCCTCACATCCCTCTGACATTCACTGCACGCTGAGAGGAAAACCGGGCTCCAACCTGCTGCGGAGCGCATATCAACGTAGAATCTAGCACAAACTTACTTCACCACCTCCATAGGAGGCAAAGTTTGTAAAACTGATTTGTGGGTGTGGTGAGGGGTGTATTTATAGGCATTTTGAGGTTTGGGAAACTTTGATAATCCTGGTAGGAATGTATATCCCATACGTCACTAGCTCATGGACTCTTGCTAATTACATGAAAGAAATGATAAGTAAAACCAGTCAACAATATTTTAGTTTTGTTTTATTCCTTGTACAGCACATTGGAAGAAACAATTATTGACAATAGGCAAAGATTTAATAAAGATTTCCTGAAAAATTAGCTGCTTTTGCCTAACTGAAAAAATTCTCTATTTTCATTGTTTCTTGTACAGAAACTGAAAATAATCACTGGTAATTGATTAGCATACAAATGTGCATTTAGTTCTTGCAACACATGCAAGAACTGTCACTGAAGCTAGCGATGAAGGAGGCTAAAGGAGCGTGCCCTGTTACTGTGAATAGGAGTGGGCTTTACACCTTCTGATCGGCTATACTGTCCAGCGCTAAGCAAAAATGCATTCAGGGGCTGGGCAGCTAGGTTCTGTGTATATTGGGTTTAAAATCAAGACCTGGAAAAACAATGGAGCACTGTACATAACATAGAAACATAGATTTTGACAGCAGAAAAGAGCCATAGGCCCAGCAAGTCTGAGCGATATTTAGTTCATAGGATAGCTTTATGCTTATACCAGGCATTCTTAAAGAGACATTAAACTCTAGATTTTTTTTTTGCATAAATGTTTTGTAGATGATCCATTTATATAGCCCATACAGGTTGTTTTTTTTCCCTAACCAAGCCCCAAAAATTTAGAAGACTGTTGTCTACCTACTCCAGCTTGCTCCTGATTGGATAAAGGGTCTTTTCATATGCAGAGGAGGGGGTGGTGTCTGCTCTTTTTGCTGTCCAACCCCTTTCACTGGGTGTCCCAGCCTAACCTTTTAAACAGTGCAAAACTGGGAGCTTCCAAGTAAGTTTTTAAAAGGTTTTATATTGGATTTTAAGATCAGGATCTGTGCATATTATTATTTATATTAGTGTCTATTGTATGCAGTTATATGAAAATTGGTGTATACAGCCCCTTTAAAGTCCCCCACAGTGTTTGTCATTAACTCTTGTGGAATTTTATTCCAGGAATCAATCACCCTTTCTGTAAAGAAGTGCTTCCTCAAATTACTCCTGAATATACTACCCTTCAGCTTGACACCATAGCCCCTTGTTCATAGCCCTTTAATATACTTGAAATTTGCTATCATATGCTATCATATCACCTCTTTCCCTTCTCTCCTCTAAGCTATACATATTTAGGTAATTGAGCCTCTCATGGTACGTTTTATTTTTTAGACCATGTACTATTTTGGTAGACCTCATTTGCACAGATTCCAGTTTGTTTATATCCTTCTGGAGATATGGCCTCCAGAACGGCACACAATACTCAAGATGAGACCTAACTAATGATCTGTAAAGTGGCATAAGAACCTTACCATTTCTGCTGCAAATACCTCTACCAATACATCCAAGCATTCTGCTGGCCTTACTCGCTGCAATACTACATTGTTTACTAAATTTTAAATCATCTGTCTTTCTCAAATCTCTTCCTGGATGTCCTCTCACTACCTCAAGCTAAATCTCTCCAAAACTGAGCTCCTCATTTCCCCCCTTCTTCCAAAATCTCCACCCCCAATCTCTCTATAACTGTCGACAACTCCATCATTACCCCTACCCCGCATGCCCGATGTCTCAGGGTCACATTTAACTCAGATCTTTCTTTCACTCCTCACATTCAGTCCTTAGCTAAAGCCTGCCACTTCCACCTTAAAAACATCTCTAATATTAGACACTTCCTTACACAAGACACAACTAAGATTTTAATCCACTCTCTCATTCTTTTCCGCCTCGATTATTGCAACTCAGTCCTCTCTGGTCTCCCCACCTGCCACCTAGCTCCTTTACAATCCATAATGAATGCCTCTGCCAGACTCATCTTCCTTGCACGTCGCTCTTCATCTGCTGCATCTCTCTGCCAATCCCTTCACTGGCTTCCTCTTGCCTCTAGGATCAAACACAAAATTCTCACTCTGACATACAAAGACCTCAACTGCACTGCTCCCCCAATATCTCAGACCTTGTCTCCAGATACTCTCCCTCCTGTCCCCTTCGCTCTGCTCATGACCTCCTACTCTCCTCCTCTCTGGTTACCTCATCGCACTCCCATTTACAGGACTTCTCCAGACTGGCTCCCATCTTGTGGAACTCTCTGCATCGCTCCACAAGACTCTCCCCTAGTTTTGAAAGCTTCAAGCGCTCCCTAAAGACTCTACTGTTCAGGGATGCATACAACCTATGCTAACCTTACTTTATACCAGTTCCACTCCTCCATTGCTATCCCCTGAACCCCCTTAGCATGTAAGCTGTTTGTAGATCACCTTCTTAAGAGCTTACTACAACATTGCAACTCTTGGCAGGGCCCGCTACCCATTTGATCCCTATAATTGTTTTGTTGTACTCCCCCTTTGTTTATAGCGCTGCAGAATCTGTTGGCACTCTACAAATAACCGATAATAATAATAATAATAATAATAATAAAATAATAATTCCCCACTCCTGTTCCTCATTTGTAACAGTCAGTAGTGTTGAGTTTGTAATTTAACACTTTTTAGTGTTAAACTTTAGATCCCAGTCATTTGTCCAATCCTCCAATTGTTGTATATCACTTCTCATTTTGTCTACCCCACATGGAACATCTACTCTATTACACATTTTTGTATCATCTGCAAACAGATATAATTTCCCCTGTAGCCCTTTGTTGATATCCCTGATAAATATGTTAAACAAAACAAGCCCCAGAACTATCTATCCTTAAGCCAGCATTCTACCCAGCTCACAATTGTTGAGTCTAGACCAAGGAGATAAAGTTTGTAAATTAGTTTGTTGCATGGGATAGTGTCAAATGTTTTGCTGAAATCTAGATATGCTACATCAACTGCTCCACACTGGTCTAATACTTTTGTTACATAATCAAAGAAGTCAATTAGATTAGTCTGACATGATCTCCCTCAAGTAAAACAATACAGATCCTCTAAATTGTTTGCCTTTATGTAAGTCTTAATTCTTTCTTTTAAGAGACGTTCTTTTAATTTCCCTACTACTGAAGTTAAACTAACTGGCCTGTAGTTACCAGATCCTTCCCTTCTATCCTTTCTATGAAGAGGTACTACATTCGCTATTCTCCCATCATCTGGAACAACTCCTTTTAAAAGTGACTGATTTAACAGATCAGTAAATGGTGCAGTTAGCACTCATCGAAGTTCCTTTAAGACCCTTGGATGAATATTATCAGGACCCAACTTTTTTACATTTATTTTTTATAATAACATGCACTCAGTGCACTTAAATGTATATTAAATATGTTAAACATAAAAATAAACAAATTGTGTTTAACCTCTTAAGGACAGTGAATTTCAGAGAAAATGTTGCTCAAAAGACCAGAGCATTTTTGCTATCACTCCATTTAAACAGAAACAGAGTCTTGTTTTTTTGTTATTTACCTATCAAAACTATAAAAAAAAATGTAGTAGCCACCCCAAGGATTTGATTTAGTCACATTCTGGTATAAATGATGTCACCATTTCACCACATAATGCGATTATATTAAAAACAATTGTAAAAGGGACACTTTAGTCAAAATTAAACTTTCATTATTCAGATAGAGCACACCATTTTAATCAACTTTCCAATTCACTTTCCTTATCTAAATGTGTGTAATCTTTGTATGCACACTTTCTAAGGCACCAACACCTACTGAGCATGTGCAAGATTCACATAATATACATAAATGCATTTTGTGATTGGCTTATGCCTGTCACATGAGGCAGTGGGAAGGAAAATAGAATTATGTTTAAAATTTGTCCGAAAGAAACCTACTACTCATCTGAAATTCAAACTTTTGCCAATTAGAAGGCAGATAATTGCAGCTGCGCACCACACTTCTGAAACTCCCGGCAGTGAAGGGGTTAACGAGGTAGCTTGTAAGGATAGGTTTAGCTGTAGTTTAGAGAGTAGTCTCCCAGATGACACTTCCCACCCCCTGATTCCTACCTGATCCCTCCCTAACAGCTCTCTTCTCCCCCCCCCCCCCCCCCCCAGAGTTTACCACCATCTTAGGTACTGGCAAACAGTTTGCCAATATAAAGTTTTAGAGCAATTTATTTATTATTTTTATTTACTGCAGTGTAGGATCCCCCCTTACACTTCAACCTCCCTTACCCAGTTTTTACCTCGTGGAATAAATGTTGTGAAGATTGGCACTCTGGCTCCAAGTAATTGTTTTCCGTTTAGTCTATTAATTGGGAAAATGTTCTGCACTGTTGTGATTCCTACTTTTAGAACTCTTAAAGAGGATCCGGACTACAGCTATAGCCTGAGACGTCCCCCTCTAAAACCTGCGGCAGCAAATAGAGAAGATCTGTGTATATATGGTTATGGAGAAACCTAGGAAATCAGTGGTTTTGACAGAGGGAAGTATCTAACATTTATTTTGCTTCTTGTTTTGTCTAATTTTCTCAGCTATTGTACACTTTATACAGTGATTTCCTTTTTTATAGTACATACTTTTTTCTATAAAATTCAGACAGAGCATATCATTTTAAACAACTTTCCAATATACTTCTATTATCAGATTTGCTTTATTCTCTAGGTATCATTTGTTGAATGTGCAGGGTGCTTTCTGAACACACTAGGTGATCCAATGATAATAGACATATAATTGCAGCCACCAATCAGCAGCTATCTCCTAGTGTTGCATTGCTGCTCTTGCGTCTATCTAGGTATCTTTTTCAACAAAGTATACCGAGAGAACAAAGCAAATTAGAAATATATAGGAAGTTGTTTCAAATTGTATGCTCTGTCTCAATCATGAAAATTTAATTTTAACATTATTGTCCCTTTAATGAGTCCAATAAACTGAGCACTAAGAGTACCAGGCATCTGCTTAGAGTAAATAGATTTAAGTTGACCATTGTTTCAATTATATTATTTGATAAGCATGTCAATTTAGATTCAGACAAAAGTAAAAACAAAAACAACTACATATGTGCTCTAATTTGTGTGTTATGGTCTGTTGTTTTAATTCATTAAATAAAAATAGTTGTTTTTCTGCTGCTGCTGCTGCTGGCTTGTAGCAATAGTTACTATTTTTCACTGTCTATTTACTCCACTGCTGCCCTAAAGATATTCCCTATAGGAAATAGTAGGTAGATGTTTTTTTTCTATTAACAAACAAATTCCAAATTATCCAATGAACAAATATATATATAACAAATATGCTAATAAAATTATATTTATTGTCATCCGTTATTTTTCTGTTATTCTATGTTATTGTCCAATGTTTTTTTCTTTCCATTTAAGACAAAGCTAAAAGCATCTGATTAAAACTATTTTGACAGCAAGGATAGCAAATATACTTCAAAAATTCCACCTCAAATATATTCTGACATTGCTTACATCATCTTCACATATCATTATTGCTTTTAATTTTGTTTTATCCCAAAAAACACTGATGAACTTCGACATAAAAAAAATACTACAAAGACTGGATCACTTTATCATCAGAATCTCATAATATTAATAGGTCTCCTGTGGTTTGAAGAATTAACTGCCTGGTTTACTCTTGCTTTCTATCTCTGCAGCCTGGAGCGTCTTCTTAGCTTTTTCTGAGTTTTTTTGGTAAATTGAATGTAAAACGCAAAAGCCATCAAATATAAATTTAGATGACATTGCTAGGTAGAAGTCAAATACAAACCGTAATGTATGAAAAGCTGTGTTTTTCCAGCTAATAACTACTATTGCTTTTATGAGTTTCAAAGAACCATTTCCCTAATCCTCAAGATTTTTGGCCTCTTTAAGACAATATTTCCAGCAACCCGACAAACTCACTGATCTTTCCAACAGAAACAAAGTGGATGTGACTATCTTGTTATGTGTGTCAATAATTGAGACAGTAAGAAAATTGTAGAGCCAAAGTAAAAGTGACAACCCTTGTACAAGGCCTTGCCTTCCAGAGAGACAGCTGCATGTCCAAGAATGAATAAAACTGATTTGCTTTATTAGAATTTGAAGAACGCCAGCTAACTGCTTTTTATTGTGAGCCTTTGTTACTGAGCAATATTTAAAGGGAAAGGGTGCTGTAAAATAGTTTTCCCCTTAATGTGACTTGTTATTCCAACAGCAGAGTTTAAAATGTAGGAGAAATTGTCCCTTTATGGGTTTTTTTTGTATATGGAATGGCTGTTTCTGCTATTGAAACCACAACCTAATGAAATGGACTGAGCTTGTAGAGAGCAGACCTAATTTGCATATCTGTCTAATTGTTTACACAAAGTCGTCCATATCTTATTTCTCACTGTTTTCTCAAAAAACAATAGAGACGACAATGGAAAATTAACATTTTAGTACCCCCACTTGTAGTATGGTACTTCATAGTATTTCATGTTTTTTTTTATAACCAGTACTTTACTTTTCTGACATTTTTAAGTACAGGTGGGGATATAACAGGCAAAATTGGCTGTTTTAAATGAAAAAATAAAGGTAAAGGAGCTGTTTATAAACATGTAAAAGTTTGGGAACACAATGCAGTAGAAAAAAAATGACATTGTCCATTTAACTATCCTATTAATCTGAGTGTATAGTGTCAGATCCACACTTTACTGTTAGTTCAGTAAATGAAGATCGAAAAATAAAGTATTTAAGTATAAAGTGATGGCTTTTCAATGACAAAACGTGAACAGATTTCTTTTTAAGTTAAACTTATAGTCACATCAAATTAATAACTACTGGTCCAGATAAGATTGTAAGCTCCTCTAAGGAGTATTAGCCTCATCTTGTAATAAAGGGGACCTAAAAGTCAAAGTGACATTTTTATGGTCCAGATAGAGCATACAATCTAAGAGACTTTCCAATCTTCTTATGCTATCAAATGTACTTTGTTCTTTTGTCATCCTTTGTTGAAAAGCATATCTAGGTATGCCCATGAGCAGCAGTGCACTACTGGGAGCTATCTATCTAACTTGGCTCACCAGATGTGTTCAGCTCGGCCCCAGTAGTGCTCTGGAGCGGAATATAAATATGTGTTTAACCCTTTGCACAGGTTTAACACATGGTTATATGCAGACAATACTGTAATAGAACATTTTCTATTTGCACATTTGTGTCACTTTAATCAGTTTTGTTTACTGTGTTTTATATACCAGTTTTGTTTTATACCATGAACTGGTATCATTGTATACCCTATGAATTTAGTTAATGCTACAGAATCTGGTGTTACTTTACAAATAGATTATGATGATGATAAAAATAATAATAATGTGCTATAGGGAATACGTTTTTAAAATAATATGTGTAAGAAGGAAAAAAAAAGTATATATTGCGCTGCTGTTATTTTTCCATCTGTTTGAATTTAATAATAGTAGCACACGGACATAACACTATATAAGGTTTCAGTAAATTTGACTATTAACGGCGTAGGATTTTTATTTGAAAGCAGCGTTTTATTTATAGCGGCATTAATGCATCTGGTTTACCACTTAACATCCATTAAATATAACACACACAGAGCATTTGGCTGATCAAGAGGTTAATACTTGAAATCATGTTAACTTGTTTAAAATAAGATTGTGGTTTGCGTTCTGTTTGCATATTTTATTTCTCTGGAAACTGTAATCATAGCATTTAAATTATAGCTATTCCTAAATTAAAAGGTTAGTTGTAGTCATTGCTCTCAAGCAGAAAGGGCCTATTTTCATGGTGATATTTGTGTATTGCATTGAAATGTTGACTCGGAAACTGCCCTATTTGAGACAGCTGAATTACAAATGTCACAATTAGAATGCAAGCTTATTTAAAGGGATAGTAAAGTCCAAATTGAACTTTCGTGATTCACATAGGGCATGTAATTTTAAACAACTTTCTAATTTACTTTTATTATCAAATTTGCTTTGTTCTCTTGGTATTCTTAGTTGAAAGCTAAACCAAGGCAAGCTCATATGCTAATTTCTAAGCCCTTGAAGGCCGACTCTGCATTTGATAGTTTTTCACAGCTAGAGGGTGTTAGTTCACGTGTTTCATATAGATAATATTGTGCTCATGCACGTGAAGTTATTTAAGAGTCAGCATTAATTTCCTAAAATGCAAGTCTGTCAAAGGATCTGAGATAAGGAGGCAGTCTTGGTTATGCAAACCTGGGGTATGCTAAAATGGAATGTCTATATTTTTAAACAATAACATTTATGGTGTTAACTATCCCTTTAAGCGATATACTGTATACCGCATTAGGTTGTGCAGGGGGATTAGAAACCCCCATTCGTTACTGTATAGTGACTAAACCTCATAAAAGTCAAGGACAGAGAAGGGGCTATTAAAAAATATAAAGGTAGTAATAGACAACAAAAAACAAGATCCTCTATCAATATCTTCCACAACCTTTATATTTAGATTTGTGGTCAACAGATACCCTATTTGATATGCTTGTAGAAAATCAATTCCACAGTACAACTTGAATGTTTGGTTAAAAAGGCCTTCTTTATTTATGTACACATTTAAAAGACATCATGCAATGTTTTGGGTTAACCAGCCTTAATCATGCATGACTAAGGCCAGTTAGGCCAAAATGTTGCATGATGTTTTTTAAATGTGTACATAAATAAAGAAGTATTTTACCAAGAATTCAAGTTGAGCTGTAAAACTGATTTTCTACATATCTACAAGTAAGGGAGCAGTGACCAATTCTACATGCAACCTGCACTATGGGCTAGATTACAAGTGAAGGGTTTAAATTGCGCTCATATTACAAGTTGAGCAAAATCACGATTGAATCCTTACCGCAATCTCAGTGCTGTGGTTAACTGTTTTCTGAAAATAAAAAGTGTCACAAAACACATCAAAAATACATTACAAAGTACACTTACACTCTAATAAAAATTATTTTTAAAAAAATATTGCATACAAAAGTTATAAAGGCTCAAAGATAGGAGATCTCGGGTGTTAGAGAAATAAAAAGGCTGCAGAGGCCTTTAACATTGAGAAACATATACATGTTTAAACATGTATATGTATGGATCATTTACTATTGATATGATAAGGAACGACAGATTCGAAATAGGATTTTTAATATTTAATTCTAATACAATTATAGAGGTAGATACAGGTTCCATAGGTGTATAATGTATATCCTTGTTTGAGTAGTGTTGGAGTCTGTTGCCAACCATAGGGCCCTGGTTGGTATGGGATTTCGAGAATGCTATTTATTATGACTACTTTAATTCTGCATCACCTTAATGTAGCTGTGTTGTATTAGAACATCTTCTTTTGTCCTTCCTTATATGTACAGGCACTTGTAATTTTGCATACAAGTACAGTCAAGCCACCATATATTAGTAATATTTGTATGCTAGTTATAATAGTTGTAGGATCTTTTATGAGCGATTATTTATATTCTTATTGTTGAGTATTTGAATGGGAGGTTACCTATATATATATTCACTTATACTCTGTGTCCTTTATGTAACAAAATAGAAAACGTGAGGTTTATTTTGTTTTTTTTACTATATCTGTGATGAAACAGGATTGTTTATTTTATGAATGATATGCTCGATATGTTCTTTTTTCATGTCTGTATATGACTCTGGCAATTTATTTTGTCTGTTATTTTATTTTTTTACCTCCATAAAAATTATTCAAACAAAAAAAAAAAAACATGTATATGTATGTATATTCAGATAACAGGCTTATCAATATGTATAGGTACTCATAGAGTTAATTGACATCATAACGTGTAACTTTGTTTTTACCCAATCAGGGTGATCCTGGTGCTTTTTAAAGGCTCAGGTGCAGTGTCCATAACTTATGTTCTAAAAAAGACTTTCTTTTATTTAAAAACCGCTGCCTGCAATACTCTCTTTTTGCTGCTTCTATATATATATATATATATATATATATATATATATATATATATATATATATATATATACTGTATATATATGTATTAATGTATTTATATGTGTATATATGTATTTACAGACATATATACACATATAAAAACATTAATATATTTAATTCTATATATATATATGTCTATGTCTATATATTCATATATAGACATAGACATATATATATATATATATATAGACAACAGGCAGGCCAGCACTCACGGTTATAATTTCATCCACCCAGGTTGCTTCCATGGTATTAAGATAAAATTAGATCTTACAGCGCTATAAGGAGATGAGAAATGGCGACTTGTGGCTCCTATCTAAGGTGGGTCCCCAGCTACCCACAGAGTTAGAATTCGAAAAGCAAGAGGGCTAGAGAGGAGCGCCAAAGAAAAGGCAAGGTCTAATAGAAATGTTCGTTATAATGATAAATATAGGTTGAACTGAACCAAAAATGTGAATATGACAATGTATTAATGCGTACAAATTGCAATTAATAAAATTCAATTAAGATATAAGTGCAAATTATAGTTGGTAAGATTCAATTGTAGTTAATAAAATTTAATACGTTTTACATAAATACACATGGATCCATGATTACAGTTAAAAATGGATTAAAACAAATAACGAAATATATGTATCTTACAGATTAAAACAAGTATCAAAATATATGAGCCTCACAGGTAAAGTTAAAAGCGTATTGGCACTGACAGTGTTAACTCCAAAATCAAATAGCCAGTGTAGAAAGTGATCATAAAATATAAATAGGTGTATGAAAAAGCCGTTAGTCCATCTTAAATTGTTGTTCTGATGCTGTGACAGTTCTCCTCATCTGTTATCCATAGTGTGGGTGTAGATTGAAGGTGAAAAACACAAAGTGAAAAACAAAATGTAGTATAAAAATTGGGTATAAAAATGGGAATAAAAAACAATCCAAAAATGATGAAAAGAAAGTGAAAAACAACTAGTGTGTACACAATATATATACACCATATCTAATGGTAACATACAGACTCCGGAACGCAAACCACATATTTTTGGTGTATTTTGTAGTTTCGAAGTTTGCACTTTAAGTCCTTTTTTTTTACGCTTTCATTAATTCACAGGGAAATTCAGAGTTCGTTCTGATCGTAGAAACCACAATGTTTAATCACTTTACTTATGATTATTCTTATTCACATGTGTACTTCATGCTGTATTGTCATGAGTCCATGATGTGTAATTCTGACTATTAGCGTAATGTATTCACTTATTTTTGTTTATAGATCGTAACATTACAAATACATAAACAACCAATGGCATGATAATAATCACAATTCACGTTTTTCCATTGGTTTCAGAGTTAGATATGGGCGTAACCATCTCGCCCCTAGTAACCACAATAGGATAGAGATACATACGCTCGGGCCGTAGTGATCATGTGATCACGCGTCATCTCTTTTGACGTCGGAATTACGGCATTAGCCATTCGCTACACTCCCGATCACATGACACTATGTCATGATAATATTATTTGTAACATGCAGTATATAGCGTAACCAATGAGAATGCCATTGTTAGGATATGTTTAGTTGTTTTAGAGAACACTACAATTACAGCTTACTGCTTTATGCAGGACCACTCAGTCTCACACCTTACCTCGGATTCCCACAGATTTAACTTAAGGGAACCCTGATATGCTCATTGATCTGAGGGTCACTACAGCAGGGTAGCTGAGTGAAAACGGAACCTTCACGCAACAATAACTGCTTGTAGCAGATAAGAGAGTAAGTCTTATAGGAATGTGACTTCAGCAGTAGTGAAAGAGTTAATTAGTGCAGGTGCCTTAATTCAAACAGTCTAGCAGTGAAAATAGTTTATGCAGCAGGCTTTAGCAAACACACTGAAATTCACACAGAACTTTGATAAATGTAAACCATACTTTGATAATGAATAGTAGTAATTTCCAGAGTTGTTCAATCAGAGTAATATAAGCTGTGTTTAACTGATGAAACAGATACAGTTTAAGTTAAAGCAAACAGTTCATTTCAAGCACAATAGAGGTTAATTGTTGTTAAGTTTGAAATATGCTTAGGCAGTCCGATAATGAATAATGGTAGTTGTAATAATCTTTGTCACAGTTATATGTTTGCAATTTGGTAAGTAGCAGTAAGAGGTTTAGTGCATATTTAATATCTGAAGCGTATATGAATATCCAGCAAGTGAAAGTTTCACAAATAATATATATAGCAAGCGTAAGTGTAATGAGGTTGCAGCAATACACACAGTTCATAGAATGCAATATATACAGACCAGTATTATTGGAGATGATGTTAGCACAGAGCAATACAGTTACCAGACAGCAACAAGTCCCAGCGGTATCACAGAGAGCCTGGCTGAGAACCGCGGCGGGAGAATGACGGGCGTGACGTCACACGCTGCAGGGAACAACCTCAATACAGGAGAGAGACTGAGAAATCTCTCAGAGAACAAACGGAGCAAAACTTCAGGCACAAAAGAGAATCTGCAGGTTGATTCGAGTAGGCAGAAACTCAGGGTGAGCAATAAGTTGAAAATACAAAGTTGTATAAACGGCTAGGTCTCTTCTGAAGCAGCTTGACACTGAGCAACAAATTACCAAGCAATGAGTTCTGTTGGGAGGAGCCTTAAATAGGGGTAGTGAGTTCACATTCTTAAAGGCACAGTGTGAGAAGAGATAAATCCCTGACAGGACACCCCCCCCAAGGAGCCGCTCCGCGGATCAAGGACCAGGACGATCAGGATTTCTACGATGAAACAAGGAAACAAGACGTGGTGCAGAGACATTATTGGAAGGCTCACAAGAGTCCTCCTCAGGACCAAACCCTTTCCAACTGACAAGATATTGAAGTTGATTACGATGGTAACGAGAGTCTAGGATAGACTCAATCTCATATTCCATGCCATCAATGACTGAAGGATCCACCGGGTCATTCTGAGTTGTGTCTCTGATTGTACTGTATGGTTTCAAAAGAGAAACGTGGAATGTGGGATGTATCTTTAGAGAGTCTGGTAGTTTAAGTGTTACAGCATTAACATTGATGACCTTTTGTATTGGATAAGGCCCTAAATATAGAGAAGCAAGTTTTTTGGATGGAACTTGTAAGCGTAAATGTCTAGTGCTTAACCAGACTTTGTCACCAATCTTGTAAGCTGGGGGCTTGGATCTACGTAGATCGTAATGGTGTTTCTGAACAGCCTGAGCCTCTAGTAAAACTTCTTTCAATGTTGTGAAATTGGAGGCAATGGTGTTAACAAGATCATTAACTATAGGCATGTCGGAATTGTTGATCCGATTTGGGTAGTATGAAGGATGAAATCCGTAGTTGATGTAAAATGGTGTCATTTTAGTTGATGAATTTACGGCATTATTATGGGCAAATTCTGCAGTAGCAAGTAGAGAATGCCAGTTATCTTGTTGTTGAGTGCAGTAGCAACGAAGGTACTGCTCTAATGTTTGATTTGTTCTTTCAGTTTGACCATTCGTTTGTGGATGATAAGCGGTACTCAAACGTTTAGTAATGTTAAGAGAGGAGCACAGTTGATTCCAAAACCTTGAGGTGAATTGCGTACCTCTATCTGTGGTAATTGTTTCAGGCAGACCATGTAGTTTTACAATATGATTCAAAAAAAGTGAAGCAGTTTCTGAAGATGTAGGCAATCCTCTATGTGGTAGGAAATGTGCCATTTTAGAGAATAAGTCCACTACTACTAATATGGTGTTATAATTAGCTGATGAAGGTAGATCAACAATAAAATCCATAGCAATCGCTGCCCAAGGTCTGTCTGGTACTGGTAAAGAGAGAAGGTAACCATAGGGACTCTTATGCTGATGTTTCTTAGTTGTACATACCATACAGGAATCAATATACTGTTTAATAGTATCATTCATCTTTGGCCACCAGTAATTCCTTTTAATCAAATGAGCAGTTCTATGAACTCCAGGATGACCAGCCAATAAAGAGTCGTGAGCAGAGGTAAGTATCTCATTCCTGAGAGAAGGAGGTATATATAATAGAGTGCCATGGTAGTATAAGTTGTCTGAATGTTTTAGTACATCCAAATGACCCAAAGATGAATCATCCTTCAAATGTTCTTGTAAGATGGTTTTAAACTCAGTTGTTAAACAAATAATTCTATCCGGAGGTATGATAGATGAAGGAGAAACCACATCAGTAGGACGAGGGTCTTTTCTAGAAAGAGCATCAGCTTTCATATTTTTGGATCCTGGTCTATAAGTAATGACGTAATCAAAACGAGAAAAGAACAAACTCCATCGAACCTGGCGAGCAGTAAGGGTCTTGTTTGATTTTAAATATTCTAAATTTCGGTGATCAGTATAGATGGTGATTGGATATGTTGCACCCTCTAGGAGGTGTCGCCAAAACTCCAAAGCTGATTTGATTGCAAGAAGTTCCTTATCACCGATTCCATAATTAATCTCTGCTGAACTCATAGTTCTAGAATAGTAGGAGACAGGATGCAAAGGTTCTTTTTCAGAACGTCTTTGAGATAAAACAGCCCCCACAGCAAACTCAGAAGCATCGACTTCTAGCGTAAATTGACATGTGGGATCTGGAAATTGTAAAATAGGGGCTGAAACAAATTTAGTTTTTAGAGTATTAAAGGAATGATCAGCATCTTGATTCCATACAAACTTAACTTGCTTACGTGTTAGCGTAGTGAGAGGTCTGACAATAAGAGAAAAATCTTTAATGAACTTTCTATAAAAGTTCGCAAAGCCAAGGAATCTTTGAACATCTTTTTTATTACGTGGAATAGGCCAATTAGTGATAGCTTCTACTTTGCTTGACTCCATTGAAATTCCAGCTGGTGAGATGCAATAACCAAGGAATGATATGGTGTTTGTATTAAAAATACATTTTTCAAGCTTTGCATATAGATGGTGTGCCCTTAAACGTGTCAATACTTGTTTGACATGTACAATGTGAGCCTGTAGAGAATTTGAGTAAACCAAGATGTCATCCAAGTATACGACAATACAAATATCTAATAAATCATGAAAGACATCATTTATAAAACATTGAAAAGTCGCTGGGGCATTGCACAACCCAAAGGGCATTACAGTGTATTCATACAAACCGTATCTAGTACGAAATGCAGTTAACCATTCATCCCCTGCCCTCATCCTAATCAAATTGTAAGCACCTCTGAGGTCAAGTTTAGTAAAAACTGTGGCACCTTGTAAACGTTCAATAAGTTCAGGTATGAGGGGCAGGGGGTATCTGTTCTTTTTTGTGCATTCGTTCAACTGTCTATAATCGATGATGGGTCTAAGACTGCCATCCTTGTTTTTTACAAAGAACATTGCTGCAGCTGCAGAAGAGGTGGAAGGTCTAATAAAGCCTTTTTTCAGGTTATCATCTAAATATTCTTTTAAATGATTTAATTCTGGCTGTGACAATGGATATATATGTCCATATGGTATGGAGCTTCCAGGTATAAGATCAATAGGACAGTCATAGTCTCTGTGTGGAGGTAAAGACTCAGCCTCCTTTTTGTCAAAAACATCAGCAAATTCACTATAACATTCTGGTAACTTATGTTCAGTGATATGACAAAGTGTGTGTACCCCAAAACAGGATTGTTTACAGTGGTTTGAATCAAAAACTACTGATGCTGTGGACCACGATATAGTGGGATTATGCTTTATTAACCAATTCAGTCCAAGGATTAGTGGATAAACAGAAGATGGAAGAACATCAAAACAAATAAGCTCTGTGTGTCCTGAAGGGGTAACCACTTTGAGTGGGATAGTGTGGTGAGTTATGGGACCAGAGCTAAAGAATGAACCGTCAACCAGACGAATAGCTAATGCAACACTCTTCTTTATTAGTGGGATGTGATTATTAACAACAAAAGTGTTATCAGCAAAATTCCCAGAAGCCCCAGAGTCAATTATGGCCTGAACGTTTATCTTCTGATGGGACCACTGTAAGGAGACATAAATAGATAGACGAGATTTTATGCTGTCAACCAAATTAACTGTATGGTTATTGAATGAAGTCTTACCCTTCTTTTGTCGAATCAGAGAGGGACAGTCCTTAACTGCATGGTTCTTTTCAGCACAGTATAGACATAAGTTTAGTAGCTTACGCCTAGCTTTCTCCTCAGGTCTCAAGGGTCCCCTAATAACTGCAACATCCATGGGTTCTTCTATTGGTCTAGTGAATGCTGTGGAAGGAGTTGAGTGATGATAATTGGGGTTTCTTCTGGGGGTAGTCTCTGAATAAGATCTCTCTGACTTCCTTTCCCTAAGTCGACAATCTATGCCAATAGAGAGAGTCATCAATTCATCCAAGTCCTCTGGAATCACACCCCTTGCCAACTCATCCTTAACTGCATCATTGAGTCCCAGACGGAATTGATTGCGTAGAGCAGGAATATTCCACAGGGTGTCAGGAGCCCATCTTTTAAATTCAGTAATGTAGTCTTCTACCATTCTTTTACCCTGCCTTAGAGACCTAATGGCAGTTTCAGCAGTATTTTTTCTATTGTGATCTTCATATAAGAGAGACATAGCAGAAAAAAAATCTTCTAGGGAATTTAGGATAGGATCATTTTTTTCATAAAAAGCATTGGCCCAAGACCTGGCCTCACCTCTGAGAAATGAAATTACAGTTAGAACTCTAATCCTGTCAGTTGGGTATGACTTAGGTTTCAAAGTAAAAAGCAGAGTGCAGGAATTCCTGAAATCCCTAAACATAGCTCTATCCCCAGAGAACTTTTCAGGTGGACTAACAATGGGTTCTGGAGTTGACTCAACATTAGGAGTTTTGTTAGCAAGATGATCATTAATAAAAAAAAATTATACTCTGATTCTCTAGTTGTATATCCCTTAAGCCTTGAATCATGTGATCCATACTCTGAGCTAAAGATCCAACTCTCCTGGACAGTTCACTTACATCCATGATTTTAGCTGTTAGTAGTATTCCTTTTTTAAGGCTTGGTAATATGTTAGGATATGTTTAGTTGTTTTAGAGAACACTACAATTACAGCTTACTGCTTTATGCAGGACCACTCAGTCTCACACCTTACCTCGAATTCCCACAGATTTAACTTAAGGGAACCCTGATATGCTCATTGATCTGAGGGTCACTACAGCAGGGTAGCTGAGTGAAAACGGAACCTTCACGCAACAATAACTGCTTGTAGCAGATAAGAGAGTAAGTCTTATAGGAATGTGACTTCAGCAGTAGTGAAAGAGTTAATTAGTGCAGGTGCCTTAATTCAAACAGTCTAGCAGTGAAAATAGTTTATGCAGCAGGCTTTAGCAAACACACTGAAATTCACACAGAACTTTGATAAATGTAAACCATACTTTGATAATGAATAGTAGTAATTTCCAGAGTTGTTCAATCAGAGTAATATAAGCTGTGTTTAACTGATGAAACAGATACAGTTTAAGTTAAAGCAAACAGTTCATTTCAAGCACAATAGAGGTTAATTGTTGTTAAGTTTGAAATATGCTTAGGCAGTCCGATAATGAATAGTGGTAGTTGTAATAATCTTTGTCACAGTTATATGTTTGCAATTTGGTAAGTAGCAGTAAGAGGTTTAGTGCATATTTAATATCTGAAGCGTATATGAATATCCAGCAAGTGAAAGTTTCACAAATAATATATATAGCAAGCGTAAGTGTAATGAGGTTGCAGCAATACACACAGTTCATAGAATGCAATATATACAGACCAGTATTATTGGAGATGATGTTAGCACAGAGCAATACAGTTACCAGACAGCAGCAAGTCCCAGCGGTATCACAGAGAGCCTGGCTGAGAACCGCGGCGGGAGAATGACGGGCGTGACGTCACACGCTGCAGGGAACAACCTCAATACAGGAGAGAGACTGAGAAATCTCTCAGAGAACAAACGGAGCAAAACTTCAGGCACAAAAGAGAATCTGCAGGTTGATTCGAGTAGGCAGAAACTCAGGGTGAGCAATAAGTTGAAAATACAAAGTTGTATAAACGGCTAGGTCTCTTCTGAAGCAGCTTGACACTGAGCAACAAATTACCAAGCAATGAGTTCTGTTGGGAGGAGCCTTAAATAGGGGTAGTGAGTTCACATTCTTAAAGGCACAGTGTGAGAAGAGATAAATCCCTGACAGCCATACCAGGACAGGCCCCCAACATGGTCGTAATCTATTGGCTAGGCATGCAACATATGTTAGCTTTTCTACTACGATAACAATATCCACAGGGTACGATCGAAACTGCCAATTATCGATCCAATTGTTCTTTACCATATGATCTTTAGAGACACATAGGTAAATAAGGTTCTACAAATTAAAATATAGTTGTGACATATAATTTTAACTAATTGAACAGCACACTACCACAACAATGGGGAGTGTTGGGAAAGGAAGGACATGATAGGTCAATCTGTGTAAAGGAAGGGGAGGGTTTATTTGAACATTAGGTTACTGAGCCCTATATAAAGGGCATTCATGTATACAATGAACATACAAGCCTGAGGAAACGGGGTGTTCCCCGAGAAACGCGTCGCTATATTGTATGGTCTATGGGGAGATAGGTTGTCATCACCCAGCTGTAATTTGTTATACCGTTTGGTATTTTTATTTTGTATAATAAAATACTGATTTTATACTTTTACATAAGTCTGGTGTTGGTGTAACTACCCTCATAGCAGTAACCTAAGGGCACTGTAGCTCTTCCTCCTCCTTCCACTGCAGTTTTGGCCGTAGTCTGTCATCCAGGAGACAAGTATTTCCAGTCCACCTGGGGGAGATCAACACACAGCCAGCTGGTTTGCTGTTGAAAACCAGCCCGCCCCTACTGGCACAAGAGAGTGCCGCCTCGTTTGTGAGTACCCTTATTCTGCTCCTTTATTGGATTTTCTGGTTATATTGATCTACACATGTGGCGCCTCTGTTTTTGTTTTTGTTTTACATCATAGAATTACATCATCCAGTTGGGTGAAGACAGAGGGCAGCCTGTTCAAGTACTGATGGACATTTGAAGAAACCCGCTGGACTTTCCAGATCTGGTTGCCTATACTATTAATTTGTATAAATTTTACATTTTTACTCACCTCACACCTAACGCACTGTGTGGGTACATTGGTGTAAAATATTGTCATTTGCTTCATTGCTAGCATTCCTCCATATTTCAAATACTAGTACATACTCTTCATTATCTGCATCTTTTTATATATTTCTCGCAAGAGTTAAGCGCCTCCTATAGAAGCCCAGTGATAGTACTATCACGGTGACTTCTGCTTAGTGTGTACACAAACTAGTGAAGTATCAACAAGGGGGTGTTGGTGATCACATAAAAAGCAGAGTAAAAATACAAAATTATATATAAAAAAGTAAATAAATGAGTTTATATGATATAAAAAGATAAGTGTTCCTCAGTTATAGATCCAATCAATAAATAGTGTGATGCAAAAATAAAGCTGGAAAGTCCTCAAAACCTGTGGACAAAGAACAGTAACATAGCATAATATTGTTAAAATACTTGACAAATAAAAGGAATGTAGCTCACCATATATTGCCAACTCGTTTCGGCCCACTGATAGGGCCTTTCTCAAGTCTTGAGAAAGGCCCTATCAGTGGGCCGAAACGCGTTGGCAATATATGGTGAGCTACATTCCTTTTATTTGTCAAGTAAAACTACAATTGCTTCCATGGTATTGATAGTAGTAAACAATGGGGATGCACCCGCCAGGATTTCCAAAGTTACCATTTAATGTAACATTTTGGGGTGTTACCCCCTTCATCAGACAATACAAAATAACAATACACAACCTACTTATCACCATGCCTTTTAAACTAACCTAAGTGATACAGTTCCAGGTCACCACCCCTGATGCCACTCCCACTATCAGCAATCAACAGGTGGAGACATTGATATATGTAGAAATATTTCTTTATGAATAAATAGTACAGATTCTGTTATATAAATAACCTTGGAAAATTAAATATTAATAATTTCCTGTTGGGTTAGCGATATTGCAAATATGTTATGGTGTTTGCACGAGAGAGTGGGTGTTTTTTCAACTTTTTTTCTCCATTGACTTCTATGGGGGAATGTGTAAACGCAATTTTCGATTTTCCACTTTTTGCACAAGTCAGGTTACCCCTGGAGAAATAAAGTTTACTTTCACATTATGCACATTATTTCATATACAATGCTGCTTCACTTGTAATCTATCCCTAAGTCAATGTACATTTTTTTTTACCATCTAAGACTACTGTTTTGCCCTCCTCCTTATATTTCTGGTATAGTATTTGGAATAGGATAGCTAGAGGCTTAATGGTTGCTTTTATCAGGGTCATCCAAGGACAGAATTTCAGAAAACTGGGAGCAGAGTCATATCACGTCAGGACAGAGTTGGCGAAGTGGGCAGAATCGGTGGGGAATGGCCAGATCAGGAGCATGACTTGGAGGCTCTCTACAAGCCAGGACTTCTATAAGGTCTTCTTGGGGAGCTACCGGAGGAACAGAGGGCTGAATTCCCATTATTTTACAAGTCAACAAAATGCAGGAACTTTGGTGTTAGGTTAACAGTTCCATACAAGATCTGATTCAGCTTTTCAGTGACTATATAAGAATATATTATACGCACATTTAGAACTGGACATTGTAGAATTGTGCTGCATTATAGCTGTTAGATGGGTGTTATCTGACCCAGGTTGTGTAAGCTGAGTACTCCAATGTGTCTAGAGGGATATGGCTGCTCCTTACTGATGAGCCCCACAGAAGGTCAACAAGTATGCAGGGCTGCCACTAGACATTTTGGGGCCCCCGACTGAGCCAATGGTCAGGGCCCCCCCCCCCACACTTATATTTTGGTTAAAAAATATTAAGCCTGCCACCACGTCACGTGTTTCATAGCCACCACGTCACGTGTTTCATATTACAAAATTAACTGAAAGTAGCAATGTCAAATACATTTCATACTCTGCAGCATGCATAACAAGTCATTGGTAAATGGTCACATAACGATAGAAAATCAACACGCAAAATCAATTAAAAAGACATAGAACCCCATAAACAATATTCTAATTACTTCTGTTATCACGTGTGCTTCATTCTCTTGGTATCCTTTGTTGACGGAGCAGCAATGCACAACTGGGAGCGAGCTGAATACATCAAGTGAGCCAATAACAAAAGACATGTGTGCAGCCTCTAATTAGCAGCTCTCTCCCAGTAGTGCATTACTGCTCCTGAGCCCACCTAAGCAGTCTCTTCAACAAAGGAAGGATACCAATAGAACTAAGCAAATTAGAAAGTTGTTTAAAATAGCATGAAAATAGCAGAAGATGGGAAAATTTGGGCCTAAATAAGATCTCAACGTTAGTTGATTCAAACTTAATATCTATTAAATACTTTAATACAATTAAAACTGAATATAATCTTCCCAATAGGGATTTCTTTGCATATCTGCAAGCGAGACATTATGATTTTACCCTTGCTGCTGAACATGGATGGACTTGGTCTTGGGGACTTTTTGAGAAATGGTTTCCACTAGTCAGAGGGGGAGTACATTCAATTTCGCTATGGTATCAACTATTACTCTCTAAAAGAGGCGGTCAGAACTTAGGAGATCTGTCTCAGCAATAGAATACTTACAACTTTCAACCTAACACTAACCAGGAGACAATCCAAAGATCAATTGAAATAGTAACTGCCACTACATTGTCCTCAACATGGAGAGAGTCTCATGTAAAATTACTGTATCTGGCTTATTACACTCCAGCAAAAGGAGCCAGATGGGGGAATTCAACTTTCTGTGTCTGCCCAAAATGCTCCCTTTATGCAGCAGATTTGATTCACATGATCTTGGATTGCCCCAGAATCAGACAACTGTGGCACAAAGTGGAATACTGGATGACCAGGGTTTTGAAGCTGTCTTATACCGGCTTCTCTCTATTTCATATTATCTTCCTTTGGGAAGACCCAAAAAAACAAATCCATAAGAAATTTGTTAATACAATTATCCTTTCAGCTAGAAATTTGATTCTCCGTTACTGAAAAAAAACAACAATATTCCTAGCCTTGCAGAAATTAAAAACTACTTACAAAAGCAATGCATCATAGAACAACATGACACGGACATGAATAATGATTGTGACACTTGTCTTTTTGTTCAGAAATGGTCTCCATATATAAAAAGTTTACCCTCTGGAGAAATAGATCACCTAATATTCCCATTTCAGAATTCAGAGTTGGTCTTGTCAGGTGTGTGGTGATTCTAGAGGCTATAGCATGCTTCCCCCCCACCCTTTTTTCTCCCTTCCCTCTCTTCCCCTTCCCCTCCACCTCCACTACTAAACATTGAAAACTATTTTGATTATAGTCCTGGGACAATACCTCTAAATGATTACCCGGCGGTAGACCAGGTAACTTTGGTTGTTGTAAATACTTAGGGACAGGAGAAGCCGTAATAGGTTTAGTGTTTTTTCTTTTTCTTTTTTTTCCCCCTCTCCTTCATTAAAGTCAAGTTAATGTTCCATCTAACATAGTAATATTCTACCTATAAATAAGTCGCATGAAACGTTGTTGTTTTTGAGATATTGAAACAATCTGTTTTTTCCTGGTTTTTTTTTACTTAATAGTCTTGATTATGCCTTCTTTTTTTTCCATGTTTTATAACTTGACCTGTATTTTTGATTCTAAGATGCTGAAAATCTTACTTTCTCTACAATGTACATCGTTGCTAAACCTCAAATAAAAATATAAATATATAAAATAAAATAGCATGCTCTAACTCACTGGTTTTCAAGCCTCCCTGACAGGCCACATTTTCAGGATATCTGAACTGGAGCACCGGTGAAATAATCCGCTGAATTGCAAACATGGTTATTTTACGAACTCTCATCCAAGATAATCCTGAAAACCTGGCCTGTTGGGGAGGCTTGAGGAAAGGTTTGAAACCAATGCTCTATCTGAATCATTAACGTTTAATTTTGACTTTATTGTCCCTTTAAAATATAACAAATGCAAATGTTTTTCATGAGAAAAAGTTTCAGTCAAAATATTCAACTTTTTGAAATACTTCACTTGCAAAATAGGGTGGTTGCAAACCCTGAATGATTCTAGCCAGAGAATAGTATACATATCCAAATTAAAGGATTACTTTCTGTTATAATTTTTAAGCTAAACAACTAACATATTAAAGTTAATAAACATTAATTAAAACCTACTGACCTATATTTTCTCCAAAACGAAGTTTCATAACGTTCTAAAAGTTATATCTTTTATTCGCCGATGATGTCACGTTATCCTGCCCACTATTTTCAGCACTGCATGTTCAAAATACTTAAACCAATAACTTTGTGTTTAAAGCTCCATTTTGATACCTAGGTATTATGTAATTTAAGCAACTTGACTCTAAGAAGGTGTTGTGTTTGAATGCATGGGACCTTGCAGAATATGTGCATATTTCACAGAAAACTGTTATAAATTCTACTAGAAGCACTTTTTGACAATTGAGGTGGACACATGATGTTGCATAACTTAAACACGGACCATGCTGCCTCCCTTTAAAGGGACAGTATACACTCATTTTCATATAACTGCATGTAATAGACACTACTATAAAGAAAAAGATGCACAGATACTGATATAAAAATCCAGTATAAAACTGTTTAAAAACGTAATTAGATAATAAGACACTGCCCCTTCTTTTGCATATCAAATGACCCTTTACACAAACAGGAGCAAGCTGGAGTAGGTATCTGACGGTATTCTCATAAAACATTGGGGCTTGGTTAGGAGACAGAAAATCAGAGCAATGTTATTTAAAAATAAGCAAAACTATACATTTTTTTAAAAAAAACAAAACTTTATGGGCTATATAAATAGATCATCTACAAAACATTTATGCAAAGAAAAAAATTAGTGTATAATGTCCCTTTAAGTCATAGCTTCCTTTATATTCAGCAACAAAAAATAAAGAAACAAAGAAGAGTACAGGCAGTGCAGAGTTTTTTACATAACACTTAAACAAATAGGGAACCAAGTCACGAACAAGAAAAAGTTTTGCATGAGCTTTTGGAGGGAAAAAATTAAAGTGTTTTATTACTTTGTACATTCACCAAAAGTCCTGCAATTTTTCTACATATGTTAAAAATAAATCTGATGAGTATTTCCTTGCACTGTCACATAGAATTGTGCTTTTCCTGTTATATATTTGCTTTGTTCATTTTTATCCTCTTAAAATCCAAGGGACATTGTGTTCAATTTTGATATCTGTTGCATTCCTGCCTCAAAAGCAGAGAATAAATTAAAGCCAACTTGCTATACTTATCAATGTTTAAAAAAAAATAGCTTAAAGGATTCCAAAACGTTAGCTCTTTGTTCACACCAGGACCGCAAATGTCATATTACAAACATTTATATATCATAAATGACCAACTTTTAAAGTCCAACAATGTTTCCTGACATTAAAAAATTAAACTTTAATTTTCCCCGATGACGTCATTAATCCCCACCCTCCAATATGGGCCGTGCATGATAAGAATCAATTTCCAATCAGATGGCGATATCGTGCATATAATTAAGTGACGTTTCCTCACCATGCGCATGCGTACTGAGATCCATAAACTCGCGCATGCGCATATCTCCTCCCTAATGCCCATAGAAAATTTAAGTTCATATGGAATTAATGCTCGTTATTGGTAGGGAGATTCTTGTACCGCACCGCTCTTACCTACTCTGAGAAGCTCCGTCATCCGCTCTGCTATCCATGCATGGGGAAGCTGCTTCTGTCCTGTGAGTGACGTAAAGGATGACGATTCAGCATATCACGCATGCGCATTGCGGCAATATGCCGCCATTTTAATAACCTGGGTTATCGGTCTGTATTGGGCTATAGAAAAGCAAAGCCGGCGGTGGGTTTGGAAATAATTCGATTTTATGAATCGGATATCTACTAAATGCTAGTTCATTGAAATGGAATGTAAATTACAAAGTTATGTAAAATGTATAGATTTTGCGATTGCAAATAACTTTTTTTTTAGGTTTAGTGTCCCTTTAATGTTCAGTTGCTGAATCAGCTATAAATGGATTTCATTTTTTCTTTGCTTTTGTTGCAGGACTGCAGCAGATATCAAGATTTAACACAGTGTCCCACTCCCTGGGATTTTAAGAGGATAAAAAATGTACAACAAAGCAAATATATAATAGCAAAAACACACTAATCCTAATAAGCAAAGCAGCTGCTAGTTATTCCACATTCACTGGCTGCCACACTGTAGTAGTGTCCGCCCCGGGCACCCTCTCTTGTTATGTGACACACTCAGCTTCTCGCCGTCTCCTTTTACCTTTTGCCATCCAGTCCAAGTCAAGTTTCCAGGGCACTGCCGGTGTTATAAAATAAGTTGTATACCCTAAGAATGTGTACACCATGTCACTTTCGGCGACGTGTAATCAGCTGTTGGAGAGGTGTGGAGCTCACTGCGCATGCGCAAGAGGCCCAACAACCTCCAAACAGCTGTTTAAGGCGACTTATTTGAGAACAGCGGGTCGAGGAATTTGCCCACCTGCATTCAATTTCCAAATTGTTCCATCACACGCCACCAACTTGCCGTGCTGGAGGGGGGGGGGTTGTTCTTATGGGGTTTACACTGGGTGCTGATGGGGTTTATGTAGGTTACAGAGGGGGTTACCTCTGTAACCTACATAAGCCCCATCAGCACCCCCTGTAGTAAAAAAGCATTACTGCATTATCTGATTGGTCTGTGTGTCCGTGAAATCTGTGGCTGTACAACCAATAGGGTCCAGTGTGCTGCTAAAGCCTTGTCTGATGAGTGAAGAGTAGGGCCACTTGCACATGCGCGGCACGCCCCATAGAATTCCTCGACCCGTTTGTTCTCAAATTAGTCACCTTAAGCAGCTGTTTGGAGGAGGTTGGGCTTCTTGTGCATGCACATTGAGCACCACACACCTCCAGCAGCTGATCCACGTCACCGGAAGTGACGTAGGTCGCACATTCCTATGCGGTATACCACTTCTTTTAGAACACCGGCCAGTCCCGCGCACTCTATTGTCCTGCCCCTTCTCCCCGCCTCCTAACCAATCAAAATACATTCCTGCCTCCGTCCTGTCATGGTCACAGTCAAAGAGTCTGTTGAAGCGAGCGGAGCTTCATTAGCATCGGGCCGCGGGTGGGCTTGGCTTGAGGGTGTGACATCATGGGCCAAACCGGGCCCAGGTTGAAACCCCCCCGTAAACCCCCCCTCATTTAAAAAAAAAAAGTTTAACTAGTAAAAACAGACTTCAGTATTTTTTAACAGCATCTGTGCTAAAAAAAATTATTAAAAATTATAACATTACTTTCTATGTCAGTGGGCCCTGTTGGGTCCCTCATCCCGGGTGGGCCCCTGACTGTAGTCACCCCCTGATGGGGGCCCGGCAAGTATGTCTGGAGTTGTCATATCTCTCCTTCAGAGTCATATTGTCTGCTATTTGTGGATGGACTGTAGTTTTTAAGCAGGACCAAAGAAATAAACTGCAAGAAAATCAGTCCTTATCCTTGAAAAGTGTAATAGATTGCTCCTGGTGTAGTCACTAACCATGGAACAAGCTATTATGCTTTTGTCTATTCACACTTTTATGTCTAGTAAGTAGGGTAATGTCAATACTAAATGGCTTAAAATAGGTTTGGCAATAATTTAGCACAATCATTGCTCACTTCAGTTTAGCTGCATTGCAATGCAGCCAGGAAAAGATAAATTATTTATATAGATCATATTGCTGGGACTTGACTATTAGTTAAGTACAAAAGTAAAGCATATTTTTTTTGCTGCATTTTTACCTAATGATATAGTATTATAAGCTCAGGAAGTATAGTATTAGTATTTGATGATTATATGAAATCTTGGAAGAAGTTCTGTATTGTAATGTATAGCTGTGGTCAGTTAAAGGTTTTATTTTACTTTTTCCAGATTAAAGTTATGTCAGTGAATACTGTGGGAGGTCCTTGAAGATAAAATTTATGATGCTGTAAGTGATGTCATTAAAGGAACACTAAAGTCAGTTTTGAAATGCACAGTGTGACATTTTAAATTTGAATAGAAACATTTTCTTTACATATTTGTCTATTTGCAAAAATGATTCATGTAAAAGTAATGAAAGCTTTCACCATAAAGTGTACAGTGCTGGGCTGCATTCAAGTACCATTTCTCTGTCTTGGGGTATGCACATTTCGGGGGGTAGTTATCAAGCCGTCTACTTTCCTGGCTTCGCCGGCCCAATACGCCCGCCTAAGCTCGCCTCACATCGCTGCCGTGGACCTGAAAAAATACGCCTAAGCTATCAAATAAAGCTGTCAAAAAGCCGCGGGGCGATGAGCAGCGGACTGTGACAGTTATCACTCATCCGATCTCGCTGCCCTTCGGCTTTTTCCCAGCTTTATTGCTAGCCTGTCACTAAGCACTCACACTAAACTACACTGTTCTATCCCTATACCGGCGCCCCCGGAGCCCCCCGCAACTCAATAAAGTTACTAACCCCTAAACCGCCGCTCCTAGACCCCGCCGCAACTCTTATAAATGTATTAACCCCTAAACCGCCGCTCCCGGACACCGCTGCCACCTACAGTATACCTAGTAACCCCTATCCTGCCCCCCCTACACCGTCGCCCTCTATTATAAAGTTATTAACCCCTATCCTGCTGATCCCGCACCTCTCCGCAACTAAATAAATAGTTTAACCCCTAAACCGCCGCTCCCTGAACCTGCCGCAACCTATATTAAACCTATTAACCCCTATCCTGCCCCCCCTACACCGTTGTCACCTATAATAAATTTATTAACCCCTAATCTGCCTCCCCTACACCGTCGCCCCCTATTATAAATTTATTAACCCCTATCCTGCCCCCCACTACGCCGCCGCCACTGTAATAAAATTATTAACCCCTAAACCTAAGTCTAACCCTAACGCCCCCCTAACTTAAATATTAATTAAATAAATCTAAATAATATTTCTCTTATTAACTAAGTTAATCCTATTTAAAACTAAATACTTACCTATAAAATAAACCCTAATATAGCTACAATATAAATAATAATTATATTCTAGCTATCTTAGGATTTATTTTTATTTTACAGGTACCTTTCAATTTTTTTTTTTTTTTTTTTTTTTTTTTTTTTTCAAAATAAGCTTTATTGTTAATTAAAAGAAAGTCAGTTGTACATAATGAAACAGAAATATACAAATAGTAATATCCAAGCTTTTGTCAAAGAATTGTTACATTGTATCTTATAATATCCAGTCTAGTATGCCAGGCATCTCAGTACATAATATATATAGCGAGACAGTTCCGAGGTGTCACTTTTCATAGGCTCTAATGTACATCAGCTTGACTTCAATGTTTCCAAGCTTATTGTTTTTTGAAATTTGTTTTTAAGATAACATATTGGTGATAAAAATGATAAATCATAATTATAAATATGTATCGTGCCAGGATACAAGTATCCGGAAAGAGTTAGATGAATGGTGAGGAGGATTCAGAAAAGGGGATAAGAGAGAAAGAGCAGAAAAGGAGGGGGAGGAGAGGGGGAGGGAAGAAGATAAAAAAAACAAAAAAAAACAAAAACAAAACACATATAAAAGACTTCCTGTCAGTGTTAAGGCCTAGTTGTGGCATTAATCTAGATGTAGAGGGGAGGGGCTTAGTTACAGTGGCACGCCCTTCCATTGTGCCAACATCATCTCATGTGTCACTATTTGGTTAACCTTGTGGTAATGCAGTCTCTCTAGTGCCAAAAGGTCAGTCACTGCGGTCAGCCATTTTCCATTTTTTTGGGATGAGCTTTTTTGCTCCAGTGAGCATGAGCAGAAGGAGAGCTTGTGTGTGTTTTTCTTTTATTTTCGGTATGTTTAGAAAGAGTAATGTGTCTGGTATACATGGTATGTTCACAGAGATTCTCTCTGAGATATGTTTAAATACTTTGTGCCAGAAACCTGACAATCTTGGGCAAGACCACCATATGTGCAAGAGAGTACCCGCTTCTCCACATCCCCTCCAGCACAAATGGTTGGCGGAAGGGTAATATTTGTGTAGTCTCACCGGAGTGAGATACCATCTACTCATGAGTTTTAACTGTATTTCTTGGATATGGGCGGAAATAGATGAATGTTTAACTAAGGAGAAAGACTGAAGCCAGTCTTCCTGCGTAAATTCTGTTTGTAAATCCCTGCTCCATGCTCTGGTATACGTTGGTAGCTGTGCGTCGGGGGGCACTTGTAATAGCTTATAAATTTTAGAGATTAGTCTACGCTGTGGTTTACTTGCTATACATAGATTTTCAAATGAGGTAAGTTCCCTTCCGAGCTCGTGTCTACGTGCGTGGTGTGTAACGTAATGTTTCAGCTGGTTATATCTTAACCATGAGGAGAAAATATCGCTACATGTATCGGTCATTTGCTGTTGTGTCTTGAGTTTCCCTGAGTCTGTTATGTGATGTATGCAGCCCGTTTTAAGTGGGTAAGGAGCGCCCAGTTGCAGACTCAGTCTGTGATAAGGGAGGTCAGGGTTCTCGATGATGGGTAACAGTGGTGAGTGTCTGGTCGAGATGTGTGTGCTAGTTGCTGTTACCCTATCCCACTCGCGAAAGGCCTCCTGTGTAATGTGGTATTTACTTAAGCTTTTTGGGCGGAGCGCTGAGGGGATCCAAGCAAGAGTACCCATATTGTTGGTTTTGAAAATTTGTCAGTCTAAGTGGATCCATGCTTTGTGTGAGGTGTTGTGTGACCATTCTATGATTCGCTGTAACATAATGGCTCGTCGGTAGGAATACAACTCTGGGAACCCCAGTCCCCCTCTATCTCGCGGGAGATACATTGTTCTCCTAGGAACTCTAGGTCTTGCAGTTGCCCATACAAATTGTTCAAGTATTGTCTGTAATTGTGGTATGTATTCTCTTGGTAGGGGAATAGGTACAGTCTGCAATACATACAATATCCGTGGTAGGATATTCATCTTAATCACCCCGATTTTACCTAACCAGGAAAGGGGCTTATTTTTCCAGGACGACAAGTCCCTAACTATTTCTGATTTTAATTTTAAATAGTTGTCGCGGTATAAGTCTTGTGGATTGTTGGTTAGGAACACTCCCAGATAGCGTAATTGCCTAGTGGATATCGATATCCCATGGGACTTTTGCAGGTATTGCACTTGTTCAAGGGGGGCGCTAATGTTCAATAGCTCTGATTTTGTAAGATTTAAGTGAAAGTTTGAGAGTGCACCATAAGCATCGATCTCCCTAAGCAGTTCGGGTATAGAAGTGTCTATGTTTGTCAGGGTGTAAATTATATCGTCCGCATATAGGGCTTGTTTGTGTTCTGTCTCACCTATTCTTATTCCTGTGATATTATTGTTTTTTCTAATTTTATGCGCTAGGGCTTCTATTGATAGCGCGAATAACAGTGGTGATAGTGGGCATCCCTGTCTAGTGCCGTTCGATATTTGAAAGGGCTCCGACAGGGTCCCGTTAACCCGGACGCGCGCATTGGGGGAGGAGTATAATGCAAATGTCAAATTTAAAAAAGGGTTGCCAAAATTCATCACCTCCATGACACGCCGTAGAAAAAGCCAATCGACCCGGTCGAAGGCCTTTTCCGCGTCAGTCGAGTAGAGGGCCAACGACTTGCCCTCGACTCTGGCATAATTAACTAACTGTAATACTTTAGAGGTGTTGTCCCGTGCTTCCCTGCCCGGGACAAATCCGACCTGATCAGTTGAGATGAGACTTGGAAGGTATCGGTTCAGTCGGTTTGCTAATATCTTGGCCAGTATTTTTATATCTGTATTTAATAATGATATAGGCCTAAAATTTTCTGGGGCTGTAGGAGTCTTGCCTGGTTTAGGTATAATTGTAATGTGCGCTTCCAACATCGTGCTTACTAAGTGTGGGTTGTCTCTAAGGTTGTTAAACAGTTGGAGCATGTGGGGAGCTAATGTCTGAAGGAATGTCTTGTAATACTTTGGGGTAAGCCCATCTGGACCCGGGCTTTTCCCGCTAGGCATGTCTCTAATTGCGTGTGTCAGTTCTTCTAGAGAGATGGGTATATCCAAACTGTCTGCTTCTGAGTCAGTTAGTTGGGGCAGGTTTAACGGGGTTAGATATTCGTCGATGTTCAGTATTTTAGTGGTGTGGTCTGTTGACAGCATGTCAGTTCTCTCATTCTTTGAGATATTGTATAGTTTGTTATAGTATGAGTGGAAGGCTGCTGCTATTTCTTTACTGCTTTTAAGTTTAGTGTTGTCTTTTGTATCTATATGATGTATATAGGTTTTGAGCTGTGTCCTACGGATTGATCTGGCCAGTAGCTTGCCAGGCTTATTGCTTCCTTCATAATATTGTTGTTTAGCTATAAAAGCCCTGCGTTGATATGCCTGTAGTAGATGTTGTTTCAACTCATGTCTTGCTGTCTGAAGGGTCTTATTGGTGTCTTCGTCCTTGGGGTTTATTTTATGTTTAGTCTCCATTTTGGAGATAGAGTCTAGTAGTGTCTTGTGTTTTTCTCTATACTGCTTAATGAGCCTGGCTTTATGTTTAAGGCACTCGCCCCTCATGACGCACTTATGTGCTTCCCACATAGTGGATAGTGAGGTATGTGTTACATCATTGTGTGTAAAGTACTCTGTGAGCGATTTCTGTAGATCGTCTCTAATGGGTGGAGTAGTCAAGAGTGAGTCTTCAAGCCTCCATATGTAGGAAGTCGGGGGGATATCCGGCCAATCGACTGTGCACGTGACCGGTGCATGGTCGGACCAGGTTATGGAACCTATATCGCATGTGTTGATTAAGTCCAGTCCCACTGCGTTTGTAAAGAAATAGTCAATGCGTGAGTATTTATTGTGGGGAGATGAGAAAAAAGTGAAGTCTTTACTAGTCGGGTGGAGTGTTCTCCATATGTCATGGAGAGATAAGTCTGAGAGAGAGGTTTTTACTGCCTTTACTGTGCTGCTAGGGACGCTAGATGTGCCGGTCGATGTATCTAGTTGTGGATCTAGTGGTAGATTGAGGTCCCCGGAAACCAATATTACTCCCTTTGAATGGTCTAAAAGTACATTGGTAAAACGTTTCATAAACAGATGCTGGGATGTATTGGGCGAGTATATTGTTGCAAGGGTAATAGGGTTGTCGTATAATGTCCCTACAAGCAGAATATAGCGCCCTTCGGGGTCTTTCTCTATGTGTGTGACCTTGAGCGGGATCGAGTGGTGTATGAGTATTCCCACCCCTCCTTTTTTTGTGAGTCCTGAGGAGAAATAAGCTGTTGGGTAGGTGACATTAGCCCAATGCGGCTCCCTCCCCCTGCGAAAGTGCGTTTCCTGAATGAATATTATGTGACTGTGCAGGCTTTTAAGGCCTCTGAATGCTATAGAGCGCTTACCTGGGTCGTTCAGTCCCTTAGCATTTATAGTAGTGAGCGTGAGAGGATGTGTCTGGAATCTGCTTCTACTCTCCATCCTGCAAGGGGAAAAAAAAAAAAAAAAAAAAAAAAGGGTTCGGGGGGAAAAAAAAAAAAAAAAAAAAAAAAGGGGGGACGAGCGGAGGAAGGGTAAAGAAGTAAAAGAACTAGAGGAGTGAAACAGTAGTTTACAGTAAGAGATGAGAGATAGCACCTAAGTGCTATGTGAGAAAAATAGAAAGAGTAGTGGTAGGTTTGTGCTGTTATTAGTTAGGCACGACACACTAATCTCTATACAAGTAGAAGAAGTATAGTCAATGTGTTCTACCGTTATAAACAAGCAAAATAAACACATAAAACAGGAGAACTGTTCAACTCTAAACTGGTAACAACTGGGGTAGTAACCTTTAAGCTAGCAAAACCTTTTCATTAAACTTAAAGACCTTCCTGGGTGTTACGACACAACCAGGGGTGATAGGGTTGTAATGGCATTGTATGACTTGGGAAGGGGGGGGATATAGAGGGTATTTTGGGGAATTAGGTGTTTTATTTTGTTACAGGGTTAAGTTGGGGTGCTCCGCCAAAGTAGTCACCCCATTAGACTCTGAGGCATCCTACTCTTAGGTTAACAATACCGGGAGCAGGTGGATTAAATATAATTTGTGTGCTTAAGGCTGGGGGCCAATAAAGGACACTGAATGGGGTTAGGAGGTTAAGGCAGGGGGGTTCTGGGCTGACTGGGGAGTCTGTGCAGTTTCCACATAGATTCAGAATAAATAAGACGCCCACTTTGGTTGCCGTATGGACAGATGGATTTAAAGCATAAGGAAAGAAAAAAGGGCATTTTTCGCCAGTCACTTTGCATTTATATATAAGAGTCCCCCTATATCTTGTATATTCAGTCTATGGGAAAGAATTCCCCAGTTTCAAGGCTGTTCAGTTACAGCGTCATATAGTCACCAACAAGAGTCAGTATTAATAAAAGGATACTCAGGATATGCAAGTTGAACTGCATATAGATGTAGCAACCTTCTCTTGGGGCTTCAGATTACCAGGGTGTGGCATTTTTCAGAGATGTACTCAGGTGTGTTCATTAGGTGGTGTTTCTCTGTGCCTCTGAGGGCCTACAGCTGTGATGTTGGTGTTCTCGATGAAGAGATCTGCATAGAAGGCCTGGGGGTCTGTTCCTGGTTTAAAGATGACTGTTTTATTGTTATGTGTAGCTATCAGGGAAACTGGGAAACCCCACCGATATGGGATTTTGTTATTCCTCAGAGTTGTGGTAATGTGGTTTAGGTCTCTTCTTTTCTGAAGAGTAACCGGTGATAGATCTGAAAATAGTTGGATCTCTTCACCCGCATGGCTGATAGGGTGCTTAGCCCTCGCACTTTTTAGTATTTCTTCCTTGTCTTTAAAATTTAAAAACTTAACAATAATGTCCCTGGGAGGTCCTTTGGGGGGAGGTTTAGGCCTCAGAGCCCGGTGTGCTCTCTCCATTATGACATCTGGGGATGATGGTGTTCCCTTAATAGTGCGGAAAAGACTTTGGAGGTATCCTTCAATGGCTGGCGGGTGTATTGTTTCAGATGCTCCTCTCACTCTGATATTGTTTCTGCGACAACGGTTGTCTAGGTCCTCTATTTTATCAGCCATGACCTGCATTGACTCATTATGATGTTGTATTTCCAGGCAGCTCTGCTGCAGGGTGGTAAAAGTAGTGGCTTGTGTAGCTTCCACCTGGGACACCCTTGTTTCTAAGTTGTTAATGTCTCTGCGCAATTCAGTGAAAAGGCTACGCACCTCCTGCATCACATTTTTAATATCTTCCTTTGATGAAAGGAACTGCATGTCTGCTTTTGTTAGAGGCTGGTCCTGTGGGTTAGTTTGCAGCACTTGTGGTGCTGTTTGCTGACTGTCAGCCATGTTGTCTAACGTTGGGGTCTCAGCGGGCTCAATCTGCTTGAGGTATTTAGCAAGTGGTCTAGGTGTTTTGCCCTGATCTGCTTTATTGGGCTTTTTGCCAGGCATTACATAAAGCCGTGTGAGTATTAATGTCCACTTTGTGCAATCTTACAGATCAGTTAAAGAGTTCAGCTGGGGGATATCACCACAAAAAGTGCCTTATTATTTTTAATTGTGAGAGGTATGCTACTTAGTTCCGCTGCAGAAAATTTTTCACCCAAGATTATGTTAATTGCGTTCTTTGCAGCTGGGTAATTAATGCTGCGTCATAGGCCCAGACCTGTGATATAGTAATGGCGTCTGTCTCCTCGGATTATCTATTGTATACCATGTATCACTGTCCATGTGCTACTCTGCTGATCTATGTGGGTAATCTTGTATGTGTCCCTCATATGAGCTCCCCAGCAGGCTTATTGGTTTGCGCTATCTTGCACAGCTTAGTTGCCCGGTAAGTTTGTATGCTCACCAGCTCCTTGTACACTCTCAGGCCGGCGTTCTTTAGGAGGGATCCGCTAGTGCCGCGGTGTTGTTATGCTGAGCCGCGGACCCGTTGAGACATCAGCCGCGCTGTCTGATCTTGTTGATCTGCTGTTACGATATCGGTTAGGCCTCCGTAGCAGTTGCTTGCATCTCCGGTTCCTGCCCCGTGATGCGCCGATAACAGCCCTTTGTGACACCTCCTGGTGCAAGATGATTCCCCCTTGATATAGTTTGGTTAATGGGTGTAGCTTTGGAGGTAAATGGGAATATATAATATTGGTTTCATGCCATTATATTGGGTTTTGCTGCTCTTAGGATTCGGAGCTCTCTCAAAACACGGCCATCAGCCTGCGTGGCCAAGCTCCGCCCCCCCCTTTCAATTTATTTTAACTAGGTACAATAGCTATTAAATAGTAATTAACTATTTAATAGCTTACCTAGCTAAAATAAACTGAAATTTACCTGTAAAATAAATCCTAACCTAAGTTACAATTACACCTAACACTACACTATACTTTAATAAATTATTCCTATTTAAAAATAAATACTTACCTGTAAAATAAACACTAAGATAGCTACAATATAATTAATAATTATCTTGTAGCTATCTTAGGATTTATATTTATTTTACAGGTAACTTTGTATTTATTTTAGCTAGTTAGAATAGTTATTAAATAGTTATTAACTATTTAATAACTACCTAGCTAAAAGAAATATAAAGTTACCTGTAAAATAAATATAAATCCTAAGATAGCTACAATATAATTATTAATTATATTGTAGCTATCTTAGTGTTTATTTTACAGGTAAGTATTTATTTTTAAATAGGAATAATTTATTAAAGTATAGTGTAGTGTTAGGTGTAATTGTAACTTAGGTTAGGATTTATTTTACAGGTAAATTTCAGTTTATTTTAGCTAGGTGAGCTATTAAATAGTTAATAACTATTTAATAGCTATTGTACCTAGTTAAAATAAATTGAAAGGTACCTGTAAAATAAAAATAAATCCTAAGATAGCTAGAATATAATTATTATTTATATTGTAGCTATATTAGGGTTTATTTTATAGGTAAGTATTTAGTTTTAAATAGGATTCATTTAGTTAATAAGAGTTAATTTATTTAGATTTATTTAATTAATATTTAAGTTAGGGGGGCGTTAGGGTTAGGGTTAGACTTAGGTTTAGGGGTTAATAATTTTATTACAGTGGCGGCGTAGTGGGGGGCAGGATAGGGGTTAATAAATTTATTATAGGTGGCGACGGTGTAGGGGGGGCAGATTAGGGGTTATTAAATTTATTATAGGTGGCGACGGTGTAGGGGGGCAGGATAGGGGTTAATACATTTAATATAGGTTGCGGCGGGTTCAGGGAGCGGCGGTTTAGGGGTTAATACATTTATTATAGTTGCGGTGGGCTCCGGGAGCGGCGGTTTAGGGGTTAATATGTATAGTGTAGCTTGCGGTGTGCTCCGGGAGTGGCGGTTTAGGGGTTAATATGTATAGAGTAGCTTGCGGTGGGCTCCGGGAGCGGCGGTTTAGGGGGTAATAACTTTATTTAGTTGTGGCGGTGTAGGGGGGGCAGATTAGTGGTGTTTAGACTCGGGGTACATGTTAGGGTGTTAGGTGTAGACAGCTCCCATAGGAATGAATGGGATGTCTGTCAGCAGCGAACTTGTACTTTCGCTATGGTCAGACTCCCATTGATTCCTATGGGATCCACCGCCTCCAGGGGTGGCGGTTTGAAAACCAGGTATGCTGGGCCGTAAAAGTGCCGAGCGTACCTGCTAGTTTTTTGATAACTAGCAAAAGTAGTGAGATTGTGCCATAGTGAGATTGTGTGCGGAACATCGATCTGTGTCGGACTGAGTCCGGCGGATCGAAGCTTACGTCACAAAATTCTACTTTTGCCGGTCTCGAGCCTTTGATAACTAAGGCGAATCAGCCTCGCCACAAATACGCTGCGGAATTCCAGCGTATTTGAGGTTGACGGCTTGATAACTAGGCCCCAAGGAGATGTACATATAAGGAACATACCATCATGACATAAAACAATATTATCAACATCAAGTTCAGGAGAAGCAAAGATGTTAAGTTTGGACTTCATTGACTTTGTTGATGATTAAAGAGACATGTAGATTAGATCAGAAATGAACATAAGTATATTTCAGATTTGTATAATAATAAAGTTTTTGCAATACACATTTATTTACAAAAATGATTCTTGTTAAAAGATCAGGCTTTCGGATAACTTTCCCTTGCATAGAATTAATTGTGAATATGGTGATTGGTTGGATGAATCTGCATCTTCCTATCACAAAAGTCCTGAGTGTCTGTGATTACATGCTTCTTTACATATACATATATATAAATATATATATACATACACAGTGAGGGTCAGGTGTACCATGTGCAGGGGAGTCTGGGACCCCAAAACACTTATGGCGCATTACTATTATATTCTTGCATCTAGAAAGTACAAGGTAAAATGATATAAGTATTATGCCTGTGAATTTCAATTTTTATTTGAAACCAAAATGTAGTGTAGATTTCTATTTTTAAAATGTAAACCCATCACTAGAGAATAAATGTGAACCTTGTTAGGTATTTGAAAGATAATTAGAGACTATAGGGAAAAACATTTAAAAGACGATGAAGAGGTTTATTTCTCTACAGGACCGGCTGTGCCTTAGTTTTCATACTGCCTGATGAATTATGTATTTTGTCAAGTAGATCAAGAAACACTTTTAAAAATTAAATGTGTCCTCATATGAATATAATTTTTCATTTCCATCAGGTTTTCTTATTTACTAGATTTAATATTTATACTCTTTCATTCTATGACTACCAGGATGTAATATAACAATGCTACAGGCAGCTTTTTGTTAAGTAAAATATATAATTACATTTGTTATGCTTTGCAAACATTTACAGATTTTGTGTTTAGGCATCTTTGTAATCTTGTTCTCTGGGATTTGCCTGTTCTATAATAATGAAAACAAATGACAAAAAATCTAGGTAACATGATAGACTGATGTGATCTAAAAGGTATTTTTCTGTTTCATTGTTTGCTCTAGGGCAAGCAATATAGTGCTTAGACGAGATTCCTTTTAATAGATGGAGTCGTATCTAGATGTCTATAACGGTTGAGTTGATGGAAGTCACAAATATAAGCATTGCATGTGATTCTCAGTACATCCTTTAGGGCTCAATTATAAAATTTCTCAGTGGTCAGTTGTAAATTGTATGGGAACTTTGGATTGTTCATTTGCAGCACGTCAAATGCCAAGGTATAGCTGAACATTAATACTATGCTTTGCATAAGAGTATGTTATGCCAGCGCTGTGCTAGGGATACGGAGTCATACACAAAAAATAAGTATATGCGCGATCCTGCTCCTCGGACATTCTAAAATGGAAGTGAAGATTGGAAGATGTTGCAATAAAATTTATTTTAAGACAGAGCTCTTTATAAAAAAAAGGTGCTTACAGTATATGCACATTTGTGAATATTTATGACTTGTTATAGTAGCTGCATGGGATAAAATATTTGTAAAATACTCCTTTATTTTTATTATTGTATATTAAATAGCTGTTTTCTCATTGAAGCCTCAATCCAACCATTTTTCTCAAAAACATGCCCATTGAAATGTGCCGAGCCTACAGAAATAGCACCTATTAACTACCTATTCATGGGATAACACAAATACCACCCCCTTTGTGTTATCACCTTGTGTCTGTAAACTGTCATTTTGGATTTACCTGTGTCCTGCCGATCTGGCAGGGGCTTATAACTACCAGATTTTCAGAGGTGTCAATTGAGACTGGTCTAAGACATCTAGAGGTCCTTTCTGGCCCTTTAGTCAGTAGTGACATTCCTACGGGGGGGGGGGGGGCGGTGGAAGATGTCTGGGCTCCACCTGCATCATGTCCTGCCTCCCTGTTTCCACCCTTTATGTGACAAGATTTCCAAGATGGGTGCCACAGTGTTGTTCTACTGAAAAACCTACCGCCATATTTCTACAGGAAGGCTGCACAAGTGCATATTCTCTTGCATGGACTAACCACAGAGGAAGTATGACAGTCATAGAGAAGCAGCTCCTCTTGACGGTGCTAGTTGATGTCTGTGGTTGCCTATTATTATCTTAAAGGGACAGTTAACACCAGAAATGTTGTTGTTTTAAAAGATAGATAATCCCTTAATTACCAATTCCCCAGTTTTGCATAACCAACACAGTTATAATTATACACGTTTTACCTCTGTAATTACCTTGTATCTAAGCCTTAGCAGACTGCCCCCTTATTTCAGTTCTTTGACAGACTTGCATTTTAGCCAATTAGAGCTGTCTCCATGGTAAATTCACATGCATGAGCTCAATGTTATCTATATGAAACATGTGAACTAGTGCCCTCCAGTGGTGAAAAACTATCAAAATGCATTTAGATTAGAGGTGGCCTTCAAGAAATTAGCATATGAACCTCCTAGGTTTAGCTTTCAACTAAAAATACCAAGAGAACAAAGCAAAATTGGTGATAAAAGTAAATTGGAAAGTTGTTTAAAATTACATGCCCTCCAGATTTTCAAGAAGGTTCACAATCCTTGCTATTAAAGAACTGGCAAAGGAAAGGCCTCTATTATATCTCCTAATTTATCAACCCAACAACAGGAATTATTAGATCTTTCGATGAATTAAAACAGGAATTTGATCTAAACAACAGAGACTTTTTTGCATTTTTACAAGCAAGGCATTATGTCCAACAGTTAATTAATACATTCCCCTGGAAATGGTTATGGGGTAAACTTGAGAATTGGCCGACTTTGGCCAAAGCAGGTCATTACTCTATTTCCACCTGGTATTTATACCTGGTCTCACAGTCTGGAGAATCCAACTTAGAAAGCATAGCCCAAAAATGGTCAAATCTCATCTCTGACAACATTGATCAGAATCTTCATGCCACGGTGTCTGAGACCTGGAGAGAGTCTCATATAAAATTAAGCTATCAAACCTATTATACTCCAGATAAAGGAGTCAGGTGGAACAATAAAAATTTCAATAAATGCCCAAAATGTAGTTTACCAGCTGTTAACCTAATACATATGATATGGACATGTCCTAAACTACAGCAGTTTTGGAACAAATAGAATTCTGGTTACTCAATGTACTTAAATTATCCCTTCAAAGACTTACCCTAAAAGACATAATATTTTTAATAGATCAAAAATCGCCTTTTAATGAAGCTAAGATAATAAACTTGGTTATCCTCGCTGCCAGAAGCCTAATTCTTAAGAATTGGAAGAGTAAATCCTCTCCGTCGATAACAGAAGTTAAGACATCTTAAAAAACAACTTATAATCGAGCAAATGACCACAGATTTGAACTCGGACATATGTAATTTTTTTAAAAAATGGTCTAGGTTTATTAACATATTCCCACCTAGAGAAATTGATCATTTGATTTTTACTTTTAGAACACTGAAATAGTTTTGCTGGGCATTTGGTAGAAGAGGGGGATGAGAAGGGGGGTGTGGGGTTTTCCCCTTTCCTTTTTTTTTTTTACATATTTTTTTTTCTCTCAGGAAAATTGCTGTATTTTAATTTTCAAATTATTATTTTCTACCGAAGAAGCAGATTGCCGGTTTTATGATATGTTTAGAAAATTACTAACAGTGTGTCAAGGAATTTTTTAATCCAAAAATCTTTATGGTTTTGTGTGTTATGTATTGTTAATGGTACACTGTTGGTTTAAAATATAAAGAGCCTCCTAGTTTAGAGGGACGTATTGTGCGGTTTTTCTTGCTTACACCGCAACCTTGTTTAAATGGTTAATTTTCAAGATAGTCCTTTTCCACATCGTTATACTCTAGATTATATGTTTGAACTGCAGACAGGTTACATAAAAATAAAATGAGGTTCACTATCTGAGACCCAAGAGTGGTCTCCTTCTATCTGAAAATTACCCACTATTATTTTGCATTCATCGCAATACTGAGAGGTCTAAGTGTGGCCACGTGGGTCACCTAAAGGGTATACAGTATATTAGGCAATTATCTCTTGTAATATATATGTAATTTGTCATATGAATATTTAATGCACGTTTCTGTTAATTCTGGTTGTATATAGTGAATTTATGTTTATGTCCTTATCATTTATTGACAAATACTGCCTGTATGCCTTGGTGTGAACCTCAATAAAAACTATTTATATATATATATAAAAAAATTACATGCCCTATTTGAAACATGAAAGTTTTTTTTGGACTTGACTGTCCCTTTAATTTGGATATCTGTGTTGTTTGTTTGTGTGTGCATGTGGGTGCCTGTGTGTGTTTTCTTTCTGAGTTTAGTTTATGTGTGATAACAAGTGCTCTTGTGTCTGTTAATTTGAGTGATTATGTCTACACGGGCTGATGAGTAATAAGCAGATATTTTTTATTTGAATATGAACTTCAGCAGCTTTTTTTTTTTTTTTTTTTTGCATTTCACTTTTTTTAAATGACAACCACTTTACAAAGTACAGTGACAGAAGGGTGTTACAAAATTAAAATATTTTTGTAAGTTTTAGTGAATGGTCAAATTACAAAAGGGGGAGTGGACTTCTCTGTATTTAAATTCCCTTTTTGATCTCAGTCTGGCCCTGAGAGGATCCCTCTAGAATCAGCCCAGCAGCAACAACCTTTTTTTTTATTTACCTACAAAAAGAAAACACTAGGGGCTAAAATACAAGTAGAGCACTAAATATAGCTTGCATGCAAGCAATATTAGCACTCCACTTTCTAATGCCTGTGCACGATAATATGCTCTGGTATTACAAGTAAATTGCAATAAAAACACGAGCTTGCGTTTGCATTACGACGAAGCATTGCGCTCACAAGAGAGCGCTTCCATAGCCTCCTATAGGAGCCTCGTTCTGATGCCATCACAGACGGCATCAGAACCTTGCGCAACAAAGGGAGTAAGAAGCGCAGCAATGGGCAGCATTTTTAAATATATATGTATTTGAATATATACATATATATGTATGTGTTAATATGTGTATATACACATATGAACACATAAATATATATATATATAAGCATATACATTTATATTTACATTGTGGTCTATGAGAACACACAGTTCCCATAGACCGCAATGTAAAGGCACTTTTCAGTGCAGTTTTTTTTTTCTAACACCCCATTCCCACTGTGATGAGAGTGGGAGGAGACGTCACTGGATGAGGGCATGGCTTATAGCCGTTATTGTCTATGTCGCAGCTACTAAATTAGATGTGTTGTGCAAGCTGTATACTTCTATGCTCTGCAATAAAATAGTGTTGTACCTTCTATGCTGCGTCCTGCATCTCATGAGATGGTGTCAGAAGTACTTGCCTGCGCTTCTGTTTCCTGATTTATGATGATGTCGAAGTTTACCCCACCTGAGTCTTTTGATTTCTCTCGGCATGCAACTTGGCCCACATGGTGTCAGGAGTTTCAACGCTTCAGGATTGCTTCCAAGCTGGACAAGGAGAATGGTGAAGTACAAGTTAATTCTCTTTTATACTCTATGGGGAAAGATGTGGAGCCAGTGTTCAATGCCTTGACTTTCGAAGACGGGGAAGAATTTGACTTTTAAACAATTATGAACAAACTCAGTGCTCACTTTGTGCCAAAAGAAATGTGATTCATGAGAGGGCTTGTTTTCACAAACGTGGTCAGCGTGTGGGAGAATCTGTGGAGTCATTTGTGCGCAGCCTGTATAAACTAGCTGCATTCTGTGAGTTTGGTGTTGCTAAAGAAGAGCAAATCAGAGACAGAATAGTTATTGGAATTGCAGATGCAGAGGTCTCACTGAAGCTACAGTTGGAGGCTGAATTAACATTAAATGGGGCTATTAGGATGGCCCGCCAGAGTGAACTGGTGAAAAAACAAAGTGCTGATCTGAGGACAGAGTATTGTGGATGAAGTGCAGCAGTTCAGGAGAGCTGCAGATGAAAGGCACAGTGTGAGCGGTAGACTAAGGGCAACAGATAGGCCCAGAAGCGGATGGGTGCAGCAGACTCACTTCACGCGGTGAAACCATACCCATGATCAGAATGTCGTATGCCTGCTAAAGATAAAGATGTAGAAAGTGTTACCGAATGGGTCATTTTGAAGTAGTGTGTAAAACTGAATACATTAAGGAGATGCAGGTGGATAGTGACTAGGAGGGTCAAGAAATGTACTTTGTAGGGTCTGTTGTTGAACGGTCTGGTTCAGATGAAGATTGGCGGGTTACCCTTAATGTAATGGGAGCCAAGGTTGCCTTCAAGATTGACACAGGAGCAGAAATCACTGTTATGTCCCTTACAGAATTCATAAAACTGCCTTGACAGCCTCAGCTGGAGAAAGTTACAACGGAAGTTCAGAGTGAATGAGATTTCGGAAAACATATTTGGTGAATTGGGCATACTGAATTTCAACCCAGTCCGTATATCATTTAAAAGTGATGCAGTCCCATACAGCATTACCACTCCTCGTAGAATTCTGTTCCCGTTAATGCCTCAAGTGGAGAAGGAACTTCTGTGTATGAAGAATATAGGAGTTATTGAAAAGGTTGTTGAAGCAACTGACTGGTGTGCCCACTTTGTGCCTGTTGTGAAGAAGAATGGGAAAGTACTCATCTGCGTAGACTTGAAAAGGCTGAATGAGGTGGTGAAGAGAGAGAGATATGTGCTGCTGATGCTTGAAGACATAGCTCCAAAACTGGCTGGGGCAAAGTTCTTCTCTACACTAGATGCTTCCAGCGGCTTCTGGCAGATACCTCTAGATCCACAGTGCCGCAAACTGACTACCTTCATTACACCGGTAGGTCAGTTTTGCTTCTGCAGACTCCCCTTCGGGATATCCTCTGCTCCAAAAACCTTTCAAAGAGAGATGAGTTCCCTCCTAAGGGATCACAAGGGCACGGCAGTCGGCATGGATGACATTTTAGTGCATGGGTCTACATTGGAAGAACATGATCAGCGATTGAGCTGTGTGCTGCAGACCATTAGAGAGTCCGGGTTGAAATTAAATAAAGAGAAATAATATTTTAGAAAATCTGAGTTATGTTACTTTGGGCATATCATCAATGGAGATGGCATCAAGCCGGACCCTGATAAAATCCTTGCTATTGAACAAATGAAAAGTCCTTCTGATGTACACGATCTGAGACAAATATTGGGCCTTGTGAATTATGTGGGCAGGTTCCTTCCAGATTTATCCACAGTACTACACACTATCACAGAGTTGTTGAAGAAGGATGTTGCCTGGGTCTGGGGTCCTTCACAGGAAGAAGCTTTTGTACAGGTCAAGTCCTTGCTGGGGTCTGCCCCAGTATTAGGGTTCTACAACCCTTCTAAAAAGACTGTTAATGCTGATGCGAACTGTTAAGGGCTAGGGGCCGCCCTCCTGCAGCTGAATGAGAACAAACTACAGCCCATCGCCTACTGTTCCCGTACACTGACGGCTGCTGAGTCAAAATATGCCCAAATTGAAAAAGAGTGCTTGGCTGCAGTTTGGGCATGTGAGCACTTCCAGCATTACTTAGTGGGGTCAGAGAAATTTTGTCTGGAGACTGAGCATAAACCGCTAGTCCCGCTAATCAACTCCTATGATATTGACAAAACACCCCTAAGATGTCAGAGATCTGATGAGGCTGCTCAGGTTCAACGTTCAGGCAGTGCATGTGCCGGGGAAACAACTGGTAGTGGCAGATACACTTTCCAGGCTGCTGCTGAAGAATCTTCAATGGAATCAGATGTGAAAGTATATGTGAATTCAGTTCTTGCATCCAAATCCATTTCGTCAGGGAAGCTAGAACAAATAAGAAAGGAGACACGTTTAAATACAGACCTTCAAGAAGTTATTAAGTACATGAAAGAAGGCTGGCCCGAGAGCCAGGCAGCCTGGATATCTTTAAGTTCTTACCAGTCAGAGAGGTCACAGCTCACAGAGTTGGAAGGGTTGGTGCTGTTCCAGGATCGCATTGTTATTCCTGTTAGCATGTGGCAGGAGATGTTAAGCAGGATTCAAGTGCAGAGAAAGGGCAGCTATGGCGGTATGGTGGTCTGGGATCAGTTCTGACATTACAAGCCACGTGTCAAAATGTGCCTTTTGCTGGGAATGCTGTCCTACTCAGAGAAGGGAGCCCTTGATTTCTACTCCGCTTCCTGCAGGCCCATGTCAGAAAATAGCTGCTGATTTATGCGAACTGCACAGGAAAAAGTACCTAGTCGTGATTGACTACTATTCCAGGTATTTAGAGATTGCACCCTTGAATGATATCACCAGTCAAGCTGTTATCACTCGTCTCAAGAGCTTGTTTGCCCGGTGGGGCATACCAATGGAGTTAGTGAGTGATAACGGAATGCAGTTTGCTTCCATGGAGTTCAGTTCTTTCAGCAGTGAATATGACTTTGTCAATCCTACATAAAGTCCACATTACCCGCAGGCCAATGGAGTGGCTGAAAGGGCAGTTCAAACAACAAAGTTCATTTTGAAGCAATCTGAGCCGTACCTAGCTCTCTTGACCTATAGGGCGACCCCCATCCAAGCCATGGGTTTAATCCCGGCTCAGCTGATGCTAGAACATCAGATTTGCACCACTTTACCCTCTGTGGACTCACCATATCCGGAAATAAATACATTTATCAGGTAGGCATAAATGATGTTTTCTTTCCTAAGATATGATGAGTCCACGGAATCATCAATTACTAGTGGGAACCAATACCCAAGCTAGAGGACACAGATGATTATGGAGGGACAAGACAGGTAAAAAGTATCAACAGGTCAATAGTGGGAAGCAGGATCAAATACCTAACCAATCCTTGTAATAACCTCAATAGTCCATAAAACTGACAGGTTGCACACACCCACTTATCCAGTATAAGTATAAGTAAATAAGGGTCCCGAGAAACTGCTGATAACACTGTGTATCTGGTTGTATTCTAAACATCACAATATGCATGACGATATTCCCAAATGTGGATAGCAAAACTTCTGGGGTTCAATTCAATATATAGCGTCTATTTCGATAAGCATTAGTACCCAGAGCAATGCAAAAAAACAACCAAATACAACATATGCAGAAATATCGAGTAACTCCCACATAAACAACATCACAACAATTCGTAAAGTGCATATGCAGACTGTCCACTGCCATAGTTATCCGATTCGTTTGGGTTGGTATTTAAAACTGCACAGTGTGTTGTGTACATTTCATGAGTCAATCTTACCCTTCTCTTTTTCCTTAACTGCAAAATGCCTCCCGTTCACTGGCTTCTTACCGCAGCCCAATACTGAGGCCTTTCTCATCACTTGGTAGCGTGTGACGTGTCGGACAGCTATTGGTCGATGCCTGGGTGTATGTTGGGCAGCCAGCCAATCCTGAGCAATTCCGTTACAGGATCCGTGCTTCACTAGATGGCCCCAACTTTACGTCATACTCTAAGGGCTTAGAGTATGGCGTAAAGCCGAAACGTGTCAGCCGTTGTACAGTCTAGCAAAGGGAGAATCTTTGTTCCGTCTTTCCTCATTTATATGCAGTTGATTTTCAAGTTTTTAAACTGTTTCATCAATAAATTGTGTTTTTAAGAAGATCCGGTGCTCCTTGTTCTTCGTTTGTCTGGACAAGACAGGTAACCTAAACAGAAGGCACCACTGCTTGAAGAACCTTTATAAGTCTCAACTTGAGACAAATAATCAATTTTGAAACATTTGGAAAAAATATGCAAAGAAAAACTAAGTGGCAGACTTGCAAATCTGTTCCACAGAAGCTTCATTTTGAAAGCCCCAAAAGAAGAGACAACCCTCAAATAATGAGCCATAACTCTCTCAGGAAAACTGCAGCCCTGCAGTCTGAAAAGCAAATGAAGAAAACTTCTCAACCCGAAAAAAGAGAAGAAGCAGTAGTCTCTTTATACAGAGAAAACAAACAAAAACAGAAGCCTGCACAATATCCAAATTGTGCACACACATACCTCAAAAAATAAGAATGAGGACACAGAGAGGGAACAACAATTTCCAAACAATATTTCCACTTAGGGAGAAAAAAAAACCTGCATTATCTGAAAAAGATAAAACGAATCATACTGCAAAGCCCAGGGTACCGAAACTCCCCGAGCAGAATGTATAACAAAAAAGAAAATTCCAAGAAAAATCTTATGGAATGCTAAGGCTCAAACTGAGCATGCTGCAAAAACCATAAAACAAAGGCAAAGCTCCAAGAAGAGCAACAAACTTCAAGAGATCTGATACTAACCAGATTCTGACAAAAGAAAACATCTCTGGCACATCCACTAGACACTTGAGTAAAAAAAGGATAAAACAGAAAACTGACTCTTCAGAGAACTTGCTGACAAACCGTCCTCCAGACCAACCTGGAGAAGGGCAAAAACCCCTAGAAATCCTGACCCTACTTCCAAGAGTAGTCCTTGGATCCATACCAATCAGAAAAACCACACTTAGAACTTAACAGTCCATCTCCAAGCATAAAGCTCAGAGAAAAAGAAGTTGTCTGAAAGAAAAGACTCTGAAATAGAAGGTCCTTCCACAAGAACAACCACCAAGGTGGAAGAAAAACATCTCCGTTAAGTAAACCCAGAGCCTGTGAGACTATGCGAAAACTGTAAATATACTGATGCTCACTCCCATTTGATACAAACAAAAACTCCAGGAGGAGAGCCATCAGACAAAAATCCCAAGGAACCATTAGGGTATTAACAGAGTAGCCTGCAAATCTACAACCCTAAACAAAACCTGGAAACTTGGTGCACTGCCATTTCTGACTCCAGCACCTTCCATGCGAAAGTTAACCTGGAGAAACTCTCCGGGAAAACCCACTCCCTGGAAGGAAAAATCTGACTGCTTAAGAAGACCGCTCCCAGTATACACTTTAAAAAAGAGAATAGAAAACAAACTAGAATCTGGGCGTGTACGCCCACGAACAATCCACGCCAAAGATGGCAAAGGAACTCCAGGTTCCCCCCAGGTGGTTAATGAAAACCACTGAGATGAAAATGTGCAACTAGAACCTGAAAACCAGAAAAGACAACTGAGGCCAAGCTATCAGAGCATTGTAGATCGCTTTCTACTATAAAAAGGATATGGGGGAGCAGACTCCTCCCAAGTTCATAGTCACCAACCCAACAGGCTAGTGACAAGACAAACACATAGGAAAGTCTCTGGAAGCATGTGCCCTGAGACAGATGTACTTGAGAAAGCCAAAAAATACTGGAAAATGCAAGTAAAACTCCCGCTACCTCTTGCAAGCAAAGCGAGCGCTCAACTTTAACTTCCTTCTCTGATCCACAGGAAAGAATCTCATGTTGACAGATCAAGATCTATCCTCCAAGACAAACCACAAGATCCTCTGTCCACTATCTGAACATGCATAACCGCAGACTCTCAGATGGATCGAGCAAAGGGATGATGACCAATGAAGCAACCATCAGACCATTACCTCCATACATAGAGCCACTGAAGGACTAAACAAAAGTGCAGAAAAAAGCAAAAATCATCTATTTCCTGACCTCTGTGAAAAATTATTTCAGAGATAGGAAAACCAATCTGGTCCCTAAGAAACTACCTCTGTAGTTGGACTAAGGGAACTTATTGTCAGATACACTTCCATTCGAGGAATGAACAGAGACAACAAGATCTCAGAATGAGATATATCATCTTGAAAAGATGGCACCTGAACCATTATAATGTCCAGGAATGGCAACACAGCAATTCCCTGAACCAGATCACTGCCAATACAGCTCCTTCTGAGAACCATGGCAAGGCCAAAGGGAAGAGCCACAAACTGAAAAAGTTTGACAAAAATACAAACCTCATGAACTTGAAATTACGCTTCCTCCAGGACTAAGGTCATTATGTACTGACCCTGCTAGTACCCTGAGACAACCTGTTGAGATACTTTAGGACTACTATAGGGCGAAATTCCCTCCTTTTCAGGAACCTCAAACAGAAAAGATAAAATCCTAGGCTCTGTTCTCTTACAGGAACAGGAACTAAATCTGGCCCGTAGATAAAATTGAGATTAGAAAGCCTGCCTCAGGCAGGGAAAGAATGACTACTGAATAGAAACTTTGGAGCACAATGTCCATAGACTATCTGGAACATCTCATATCCATGTCAGAAGACAGAGAGAATCAACCCCCCACTTGGACCAAATCCAGAATGGGGGCAAAATCCTTTATATCAGAACTATTCCTGTCAGATCTGGACCAAAACAAGTTCTTACCCTTGTACGGACGCGCCAAAAACTAGGACTTAGAGGAAAATCTACTGTCCATAACGCCCCACTGTCTAGAACAGTGGAGCAGATATTTTGAGTTTGGCAGCATCCGAAATAAAGAATTGGCTAGCTTAATAGCCTAAATACTGTACTGGAGTTGCTCCAAAGGAATCTCTACCTAATTGGAATTAGAAAAGGCATTGCACCAATAAGATTCCGCCCTCAACACAGTGGCAATACAAACTTCCAAGTAAGTCACCAGCTTAGACAATTGATCCTGAAAAGAACAGCTATCCGCTCGAGGAATTGTAGTTCTCTTAACCAGAGTAGAAATGTCCTACTACCTTAGGCACCATGCGCTCTGATATTAAATGGAGACAACAACAGGAAACTTTATTATTATTATTATTATTTTTAAAAAAACAGGACACAGGGAAAAAAGAAATCCCTGACTTCTCCAATTGCTGTGAAAACCCTCCTAGCACGGTCTGGAACAGGAAAAAACTTCCACAAAGGAATCCTAGTATTTAAAAATTCACTAGATTCCTAGGGTTGACAACGACATACATATCAGAGTCATCCCAAATTAGCCAAAACCATACATGAAGGTGTTCAAGCTTAAAATCTGAAGGATACTCTTCAACATCAGATGAAGGCAATATACTGTCCGAAAGTGATATATCACCCTCAGAAGCTCCCACATCAGACTTATGAGGGATAGCAACATATTTAGCAGAAAACTTACAATCTGAATATTCAACTGTCCTCTTGCACTTTCCCTAAAAAAAAAGAAAGACAGGTAACACCACAGATATTGAGAGAAAATCTGAGCTGCAAAATCTATAGACAAATAACTCCTCCAGGAGATTGAGAGGAACCGCATTTGACACCATTAAGGATATGGACAAATAAGGAGAAAACTGTGGCATAGCCAAAACAGCATCATCCTGAGAGACATGAGTCTAGTACAAATCAATGAGCAAATGAAACTTGGAAAATAATACTGTCACTTTAAGCCTAAAGAGACATAACAAAAACAGGATAAACCCAATCTCTCTAAAGGGGAGAAAACTCCTGTTCCTATACAATAAAAAATATATGTAAAACCCAAAATCCTCTAACAAGGTGAAAGAAGATAATGGGGATCAGCATGCAAAAGATTTGTCAAGAACAGCCCCCTGTTCCATCAATACATAATATTGCAAAATATCAGCATGCATAAACATGAATTCCAATTAGCAGCCAACTAAATAAAGACCTTCATTGCTTTATCTTAAAGACTTCACTGTCACAAAAAAACAAATATATTTTAATTTCAAGCAGGCCTTGTCAACTTTTTATTTGAACTTAATCTGCCCTTATTGTCTTTCATTTCACATGAACATTAATAAATAAATTGAAAGGTGCTCACATTTTCAGTGTAAGGCTTGCTGCGCCTGCCTATGTTTAACAAGGTGAAAATGGAGTCTATTTTAGCTGCGTATGTCCTTGCGCTGAATATGTGATACCGATTTGTGACGAGGTTCTATGTTAGCTTATGGGAGTAAAAATTGCAGGCGACGGGTGAAATATATGCGCCGCATTTATATGTGGCGCCGTATGTGATACTAAAATCGCGTAAACATGTAATCTTCCCCCTGGAGTCTAAGTCATACTCCTTATCCCCTTATAGGGTGACCCAGAATCAGATGCCCTATAAGAATAAGCTTTTTGTGTTTCAGCACAATTCCGTCATAATGTTTGGACTTGAATGCACATTTAATTTAAGGACATAGATAATCTTGACCCAGTAATATTACTAATGAGATCAGGCAAAGTCTTTTGTAAGGAATCATTAACAGAAAAAACAGTCACTGAAGAGTTGTCCCAAGACAAGCTAGAGTCTGAGAACCCTCAGGCTTAGGTTGTAAATAAGATGTAAATAAGATGTAAATAAGATGCGTCCTCACATCAAAAGGACATATAACAAAAATGCATAGGACAAATTATTAACATATTTTTGTGTGAATAGAGTTGTGCTAAAGCTGTTAATTTGACACTAACATTGTACTGTAAAATGTTCTCACTTTTAATGTGCTCTCAATTGTCAATTTTACCTGATTAAGGGCTAGATTACTAGTGGTGGGCTAACTGTTGCGCAAGCGATATCGGATTTTGCAGGTGACAGAAATAGCGCGTGTATTACGAATTGAAAGTAAATGCATTTTCTCGAGTGCTATCACGTTTTACATTTGTTAGGTTAGCGTGAATTTAGAGCTCACGTAAAGGGTAGGGGGTAGAAATAAAAGTTTAATTAAAACAACATAAATATATTTAAAAGTACAGTTAAACTCATATAAACTCTGATTAAAAAAAAGTAAAATAAAAAATATTAAGAAATTTATAAGGGCTCAAAGATATATGGTATAAGGTGTTTGATAAAAGGTCTGCAAAGGGCTTTAACATATGTCTAAATATGTGTATGTATATATATATATATATACACACAGTATATATATATATATATATATATATATATATATATATATATATATATATATATATACACAGTATATATATATATATATATATATATATATATATATATATATATATATATATATATATTTATATATACCAGAACATGGAAAGCACTCAGCCGGACTTATGAACACATTCTTTTAATTTATGAAAATTTTCGGGGTCTCCCCCGTCTTTAGATAACAACAAATAAACTTTACTTACCCCCTTAAATACACCACACTCCGAGGGAAATCAGCTTTGCTCTGCATGCGCAGATGGAAGTAGGGATGCCCACAGTGGCCAACTGAAAAAGTCAAAATACAAATTAAAAACAATCCATAATACGGTAGTATAGGTAAGCACATTGGGCAACAAATACTGGCATAATATCAGTGCAAACCCAACTGACACTATACATGGCTACATGCTACTCAAATCAAACTGTCGCATTGCCCAACACTCTATGTTCCCTGTATAGATTAACAACTTCTACCATACGCCTAACTGCAACATCCATATTTATCCACAGAGGTAGCTGATTATATTATCAATATATGCTTATATCCTAGTATGTAACAAGATATCACACTAACGGTACAATTTGATCAAAGTAATCCTTACCATTATGTCTCTTAGGCAACTATATCGTTACTCCATATGTTAATTCTATCTAGTACTGCCATCTTTTTTCCCTCACAAGAACCTGATATAAGGCTATGCTCTCAATTAATCCTGAGTATTCTATCTTAGTTACCTAGTTCATGCAGTCAGTAGTATGTCCCTATTCTACTCTCTAACGTATATACCACCTAGGTCTGAGTACTTATCCCCCTTCTCATAGTACATAGACTAAACTGTTATAGCTGCCTTCTAGTGTGCTATACCCATTTCATGTAACAACACATCTGTGCACATCTGTGCGTGTTATTGAAATAGTGCATATAAAATATTAATAAAAGTTATTAAAAAATGATTATATATACTATTAAAAAGCATGGATTATTTAGAATACTTTACAGTATGTTTAACAATTTTAAATATTTTATATGTAAAATTTCAATAACGTGCACTGAAGTTAGCAATTCTAGCGTTAGACCTAAATAAATATGTACTTTTTATTATATAAATATATAACACAAATATAAATCATTTTGGGTCAAGATTTAGTTTTCCAACATTATTGTACCTATATTCAAAGGGTAACAGACAATTTAAAGGGACACAACCTAAAAATGTTGTTTCATGCTTCAGGTAGAGAATACAACTTTAAACAACATTCCAATTGACTTCTAGTATCTAATTTGCTTCATTCTTTTGATATCCTTAGTAGAAGAAATAGTGATGGACATGGTTGAGCCAATCACATGAGGCAGCTATGTGCAGCCACCAATCAGCATCTACTAAGCCTATCTAGATATTCTTTTTAGCAAAGGATATCAAGAGAATGAAGCAAATTAGATAATAGAAGTAAATTAGAAAGTTGTTTAAAGCTGCAAGTTCTTTCTAAATCATAAAAGAAAAAATTTTGGTTTCATGTCCCTTTAAATGAATATTAATTCATTTAAATTTATCTATAGCTTTTAATTTTAATAATTCAGTTTTATATTTGATCATAATTAATTCCCTAATTACTGCAAAAAACTGTCAGAACTTAGTTATTATTAAATGGATTAAATATTAATATTTAATAATAATTGTTATTATCATTGATTATTAATATTCATAAACATACCCAACAGTCATAAAAAATACAGGCCTAAGGGCCGATTTATTATTGCCTGGCCGACATAATATGCTGTAGCATTTAATGTCTGACAGACATCGCTAAATACCGACGGATTGCAGACCGCAGCCTCAGAGGCGGCAGACAAGTTATGGAGCAGCAGTCTTGAGACCGCTGCTTCATAACGGCTGTTTCCGGAGAACCAGAAGGCTTGCATGGAAACAGGGACATCAGGGGCTATTCGGCCCTTGATAAATCAGCCCCCTAGTCTGAAAACCACAGAAAATACAATAATGTGGTAGACAAATGATACTAAAGAATTTACATTAGAAATCCTAATTAAGGAAAATAGGCAAGTAAATCATATGCATAGAACCTTACACCCCAATAATGTACCTCTAGACAGTATAGAAAAGACTTACCCCCTCCACTATAAAAGAACTTCCACAAAGCGTTGGGTGCTAACTTGACATAGCATGATAGCGCAGAGGGGAAAGACAGAATAGTATACGTATACTAAGAGCTCACAGTACAAACATGCAAACAGACAAGGCTCAATAACTAAATAGCCTACGTGCATAAAACCAAAGTGCGCTAAGAAGCTGACGCATGTATGCCTTAGCAGCGCACTACACAGTAAACTACATGTACGTGCGCACAAGCAAAAGCCGATATGCGTTAATCATGTGAGACGTGCGACCAAGCCGACACACGAATGTCTGAAGGACTTTTTACCACTCACTTTTTTAGTAATCTTTTTTGATTCAATACAACATTTATATATAGAAAATAAACACATTTTTTGGTGTGAAGAGGGGCGTACATTAAGGACAAGATTACAAGTGGAGCACGTTAAATTTGCTTGTTTACAGACACATGGTAAATAACCAGCCATTACAAGGGGCTGGTTAATGCTACTGCGAGCTTGCTGTAGCACCTTGCACTCAAATTCATTAACCAGAGATCAGATCAGATGAAAAACAAATGGCACTATAAACACATAAATATATATGTATATATTCATATATATTTTACATTTGCTGCCCAATGCTGTGTGACTTACACCCTGCGCTATGCTAGTTTGTTTGCTGTGTCTATCAGCATCAAAACGAGGCTCCCATTGGAGCCTATGGAAGCATGTGCCAGTATTACTGAGTGGAGCGCAAATATCTTGCTCAATAAAGCGCAATTTTGTGCTCCACTCTTAATCTCGGCTTAAATTAGGAAACTGCTCCTAGTAGAAAGCCAATCTAATGCTTTACATATGATAGCATAGCATCTGTGTATGTGGAGTATAATGCCAATAGAATGAGAACTGCAGTCTCTAAATACCTCACAATTAAAGGAAATCAAGACTTTCAATTGGGGTTCTTAACAGACTCTGGCTTAAGATGGGAGGAGCAAGGCCTAACTAAAGTGTCACAAATGATAAATAGAGATCAGACTACCCCGAAGGTGATAGACTTCGAGAGGCTGCAAGCTCAGTTTCCATGTAGTAATAAGTATTACTTTGAGTATATACAATTAAGAGACTACTGCCTGAAACTTATAAGCTTATATGGGAAGGACTGGGATTATACACCTCTTCTCCCAGTTTTTGGTGCATATAAAAATAAGAAATATTCTATCTCACTTTTATATAATATCTTAAAACAGACAGAATATGAGGATCAAATGCTTAAACTTACACTAAAATGGAAGGAAATGTACTTCCCCCAATTGACATCAGAAATTATTGTAAAAAGCATAAGGGTAGTAGAAAAAGCTACATTAGCAATGACCCTGAGGGAGCAACACATTAAAATAATATGGATGACATATATCACTCCAGAAGTAATGTCTAAATGGGGGAAAGATCATAAGAAATTTAAATGCCCGAAATGTAGTATGGAGAAAGCCAACTTGATTCATTGTCTGTGGGAGTGCCCAAAAATACAAAGATTTTGGAGAATGGTTTCATTCTGGGCCAATAAAATTTGTAATATTCAGATGACACTTCAAGCAGAACATGTTATATTTTTAAACCTAAAGAGAGATGAAATCACACACTGTAAAATATTCTTTTCAATGCTTATTTTATTAAGTAGAAACTTGATCCTGAAAGAGTGGAAAAGTATACGTGCACCTTCATTAAAAACAGTGAAAAACATAGTACAAAAGCAATTTGTGATTGAACAAAATGATATTTGGTTTAATGTTGAAATAAATGTTAGAAAGTTTTTTGAAAAATGGAAACCCTGGATTAAGAATCAGGATAACGATATTCAGAGGGAACTTATCTCAAGGTTCGAAAATACTCTTTATATAATGGAAAGTAGGCTTAGAGAGGAATGGATATGAGTTAAAGGTAGTAATTAGGTAAGATACTTTCCAGTGGACCTTATTCTTTTTTTTTTCTTTCTCTTTTTTTTTTTTTTTCTTTTTTCTCTCTTTGTTTTGTTTCTTTCTTCCTTTTCTTTTTGGATTTTCTTTCCTCCCGTACTTTATGAAAAGTGATGGTAAAATGATGGAAAATGTTACATTATTGGGATGTATCTGAGTGTTTTTTTTTTTTTTTTTTTTCTGCCGAATTGCAAGTCTGTAAAATTATGTTAAACATTTAATAAAGAGAATTTAAAAAAAAAAAGAATGAGAGCTGCTTAAATCCTATTGGCTGATTTGAACAACCAATAGAATTTTAGCAGCCCTAATTCCTATTGGCTGATTCAAATTTTTCAGCCAATAGGAATGCAAGGGACGCCATCTTGAATCACGTCCCTTGCATTGAATATTCAGTGTACGGCGGCGATCGTATGAAGAGGATGCTTCAGGATGGACCCGCTCTGCGCCTGTAAGAGTTTTATCTTGGCAAATACAAATATGGTTTTGTAGCAATATTTGATACCCAGAGGTTAATAATGAATCAGTGGGTTAATTAATACTGCAGTTAATACAGAAGTATTCTCAGTTTCCAGCAACACCTGAGAACAGCTAAGGAATGAGATTATCCTGTTAAAACTGATAAACAGTATAAGTGAATTACTTAGTAACCTTTTTAAATTAATCTTGCTGTAAAAATGAGGCAGTCCAAAGATTTTTGTAATCAAAAGGCAAATATGTACAAGAAAAAGATATCACAATCCAGTTTGTGCAAGAAGTTCCCAAGTAGGTTAGTTTAGAAATTATTAAACAATTCTTTAGTTAGAGAAATAAATACAGTTCCTTTTCTTAAGGTTGAAATAATAAGCGGTGCAGTTTGAATCAGTAACAAACTTTAACTTCAGTTTGCAACAATTAATTAGTAGCAAGATATTCAGTGAAGACAATTAATGTTAGCACAGTTCATTGTATGAAAAGAAAATACATGCGGTTAGATGCAGTCCTTGAAAATGCAGGTAACAAACAGCTGCTGTGAGAGCTTTACACAGAAAGGATCCGGATTGATTTTAGAGAGAGATTGCTTCTAATTAGCAGAAGGAGATTCAGCTGTGAGAGGAAGCATGCAGAGGAGCTGTGAGCTGGATTATAGTGAAAGGAAAAGCAGCATCAGTTAGTGAAGAGATCCTGAGACAGCAGAGGCTTGACTTGACCTGGAAACAGGAAGTAATCACAGGAAGTTGTCTTAGAGTGAGCAGGAGCAGTAACAACTACATTCTATGTGAACAAAATAATCAAGCAATGATAACTTGAGATGTGATGTTTAAATAGGCTGAAAAATAGGAGGAGCCATGATGTCATTTATGACAGGCTATGATAGAAGCATTACAGCGCCTCCGGGATCAAGATAGAAGATGCCGCCTGGATGAAGATTGAAGAGGCCGTCTGGATAAAGACTTCTCGCCACTTGGATCAGGACTTCAATGCCGGGATGAAGATTGAAGAGCCCGTCTGGATGAAGACTTCTCGCCGCATGGATGAGGACTTCAACTCCGGGATGATGATCATTCAAGTGGTACTTCAAAAACTGTAGGTGGATTGTTGGGGGCTAGTGTTAGACTTTTTTAAAGTTTTTTTTGGGTGTTTTTTTTTAATTTAGGGTTTGGGCAGTAAAAGAGCTAAATGCCCTTTTAAGGGCAATGCCCATGCAAATGCCCTTTTCAGGTTTTTTAGTATTAGGTTTTTTATTTGGGCGGTTGGTTGAGTGGTGGGTTTTACTGTTGGTGGGTCTTTGTGTTTTTTTACAGGTAAAAGAGCTGATATATTTTAAAGGGCCATAATACACAAATGTTGAAACACTTGAAAGTGATGTAGCATAGCTGTAAAAAGCTGACTAGAAAATATCACCTGAACATCTCTATGTAAAAAAGAAAGATATTTTACCTCAAAAGTTCCTCAGTAGCCACATCCCATTGTAAAGAGCTTCTAAGCAGCAAATCAGTATGTCTGTCCCGGGACAGCTAAGGGGTTGAGCCTTGTGCACTCTTATGCTATTTCCCTATTCAGTTTAAAAGAAGTTTACTATGAAATCTCATGAGAGTTAAGTGATATCTCATGAGATCACAGTAAAAGAGTTCATGACCTCAGCACTGCTGATGCTGATTGGCTGCAGTTCATTTCTTCAATTTTTTTTAATAAATTTTTTTACCTGCAGCTGGGCTGAGTATAACTTTTTACACAGAACTTACTCTGCTGAGCTGAGGAAGTTGTGAGGTAAAATATCTTCCCTTTTTACATAGAGATGCTCAGGTGATATTTTCCTGTCAGCTTTTTACAGTTATACTGCATCAGTTTCAAGTGATTTAGCATATGAGTATTATGCCCCTTTAAGGGCCATTGGTAGTTTATTGTAGGCTAGGGATTTTTCTTATTTTGGGTGGGCTTTTTATTTTGATAGGGCTATTAGAATAGGTGTAATTATTTTTTATTTTGGCTAATTTTGTTTGTTATTTTCCGTAATTTAGTGTTTGTTATTTTTTGTAACTTAGTCTTTTTTATTTTTTGTAATTAGATCATTTTTATAGTAGTGTTAGGATTTTTTTAATGTGTAGTTTAGTTTAATTTAATTAGTAGTTAGTTTAATTTTAGTTTAATAATTATATTAGTTTAATTGTTAGTTTAAACTTAGTTTTTTTTAATTTGACAGGTAAGTTTTAATTTCATTTAAATTAGGGAAATTGTAAATTTAATATAAAGTTAGGGGGGCATTAGGTTTAGGGGTTACTAATTTAATTTAGTTTATTTCGATGTGGGGGGCTTTCGGTTTAGGGGTTAATAGTTTAGTTTAGTATATTTCGTTGTGGGGGGGCTTACAGTTTAGGGGTTAATAGGTTTATTATAGTGGCGGTGGTGTAGGGCTTAATAACTTTAGTATAGTGTGGGCAGATGGCAAATTAGGGGTTAATAATATTTAAATAGTGTATGCGATGTGAGAGGGCGGCGGTTTAGGGGTTAATAACTTTAGCATAGTGGTGACGATGTCGGGGAGTGGCAGAATAGGGGTTAATACATTTTATTAGTGGTGGCAATGTCGGGAGAGGCAGATTAGGGGTTAATACATTTATTATAGTGTTTGCGATGTGGGAGGGCCTTGGTTTAGAGGTTAATAGGTAGTTTATGAGTGTTAGTGTACTTTCTAACACTTTAGTTATGAGTTTTATGTTACAGCTTTGTAGCGTAAAACTCATAACTACTGACTTTAGATGGCGTTATAGATCTTGTTATTTTAGGCTGTAACACGTTTTTTTTAGCTAGAACGCAAAACTCGTAACACCAGCACTATGGGAATCCCATGAAAAAACTTCATTTTTACGAGTGCGGTACTGACGTTGCGTTACAGGCTTAAAGGCTTGCGGTACACCTATGCGTTATGGGCCACAACGCTGATATTTGACTCATAACGCACAACTCATAATCTAGCTGAATGTGAAGAATTTTTTCTTCACCAATGAAAGAATTTGGTGATTATCCAAAACAGTTGTTTTCTGTGGTTAACTTGTCTTTTTGGTGTTTCTGAGCTTACCATTTAGTTCCTTTTTAAAGAAAATGTACCAAAGTGTTGATTTGGACACTCCTAAGTTTTCTGTCATTGCTCTGATGTGTTTGTTGTTTTTGTAAGCCTAATGATGGTATACAATTACTTGCATTGACAGCTTCTTGGACCTCATATTGAGAGTTCACAGTAACAATCTCCAAATGCAAATACCACGTTTGGAATCAACTCCATACTTTTTAACTGCTTAATTGATAACAAAATAATGAGGGAACAGCCTACACCTGAGGCTATGATTACGGCTCTCCTTGGCCGAAACGCGTAAGCCTGTTGCTTACTCCTCTCACATTATCTGTTCCCCCCCTGGGATCTATTGTTTCCTGTTTTTATGGATTCTTCAAATAAAAGTTATTTTTTATACATCTCATCCTTGGCGACTTTTTGTACTTCTAACAGCCTACACCTGGCCATGAAACAGCTTCATATTAAACTGTCCAGTTACTTGTGGTCCCTTATCAAAGAGTGGCTACATATAAAAGTGCTATCATTCCTAAAAAATTTTACCTAATTTGTATGTAAAATGCCCTCAATTTTATGCCCTCAGTCTGCACTTTAAGCCAGAATTCATTATATAATTTCAACTCCAATCTTTTTTCTTTTCTTTATAAAAAAGCTGTAACATCAATCTCCAAATACTTATGGACCTAACTATAACTATTGGCCTTTGTGCATAGAGAGAGAGAGAGATAACAAGTGTGCTTTTTCTGCAGGTTCAGTCCATTTAAACGGCATACCCTTGAAAACAATGTATAAGGGTTTCAATGAGCAAAACTAGCTATTTCAATTACAAAAAAACAAAACAAACTTTTGTCGCAGAAACAACAAGGAATTGGGAACAGATAAAGGGGAAACAAAGTATACCCTACAGTGTCCTTTTAAAGGGACAGTAAAGTAAAAATTAAAATCAATATTCAGAGAGAGGATGCAATTTTACATAACTTTCCAATTTAATTCTGTTAATTTAATTATTAGAAGTTAGCTGGTGATTGCTGCCTGCACATATGTGTTTCTTGTCATTGGCTGACCTGGTGTGTTCAGCTAGCTCCCAGCAGTGCATTGCCTTCAACAAAGGAATTAAGCAAATTTGATAATAGAAGTAAATTGGAAAGTAATTTACATGGTATGCTCTGAATCATAAAAGAAAAGTACTTTTACATATGGCATAAGCCATGGTGATGACAATTATGACCCATACCTTCCCCTATAAGGAAAATAGTACATTCAGTTTTTTACTCCTTGAACATGTCAAAGTTTAAACACATTCAACTCTGACTATTCCCCAACAAATATTAGTCTTGAGAATAATACTTTTATCTGAGCTGCAGGACAGGGTGAGTCATGGCAGCACAAGATTATTATAACTCCCTTAACCCTCATTGCATGGATATCTATTCTAATTGAAATGTACCCTCAAAGCTAACCCTGCTACATGTTTTTCCTTAATAGGCTTTAAGGGACAATAAACTCCAAAGTAAATTTTAATCAGCTTTACCATTTTTGACTGTTATCGAATTTGCTTTGTTCTATATATATCTTTCTATTGGCTCATTAGATGTGTCCAGCTAGGTCCCAGTAGTGGATCTAATTAAACAAATTAGAAGTAAATTCAAAAGTTGTTTAAAATTATGAAAGAAAATATTTGTGTTTCATGTCCCTTTAACTGATAACAGTAACAAAATACACTTTATACTACCATAATGACTGGGTTTAGCCTTGTTGTCTACAGACTCAACCATGGGCTGGGTCCTCCAAAAAAGGCAAATGGTGGTTGGAGTTTGGTTTTAAAAAACAATTGCAACAAAACAAGATTTTAATTTGTTTTAACCTCTTTCCCCACACAGTACTTTGCTAAGCATACTGTGTTGACGTAGTACCTATGTCCAACACAGAGGAGCATGTTGCGGTCCCTGCTCTCTACTTAGACAGTGGGAGCCTTAACCAAGGAGCAGCTCCCTTACCATATGAAGCCAGGTCACTGATTATTACTGAGAGCGACACTGTTTGTATCACTCTCTGCAATGATCATCTGTTGGTACAGAGTAGGACAGGTGGGAGGGAAGGAGGGAGGCATGTGGGAGGACCAGGGAAGGAGGGAGGCATGTGGGAGGCCCAGAGCAGGAGGGGGAGGGAATGGGCAGGGTTCCCTACACTAAGAAAAATAAATTTGAAGGGAAGGATGGAACCCATCACTACGGAAAAATATCGGCTGGAGAGGGATCCTACACTACAGAAAAAAGGTGATCTTGGAGGGGGAGGGTTAGGGGGTCCCTACATAACAGAAAAAAGATAATAAACACAACAAAATATTTGTTACTGGCAGACTGGTTGTAAATAACAAACATGGCAGAGAGCAGTAGGATGGGGGAGGTTTAGAGAATTGTTTGGGGAGTCAGGAAGGTGGGAGGGTGAGGAGAGATCCCTACACTACAGAAATAAAAAAAATAATTTAAAAAAAGCCCTAAACTGCATACTGGCCGACTGTCTGCCAATACCTAATGTCAGTATATGGCCGGGTTATAATACAATATATTTAATAATTATTCTTTAAAACAAACCCCCAATAAAATGCAATTAAAATTAATATAAATTCCTAAATTCTTTATATTATATTTATAAACACATTGAATTATATTTATAGAAAACCAGATTATGAATCAGATGATACAAGCTTAAACTGTTACAACATTCTTTACAAATCATAAAAATATATACAGAAAGAAATCCAGCAAACCTCCCAGGCGTATGTTTAACTTGAAAGTTTATTGGAAAACCGTGCAAAATAAAAAAGGGTAAAACACAAAATTACATTGTCCCAGCAACCTGGAGCAAAATAGAAATACGTCCTACGCGTTTCAGCAAAAATCAGCCTTATTCATGGACATAATTTGTTCAACATTTACATGCCTATTTATAACACACCCTTGTCATCAGGTGTATGAGCCCCAGGAGGTTAATTATTAAAGGGACAGACCTTTAGAATCACTGTATTAGAAAACGGACAGGTTAAGCCTAGTGAGTCATTAAATTAAATGGATAACATTTTTTCCCCCCCATTCCAAATTTAAACATATACCTTGCAAAGAATAAGATTAGTTAATTAATATATATATGTTGATTCTCATTGTTATATGACATATTGTGTTCAATTTGTAAATAATCATCTATCGGCATTACATATAAAGTAAAAAGGAAATTCCTGTGCTTGAATGCTGCCTTCAATTGTACACTACAATAATACCTGAGAATATTATTAATAAATTATGCCAAAGTAAAGATAAATAATATAGGAGATATATGATATTAATATGCATCCCCTAATGGAATAGGGTCAGAAAAAATGCACTATACATTATATGCTTTAAGTAGGTTCATACATAGAAAAACTATAAATTATTTAACAATTAAGTATGGTGCATGGAGCGATTAATATGCATACATGCTTATTATATGAGTCAGAATACATATTTGTTAATTCTAACATCCAAATTTCCTTAAAGCAAAAATAATAAATAATCTAATGCACTCTACTAGCACTGTACAAGAAGGAATGACTATAGACCTAAGCAGTGCTTTCATGTATCCATCTCTATTGTATGGCCAAAACCCTCATAAGTTAAAAGGCACAATTTCTGCAGAACAATGGACATTTAAAGTATCATATGTATATTTCCTGTATATTTAATGCCTCCAAAAATTAATGACATCACCTACTATGTTAAAGCCATCTGGGATCCTGGTTTTCATTTTGAAAATCCAGAAGGCCTCTTTGTGTGAGAGTTTAGATATTCTGTCTCCGCCACATAAAAATATATCTTTACAATTTACCTTATTCACAATAATCGCATTAAAATACCATAATAAAATACCAGAATCTTCTGTTTTTAACCAATAACTCTAGTTCAATGTTCAATATGGATTACCAACTTACTATGCTTAATTAATAACTACCATGGATATAATCACACTAACCAGTTTATGTGCAGTTCTGAAAGAGTTCACTATAATAACTGACTTATAAAACCCTGTCTAGTAAATAAATTATTTAGCAATAATGACTAGTTAAGATTACACAGGACTATGGATGTAACTTAAAATACAAATTGTGCTCTTTTAAATGTACTAACTGCAATTAAACTGTAGCAACAATGAATATATTTGCTTTAAAATATCAAGTTATATATTTAACAGCTTCTTATACTTCACCCAAATAAGCAAATCAATTCTTCCAGGGTTCCTCTGATAAATCCAATTTCACCTCATAAATTAAAAGAGGTAATTTTTGCAAGATGGATAAAAATTAGGCCCAGATTGCTTTATAATAGACTGGATCCCAAGGCAACAGTTTGTCAGTCAAATTCAGCAGCACAGTCCCCTTTTTTCTCTTGCCTGGGGTTATATCACGCAATATAATCCCACCCCTTTTTATTCTAATCATCAGTGAAATTAGGAAAATGCCCCACGGTGCTTGTCTTTTTGGATTGGCCCTTTGGATGCTTAGCATTGATTGGTTATTTGGGAGATGCCTCCCTGATTGGCTCATCTGGCTCTGCATGTGTTCCAATAGTTAATTTATTTGGCTGTCATAACGGTTTTAATCCCCTAGGGGGCAGTAGACAACCACAAATGCAGTTTCATCATCAATTTTGCTACAGTCTAATACATCCTTATAAAGTGATTATTTAAACTACTTTAATTTCTTGTATTAATCACTTACAATTTTAATATACATGGATCATATTGTGCCATTTTTCCTGATTATTTTAATATGAAACATTAGTATTATTTCTAACATCATACTGGTATTATCTTAAAATGCATTTAAAGTTGCATTTGATTTTTTTTTTATATTCATATAAAAACACAGCATATTCCACATTCAGTACACCTCTTTCTGATTGCATACAACATATGATACAATTTATGGGAAACCACACGTGTATTTGTCAGATGCCAGAAAAATAAAAAAAAGGTTATTAATTCTTAAAATAAATTGGGCATTTTAAATTGACTGCACAGCTACTTATTAAACTCAGCATATATACTGTACATCCCAAATTGTCCCTTAGATGTCTGAAAGACATAAAAAAATATGCTATATATTTTAAAGTAGGATTATTACAATTGTTATTTAATCCATTACAATCTGAATTGCATTTCCCCAGATACATATATAGACATTTAATACAGTCTAAGGCATATTTTACTTGAAATCTAAATACAAGTTGTATTTTAAAAATTAATTTGAGAGTTACAATGCAAGACATGTGTCTCTGTTAGCCAGCACAGATGTGGATACAAGGTCTAGGAGTAATTAACAGGTCTGTGCTAATTACTATATTACTGGGCCTTAGTGAGTTTCAAAGAGATTCCCACAGACATCTAGGCTCCTTCATTCCAAGATGTATGCTGGCTTGGTTGATTATCAGACCCCTGTGGAGCTGTGAGCTTCAAAAGCTAAACCTTTTGTTTTTAGCTGAAGTATTGTAATCAGGAAAAAGGGGGGATTGGGGCTGGTCTGTTATGAGAGCAATTCACATAAAATTAGGCTTTAGCCAAAAATGAAACACAAGACTCTATGATACATCTGTAGTTTATTTAATGCTATTCACAGATACCCTGACACTAAGATGGGTATAGTGGCATCAAATATACCAAAATGGACCTAGATCAATACCTTGAGTTGTCTACTATATATATATATATATATATATATATATATATATATATATATATATATATATATATATATACAGTTTATATATATATATATATATATATATATATATATAAATTCCAGACAGTGTGCACTCCTGAATGATGGGGATAACAGCCTTGGGTGCAGCCAAAAGATAAAAATAGCTCCGGATACAAAGCGCACTCCACAGGTCTTTAAGCAAGAAAAATAGTCACTTTATTGTGAACGTTTTCGGTTTTAACAAAACCGTCCTCAGACAAACATTGAAACAAGACGAAACACTTACCCAACACCAGACTTATAACCACTCATGTGAATCAACAAGCCGACACTACGTTCTCCCCAGTAGCACCGCCCCTTCCATCGGAGTGAGCATCCGGGGCAGCGTATAGCCGGTGCTGAAATTTTAAGTGAATAAATAAATATAAAATATAAAAACACAGTTTCAATAGCATCATACATATGGGAAACGGTCTGTCATTACAAACAAAGCCTATTACATTAACGCCCATACTATTTAGCAAAAACATAAGGAACTCGATGTCTCACAGTGTCAACACTAAGTCTCACAGGTTACCATGGTAACATATACAACAAATGCCGAAGGCAGAGACAAAAGAGTGAAGACGGTGTGAGCATCAATACAGCATACAGCATATAGGAGAGGGGATGAAATAGAGCCCTCATACGAACCACAATACAGCAGAGGCATAAAAAATAAAAAATAATAAAGGCATAAAGAAAAATAAAAGGCATAAAAAAGCAGAGACATGAAAAATAAAGCAGAGGTATGAGAAAGAAAAATAAAGAAAAGTAAAACAAAGGCATAAAAAATAATAAAAGGGCAGAGAAAACATAATAGAAAAAAATAACACGCATAGAACACTGGAGAAAAAATATATATAATAAATCTACATATGTCAAAAAGTAATTATAGGTATATCAAAAAGTATATATATATCAAAAAATTAATAGAATAGATAGTGGGTCTCATCAAATAGTTGGAGGTACTCAAAGAAAAAATTAATAGGATAGTGGGTCTCATCAAATAGTTGGAGGTACTCAAAGAAAAACCTGCCAATCAAGATGGGTATTCAAACCCTTAGGGATTAGTGTGTCCAAATAAAAAGTCCACTTTGCTTCCCTCTGTAACAGAATCCTATTGCGGTGTAGCAACTGGTACACTTTTGTATTAAGGGTTTGAAATATAACAAAAATCCTTCAATAAATAAAGGATGTGTTTCTCTTTTGTAAACTAAGCAGGTAATGGTAGTTTAAGTTACCTGAATAGATACTGTGAGATTATTACTTTTGAAATCTTTTAGTAAATAACATAAAGGTTTGAGACAGCTGAGTAGGTATAACTTTTAGTCAGGTAGAATTAATATTGAGATAGCAATTCAAAGGTATTGAAGTCAAAACCTGTCTTCACGCACACACACAGACATTCTAAAATATATACAGTTCCAAGCAATCCAAACCACACAAACAATATATCATAATTGGATGTTCCAAACTTTACTGATAGTAGTGAGCAGAGTTTGATGCGGTTTTATATGGCACAACTTATACTGAATTAGGAACGTAAGTATAACATTGCTGCACAGAGTAAGTCAGTTCAAACGTGAGGTAAATTTGAGGATACAAAGCAAGGTAAGTATTATCCAGATAGCCAACATACAATACCCCACAAAGATCCGATAAGAGCAGAGCTAAGCAGTGACCGCCGATGGCGGTGAGAAGCTGTGTGTGCGCGGCTTGGTTTCCGGAACGCTGAGGATGTAGATCCGGATGCGTATGAATCTGAAGACGATGTCAGGTAGAAAATCCTCAAGGGAATCAGCTGTATCTACAATTAGCAAGTAGGAATGGCACAAGGAAGCAAACGTAACTGTGAGCTTCAATATTCAGGCAATGAGTGTTGAAAGTTACTGCCCTATAAAGGAAAGTTAATTAGGTGGGAGGGGATAATCCTAAAAGGAATATCACAGATCCCCCCAGTCAAGGAATCACCTCAGGGGATTCCATCCGAGGTTTCTCTGGGTAACGACGGTGAAAAGCAGTAACCAGACGAGGTGCATGTATCTCAGTAGACCTTTGCCAAGAATTTTCCTCCGGTCCATAACCTTTCCACTTTATTAAATATTCCAGCTTATGTCGTCTTACTCTGGAATCAAGAATAGACTCAACTTCAAATTCTTCCTGATTCTCCACCAAGATAGGTGGGGGTCTTAGATTAATACCGTGATGGTCTTTAGCAGAATAAGGTTTAATGAGAGACACATGAAATGTGGAATGTATTTTATATGAATCAGGCAAAATGAGTCTAACTGCGTTCTGGTTGATGATCTTATCAATCGTAAAAGGTCCTAAAAATTGATTGGCAAGTTTTTTACATGGTATTTGCAACTTAAGGTTCCTGATGGATAGTAGAACTTGATCACCAATTTGATAAGAGGGACTTGGACTATGATGTTTATCATAGTTACGTTTTTGATAGTCTTTTGCCTTTGAGAGGGAATCCTTCAATTGATCTAACCTTTCTTGTAAAGAATTGGTGAATTCTGTGGCACTAGGTGAGTTTACTTCTTTTCTAGAAAGAGATACGGTATTGGGATTGAATCCATAAGTAGCAAAGAAAGGTGACATTTTAAGAGAAGTGGAAACAGAATTGTTGTAAGAAAATTCTGCCATGGGGATATAATCAATCCAATCATCTTGTAAGTAGGTAATGAAACACCTAAGATATTGTTCAAGGGTTTGATTCGTTCTTTCTGTAAGTCCATTTGTTTGGGGATGGAATGCAGTAGTGTATCTACTATCAACTTTTAGTAATATGCATAGGGATTTCCAGAAAGAAGAGGTGAATTGTGTACCCCTGTCCGTAATTATTACGGTGGGTAATCCATGTAATCTTACAATTTGATTCAAAAAGGCTGTAGCTGTTGCAAGAGCGGAAGGCAAACCTTTCATAGGTATGAAATGAGCCAGACGCGTTAGATGATCTATTACAACTAGTATGGTAGTGTGATGTTGAGATTTAGGGAGATCAACAATAAAATCCATAGATATGGTCTCCCATGGTTTATCTGGGATAGGCAGAGGTCTTAAGAGGCCTATGGGTTTTTTATGGGAGATCTTGTTTCTAGCACAAACATCACAGTTTGTTATGTATAGGTAAATTGTGTGGTTCATCCCAGGCCACCAGAAATTTCTTCTAGTTAATTCTATGGTTTTTTGGATTCCCAGGTGACCAGCTAAAGTTCCATCATGGGTTTGTTTAAGGATAGTGTTCCTTAAAGATTCAGGAATGAACAACTTCCTTTTGTAATAATATAGTCCCGTCTGTGGATCTTTATCACAAGATCCAGGTATGTTAGGGTCTTTATTTAGAACCTCAAGTATTTCTTGTTCTAGAGAAGATATAACTCCTATGAATCTTTCTTCAGGGATTACAAACTCAGGGTCATCAGACAGATCTTTTTCATACATTCTAGATAAGGCGTCTGCCTTAATATTGAGTTTCCCTGGTTTATATGTAATTAAAAAATTAAACCGGTCTAAAAAGATGGACCAACGGACCTGTCGTGAATTAAGTGTTTTACTTTTCTTTAAGTATTCTAAATTCTTGTGATCAGTAAAAATTATGAAAGGGAGATTTGAACCTTCAAGGAGATGTCTCCAATGTTCCAGTGAACATTTTATTGCCAGTAATTCTTTATCCCCTATAGTATAGTTTTTTTCAGCAGTAGTGAGCATTCTTGAATAGAAGGCTATGGGATGGGTTTCTGTTTTATCTTTATTCTTTTGTGAAAGAATTGCCCCAATACCAGTATTTGAGGCGTCTACTTCAAGAATAAATTGTGTATCAAAGTTGGGTAATGTTAAAACTGGTGCATTAATGAATTGATTCTTTAGAGTCTCAAAAGATAATTGAGCTTCCTTGGTCCAAGTAAATCTCTGTTTCTTACTTGTTAGTTGTGTTAACGGTTTTACAATTAGTGAAAAATCTTTAATAAAACGACGATAAAAATTTGAGAACCCAATGAATCTTTGTAGAGCTTTAACAGTTGTGGGGACTGGCCAATTTACAATTGCAGAAACCTTTTCTGGATCCATCATGATTTTATTTGGTGTTATAATATAACCCAAGAACTTAATTTCTTGAACGTGAAAAGAACATTTCTCAAGCTTAGCGTATAGTTTGTGGTCTTTTAGCCTAGTAAGCACCCAACGTACATGTTTCTCATGATCTTGTAATGTTTTAGAATAAATGAGGATGTCATCCAAATAAATTATAACACATACATCCAATAAATCACGAAAGATTTCGTTAATAAAATGTTGGAATGTAGCGGGCGCATTACTTAGGCCGAAAGGCATCACATTGTATTGATATAGCCCATAACGTGTTCTAAACGCTGTTTTCCATTCGTCACCTTGTTTGATTCTAATTAGATTATAAGCACCCTTCAAATCAAGTTTAGAATAGATGGTGGCGCCATGTAAGCGTTCAAGAAGCTCAGGAATTAAGGGTAGTGGGTATCTGTTCTTTAAGGTAATATCATTTAGTGCTCTGTAGTCAATAATAGGACGTATCGTCCCATCCTTGTTTTTAACTAAAAACATACCTGCTGCTGCAGGGGAAGTAGAATGTGAAATGAACCCTTTGCGCAGATTATCGTCTAAGTAGGCTCTTACAAAAGCTAGTTCGGTTTGAGAGAGGGGATATATTTTCCCATGTGGAACTTGTGACCCAGGTATTAGATCTATCGGGCAATCGAACTCCCTGTGTGGGGGAAGACTTTCTGCCTCTTTAAGGTCAAAAACCTCTGCCAGATCCTGATAAGGTCTGGGTATCCCATTCTCTAGAGTAGCTATGGTACAGTGTGGGTAACAGGTCTTCAAACAATAAGAAGAACTTAGTGTTATTTTATTTTGAGACCAGTCTATATTCGGGTTGTGTTTCTGCAACCAGGAAAACCCCAGAATTATTGTGTGTAATGATATAGGAATTAAATCAAATGAGATATATTCAGTATGACCTTCCTTAGTGGTTATAAGTAACGGTATAGTGTGATGAGTTATTGGACCTTGTTGTATTAGTGAACCATCTATTAATTTAACAAAGAGAGGTTTTGCTTTACACACAATAGGTATTTTATTATTCTTAACAAAGGTAGTATCTATGTAACTCCGTGAGGCCCCTGAATCAACCAAAGCTTTAGATTGAATGTTTTTCTGGTCCCACTGTAATGAAAAAAACAAAGTCATTTGTGTTTCCAATGTTAGATTAAATAAATGAGTGCTGTGGGTTAGCTTACCCTTCTTTTGCTTCAGAAGTTGAGGACATGAAGAAACAGTATGTTCTTTATGAGCACAGTAGAGACACAAATTTTCCATTCTTCTCCTGGCTTTTTCCTCTGGTGTGAGGGGACCTTTGATGACTCCAATTTCCATAGGCGTAGTGGTACTAGGTCTTTCCTGAGTAGAGGTATAGTTAAAGGGACGTTTTGGTATGACATCATAACCTGCTTTTTCAGCCTTTCTTTCACGGAGTCTTCTATCTAAAGTTGTACTGAGTTTTATAAGAGAGAGGAGACTGTCAGGGGCATCCAGGCGGGAGAGTTCGTCTTTTAAGTTTTCTGACAATCCTAAGCGAAATTGAGTATGCAAACTAATCTCATTCCATTGAGAGTCTTCTGCCCACATTTGGAATTCAGTTGTGTATTCCTCAATGGTTCTTTTTCCTTGCTTTAAGGAACGTAATTTTGTATCTGCAGTGATTTGACTGTTGGAATCCTCATATAGGTTTGTGAGTGCTCGAAAAAAATCTTGTAGTGAATCTAGGATAGGATTATTACTTTCAAAGAACCTATTAGCCCATGTTCTTGGTTCCCCTTGTAAAAAGGAAATGGTTGTGCATACTTTAATTCTCTCTGTATGATATGTACGTGGTCTTAGAGAAAAAAGTAGATGGCAGGCATTTTTAAAATCCCTAAACTCATTCCTTTTACCAGTAAATGGTTGGGGATAATGAACATGTGGTTCTGGGCTTTCAGCACTTTTAATAGGCAAACAGTCTTTTAGTAAAGCTCTCAATGCAGCAGTTTCTGCTTGCACTTCAGTTAACCCCTTATTTAAATAGTCTAGTTTTTGATATATATTAGTTAACTCATTCTTTACTTCCTGAGGATTCATGTTAGGTTGTTATATAAATAAACCCTTATTTTTTAGGCCTGAATATTATGTAGCAACTGGTACACTTTTGTATTAAGGGTTTGAAATATAACAAAAATCCTTCAATAAATAAAGGATGTGTTTCTCTTTTGTAAACTAAGCAGGTAATGGTAGTTTAAGTTACCTGAATAGATACTGTGAGATTATTACTTTTGAAATCTTTTAGTAAATAACATAAAGGTTTGAGACAGCTGAGTAGGTATAACTTTTAGTCAGGTAGAATTAATATTGAGATAGCAATTCAAAGGTATTGAAGTCAAAACCTGTCTTCACGCACACACACAGACATTCTAAAATATATACAGTTCCAAGCAATCCAAACCACACAAACAATATATCATAATTGGATGTTCCAAACTTTACTGATAGTAGTGAGCAGAGTTTGATGCGGTTTTATATGGCACAACTTATACTGAATTAGGAACGTAAGTATAACATTGCTGCACAGAGTAAGTCAGTTCAAACGTGAGGTAAATTTGAGGATACAAAGCAAGGTAAGTATTATCCAGATAGCCAACATACAATACCCCACAAAGATCCGATAAGAGCAGAGCTAAGCAGTGACCGCCGATGGCGGTGAGAAGCTGTGTGTGCGCGGCTTGGTTTCCGGAACGCTGAGGATGTAGATCCGGATGCGTATGAATCTGAAGACGATGTCAGGTAGAAAATCCTCAAGGGAATCAGCTGTATCTACAATTAGCAAGTAGGAATGGCACAAGGAAGCAAACGTAACTGTGAGCTTCAATATTCAGGCAATGAGTGTTGAAAGTTACTGCCCTATAAAGGAAAGTTAATTAGGTGGGAGGGGATAATCCTAAAAGGAATATCACATGCGGTCACCTCCCCTGCACATTGGGGGGACGCGGTCAATAATAGTGTATTTCAAGTCAGTGACTTTATGCTGGAGATCCACAAAGTGCCGCACCACGGGCTGTTCAGAGGACCCATTCTTGAGGGCTGTTTGGATGGTTGACCGATGGTTCGCCATCCATGTCCTGAGGTGATCAGAGGTCTTTCCAACGTAATATAATCCACAGATGCAGTGTAGAAGATAAATAATATGTGTGGTAGTGCAGGTCAGACTATACCTATGCTTATAGATTTTTCTCTTATGGGGTGCATGAAAGAAGTGCCTGTAATAAGGCCCCCACATGTTACACACCCCAAGCAACGGTAGACTCCTGGTTTATTAGTATTCAGCCACGTACTTTTGGTATAACACTGTACAGGATCAGTTTTTATGAGGAAGTCTCTCAGAGATCGGGCCCTCCTATACCCCATACGTGGAGGTGGCATCTGTAACAACTGTAATGTTTTGTCCGTATTGATAATCTGCCAATGCCTATTAATAATGTCCAGTAGTGCCTTCTTGTTATTAGAGTAAGTAGTCACAAATGTCATTCTATTAGTATCAGGGACTCTCATAGGTTTTTTATTGTCCCCCAGCAATTCGGCACACTGTCTGTTCAGAAGTTTATTAGGATAGCTGCGAGTATGAAAACGTTCTTTCATTTCATTCAACTGTTCCTCTCTGTTGCCTTCTTCCATATTGTTCCTCAAAACACTAAGAAATTGAGACTTAGGTAACGCTTTTTTGAGTGTTGGTGGATGGCAAATTGAGAAGTGTAGAAGTGCATTACGGTCAGTATCCTTGCGGTACAGAGTAGATTGCAGGCTACCCATGTTTTTATATAGCCTAACATCCAGAAAAACAATCTGTTGATGGTTGGAATGCATATTAAATTTTAATGCAGGATGGATTGCATTCAGTTCAGTGAACCAGAGTTCCAGTTCCTCTGTGGTTCCTGTCCATAATAGAAACAGGTCATCAATGTACCTTTTAAAAAAAGTGATGTTATCCACCTTGAACAGTTCAGTACCGAATTCCTTGAAGAAAGCCATAAATAAATTGGCATAGGATGGGGCCACATTGGACCCCATCGCTGTCCCAGTAAGTTGTAGAAAAAATTGCTGCTCAAATTTGAAATAATTTGTAGTGAGGCAAATTTCCAACAATTGTAGGAGTACTTCAGCCGGAGGTCCCACATATGGATATCTATTAAGGTAAAAGGCAACAGCCTGTAAACCCTCCTGATGGGGAATTATGGTGTATAAACTCGTCACATCCAACGTGACGAGTATAACCTCTTCACCAATCTCCCTCAAACCCGTTAGAGGCTCAAATAGGGTTGCAGAGTCTCTTAAATAAGAAGACATATTTTGTACAAATGGTTGCAAAAAAGCATCAACATAGGTGGCTATAGGTTGTTGTAATGAGCCAATTGCTGCCACTATTGGCCGTCCTGGAGGATGTTGAAGGCTCTTGTGTATTTTAGGTAGTACGTAAAATACAGGTATACCAGGATATTTGACTGTCAAGAAAGAAAGAGCATCTTTATCAAGAAATCCTTCCACATAATACATTTGAATTTTACCATCAATTTGACGCTCCGACGGTAGGGGCGGAGCTACTGGGGAGAACGTAGTGTCGGCTTGTTGATTCACATGAGTGGTTATAAGTCTGGTGTTGGGTAAGTGTTTCGTCTTGTTTCACTGTTTGTCTGAGGATGGTTTTGTTAAAACCGAAAACGTTCACCATAAAGTGACTATTTTTCTTGCTTAAAGACCTGTGGAGTGCGCTTTGTATCCGGAGCTATTTTTATCTTTTGGCTGCACCCAAGGCTTTGTATCCGGAGCTATATATATATATATATATATATATATATATATATATATATATATATATATATATATATATATAGTGGTGATAGGTCCAGCACCAATCTGTAAACAGTCAGTTTTTCAAGTAAAAGTGCACGCACGCCAGAGGGTCCTGCAGTTCCTCTCAAATATAGTCAAAAGTGAACAAAATTGTTGGCACTGTTTCTTCATATAAAAGGTATCTTTATTTAGGTGACATAAAGGTAAAAACAGCAACGTTTTGGGTCCACCTGACTCTTATTCATGCTATGGTTTTTGAAAGGGTTAACAATTAAGACGCAGGTGCTATTTAAAGCAGTGGATCTCAGTATACCATAGCATGACTAAGGGTCAGGTGGACCAGAAACATTGCTGTTTTTACTTTTATGTCACCTAAATAAAGATATATATATATATATATATCCACACACTATATATATATATATATATATATATATATATATATATATATATATATATATATATATATATATATATATATATATATATATATAAATATATATATATACTGTGTGTATATATATATATTTTTTTTTTCATAAGCAAATAAAAAAAAACTCTGTTTCTGTTTGCATTACTTTGGCAAAGTCTTTCTCTGAAATTCCTGGTAAAGGTTAAAAACAAAGGATCTAACACTGATACATAACCACAAAACACAGTTAAAAGCATACAACCTTATATACAGAACACTGCTGCTGGATCATAGCGTTACCATTCACACACAGTAACAACAAAGTTAAACCCAGCGATTCTACAATCTTGCTCCCTTGCTTGTCCCTTTAAATGAAAACTAAAGTAAAAAGTAAACTTTCATGGTTCAGATAGAGCATGCAATTTAAACAGCAAATTCCAATTTACTTCTATTATCACACTGTGCAGTCTCATTATATTCACATTTTGAGGCACCAGCTCCTAATGAGCATGTGCAACAGTTCATAATATAAACATATATGCATTTGTGATTGGTTAAATGCTGTCTCAGGATACGGATAGGGGAGGGTAATGTAATGTAAAATAGTAAGTACTATTGAATTGTTTTGTTATTTTGTATTTGTTGATCAGGAAAATTCTACTGTATTTAAAGTCTTTTTGCTATGATGAGGTAGGAATAATGTCAGAGAGCATCCAGACTAAAGCCATATATCCATGGATGTCATGGAATTATCTCACACACTGCATCAAAAGTAAACCAAAAGCTCAAAAACAGCCATGTGTAGGGGAAGTTATGGATTGCTGGATTTTGCTCAAGTATTTAAAATCAATTCATGCAAACCAACATACTAGCATTTTACTTCAAACAGGTAAAAAAATGAGGGCAACAAGTAGAGGGAAGAGCTTGCAGGACAGGGACTCATTTTGTGAGGTTCCTACCTACCCCAAGAAATCATTAGGTGACACTAGTATTTGAATACTATTACAGGTGAGTGAGACAAATAGCCCTTGAAGAGGCTCCAAACAGCCAACTGATAATCCACAGCACACAAGAAGGGGGGGACAATGGTTGGGAACAAGAATGGGAAAATACACTCAAACCTCTACAGTTTACTGTTGCAAACAGGGCTCAAGTTATTATTAATATTTTAAATAGGTATTTGTAGAGCGCCAACAGATTCCAAAGGTATCAAATGGGTAGAGGGCCCTGCTGAGAGTTGCACTTTTGTAGTCGGCTCTTATGATGGCGATCTACAAACAGCTGGGCTCATAGGCTTACATTCTAAGGAGTTCAAGGGGAAAGCGATGGAGTTAGGAAAGGTTAGTTTTGGTTGTATGCATCCCTGAATAGTAGAGTCTTTAGGGAGCGCTTGAAGCTGTTAAAACTAGGGGAGAGTCTTGTGGAGCGAGGCAGGGAGTTCCACAGGATGGGGGCCAGTCTGGAGAAGTCCTGTAAACGGGAATGTGAGGAAGTAACAAGAGAGATGGAGAGTAGGAGATTGTGAGCAGAGCAAAGGGGACGGAAGGGAGAGTATCTGGAGACAAGGTCTGAAATGTAGTGGGGAGCAGTGCAGTTGAGGGCTTTATATGTCAGCATGAGGATTTTGTGTTTAATCCTGGAGGCAAGAGGAAGCCAGTGAAGGGATTGGCAGAGAGGTGCAGCAGATGAAGAGCGACGTGTAAGGAAGATGAGCCTGGCAGAGGCATTCATTATGGATTGTAAATGATTTAGATGCAGCTAGGTAGACCAGAGAGGATGGAGTTGCAGTAGTCGAGACGGGAAAGAATGAGAGAGCGGATTAAAATCTTAGTTGTGTCTTGTGTAAGGAAATATCTAATTTTAGAGATGTTTTAAAGGTGGAAGTGGCTGGCTTTAGCCAACGACTGAATATGAGGAGTGAAGCAAAGGTCTGAGTCAAGTGTGGCTCCAAGACATCGGGCATGCGGGGTAGGGGTAATGATGGAATTATCAACAGTTTTAAAATATTGGGGGGATGGAGATTTTGGAAGAAGGGGGAAAAATAAGGAGTTCAGTTTTGGAGAGATTTAGCTTAAGGTAGTGAAAGGACTTCCAAAATGAGATATGAGAAAGACAGTTAGTGACACCGGTTAGTAAGGAAGGAGGTAGGTCTGGTGCAGAGAGGTAGATTTGGGTGTCATCAGCATACAAATTATATTGAAACCCGTGGGACTTTATTAAGGAACCTAATGATGACGTATAGATTGAAAAGAGAAGGGGACCAAGGACAGAGCCTTGAGGTACCCCAACAGAAAGTAGTAACAGGGCAGAGGATGCTCTGGAGAATGCTACACTAAAGGTACGGTTAGATAGATAGGAAGAGAACCACAAGAGAGCTGTGTCGCAGATGCCGAAGGATTGGAGGGTTTGGAGCTAAGAGGGTAGTCAACAGTGTCAAAGGCTGCAGACAGATCAAGGAGGATAAGCAGAGAGAAGTGGCCTTTGGATTTTCCTGTAAGTAGGTCATTGGTAACCTTGACAATTGCTGTCTCTATGGAGTGATGAGGACGAAATCCAGATTGTAGTGGGTCAAGAAGAGAGTATAGTATAAGGAAATGGGATAGACGTGCATATACTAGCTTTTCAAGGAGCTTTGAGGCAAGAGGGAGTAGGGAAATAGGACAGTAGTTGGATGGGGAGGTTGGATCGAGGGAAGGTTTTTTAAGGATAGGTGTGACCAGTGCATATTTTAGAGGTTGAACATGTGTGTGAGTATGGGGGTGAGGGTAGAAGAGAGGGAGGGGAGTAGCTGTGAGGGATAGGGTCCAGGGGACAGGTAGTGAGGTGAGAGGACAGTATAAGGGCAGAAACTTCTTCCTCTGTAACAGGGGCAAAAGAGCTCAATTTTACGGGTATTTGGGTTTTGAATGATTGTGAGCTTTTGAGGGGGTGGGAGATTGGTAGTAAGTTGAGAGGTGATTTAATTTATGATAGAGTAAATATTTTATTGAAGTGGCTTGCAAAATCTTGAGCTGAGAGAGAAGTTGTATTAGGAAGTAGGGGTGGGCGGAGAAGAGTATTGAACGTTGAAAACAGACGTTTTGGGTTAGAGGAAAGAGTAGAGATGAGATTAGAGAAGTATTGCTGCTTATGAAGATTATGGGCAGAATAGTAGGAGTTCAGGATGAACTTGTAGTGAAGAAAGTCAGCTGAATGCCGAGATTTCCTCCAGTGTCGCTCAGCAGTACGGGAACATCTGCGTAGGTACCGTGTCAGAGGAGAATGCCAAGGCTGAGGATGAGAGTGTGGTTTCTGAGCTATGGTAGGAAGGGCCAGTGTGTCAATGACCGATGTAAGGGTGGAGTTATAGTGGCAGAAAAAGGAGGTGATGGAAGAGAGGAGAGGTTTGGTGTAAGGGGTAGAAGAAGGGGCGGTTGTAGGGAGGGAAGTGATGTTGCAAGTTAGGAGATGATAGTCAGAAAGAGGAAAAGGGGAGTTTGTGAAATTTGAGATAGTGCATCAATAGCTGAAAATCAGACCAAGGGAGTGACCATCTTTATGAGTGGGAGAGTCAGTCCATTGTGAAAGGCCGATAGAGGAAGTGAGTTCCAGAAATTGTTTTGCAGAGAAGGTAGTGGGATTGTCAAGAGGGATGTTGAAGTCACCAAGAATGAGGGCAGGGGTGTCTGAAGAAAGGAAATAAGGAAGCCAGGCAGCAAAGTGATCTAAAAATTGAGTTGGGGAGCCAGGGGGGCGTTAGAACCATTGCAGGGTCTATAAAGTAGATTTTTATATTTAAGTATTTGTATAATAGTGCAACACACAAAGATCTGGATTTTCACAGATCTTTGTGTGTTGCACTATTAATGCCCCCGGAAAGAATGAATACTGATGCCTGTGGCTATGAAAATCTTTACATGCCTATTATAAAGAGAACAGAGAAGCATCAGGCCAATCAAGATAGTATATTCTTGCAGTTCTCAAGCATGGTAAAAAAGAGATGTAAAGTCCAGTTCTATCAAATCTACAATACTCTGTTTATATGCTATTACGTGAAAGTGTAAAATTACTGCAGATAAGAATACCTTTGTAAATGGGCCATTAGAAAAGTCTCCAAAATTTTCAGTGAGCTCTAAGCCTCCTGGGTTGTGTAAGGCTGGCGAGCATCCCAGGAATACTGGTTAGTCTGAATGGTAGAGCACAATGCCTCCCCAGTTCCTCCGTGCAGAGTGATAATATAATATTAGCATATGTAATTAACACATACTGTAGGGAATAGCCATAAACTGAAACATAAAAGGTACAGTAAAGTCAAAATTAAACGTTTTATCATTCAGATAGAGCATGTGGTTTCAACCCCTTTTTGACCAGAGCACTTGTCCATTTGTTGACCGTTTGGGACCAGGGCTATTTTTACATTTCTGCTGTGTTTGTGGTTAGTTGTAATTTTCCTCTTACTCATTTACTGCACCCACACATATAATATACAGTTTTTCTTGCCATTAAATGGACTTTCTAAAGATTTCATCATGTCTTATAATTTACTATAAATTTTGTTTTATAAAATATAATGAAAAAAATGGAAAAAAACACACTTATTCTAAATTTGACCCCCAAAATATGTTACACATCTAAAACCACCAAAAAAAAACCCATGCTAAATAGTTTCTAAATTTTGTCCTGAGTCTAGAAATACCCAATGTTTACATGTTCTTTGCATTTTTTGCAAGTTACAGGGCAATAAGTACAAGTAGCACTTTGCTATTTCCAAACCATTTATTTTTCAAAATTAGCAATAGTTATATTGTAACACTGATATCTGTCAGGAATCCCTAAATATCCCTTCACATGTATATATATATATATATATTTTTTAGTAGACAACACAAAGTACTGATCTAGGCCCATTTTGGTATATTTCATGCCACCATTTCACCGCCAAATGCGATCAAATAAAAAAAATTGTTACCTTTTTTACAAACTATAGGTTTCTCACTGTAATTATTTACAAACAGCTTGTGCAATTATGACACAAATGGTTGTACATGCTTCTCTGGGATCACCTTTGTTCAGAAATAGCAGACAAATATGGCTTTGGTGTTGCTTTTTGGTAATTAGAAGGCCGCTAAATGCTGCTGCGCACGACACTTGTATTATGCCCAGCAGTGAAGGTGTTAAATTAGGTAGCTTGTAGGGTTCATTTTAGCTTTAGTGCAGAGATCATCCTCCCACCTAACACATATCACTGCCTGATCCCTCCCTGACCCCTCTCTTCCCTCCCCCACCTCACAATTGTCACCGCCATCTTAAGTACTGGTAGAAAGTCTGCCAATTCTAACATAAAAGGTTTTTTTTTTTTTTTATAGAATTTTTAAATATATATATATATATATATATATATATATATATATATATATATATATATATATATATATATATATATATATATAATGCTTTGTTTAATCCCCCCTTAGCCCCAGACCTCCCTGATCCCCCCCAAACAGCTCTCTAACCCTCCCCACTCTACCTATTTGCCGCCATCTTGGGTACTGGCAGCTGTCTGCCAGTACCCAGTTTGGTCAAAATAGTTTTTTTTTTAATAATTATACCCCATTTTTCTGTAGTGTAGCTGCCCCCTCTCAATACCCTACCCCCTCTCCCTTCCAGATCCTTTTCCCAATAACTAATTATTTATTTCCCCCCCCTCCCTCTCCCTATTTCACCCTATAATATACCCTATTCTGCACTAAATAGCGCATGTGCACGATCCTGCCCCTCACACGCTCCCGACGACCTCTCCGCAGTGCCGCAACCGGATTCCAGCTGACAGAATGTGAACCACCCACCTCCCTCGTATTCCTCCCACACCACCAACAATCGGCACCATCTCTGGCTGATGCAGAGAGGGCCACAGAGTGGCCCTTTCTGCATTGGTGTGCTTAAAAAGGGTATTGCAGTGATGCCTCAATATCGAGGCATCACTGCAATACTCTGAAAGCGTCTGGAAGCGATCACGATTACTTCCAGCGCTTGAAACCCTAGAGGACGTGGCAGACACGTCCTTGGTAATTAACTCATACAGATGCAGCAAAACACATGGAGACCGGCAACAGGGCAATTCCCTTTACTGGGCCTCGGTGCAAAGTGGTCAGGCTGGCTACCTCCAACCCATCAATTACAATAGAAAGTTCAATATTCCACAGCACCAAGGGATTAATCAATATTCTTTTATTGTCTTACAACATCACAGACAGAATGAATATGCGACGTTTCGGGACCTTAGTCCCTTAATCATGCATACATAGTGATACACCTGTGTCTTATTTAAAGCAGCAGCTAGCCAATCACAATGAAGTAATTGCAAGGTAAATAACCCTTTCATAGCCAGCCCTTTTCTATTCAAATATACTGACATCTAGTGGTTGTAATTAAAAACACTGCAATATACAAAAATTTCATTGCAAAAAAGACAAGGTTAAACACATAAAGGAGCAAATGTACATTTCAGAATAAAAACTTTGTTACAAATTGTAGAAAATGTTTCCTTTATCGAGTTTAAACATTATTTCTATATACATATAGCTGCGCATTACTTGAATAAACCACAGGAGACTATTATAAGGTGTGTACACCTAGAGGAAGACAGACAGATCCCACTCCCTGTATCTAATTTATGGATCCAAAATGCCTCTCTCTGATTTAGAAGCATTTCTCTATCTCCTCCTCCCCTAGGCGTACACACCTGATCTATGATTTGCCACCGGAGCTGGCTGATCTGATGGCCAAATTCCACAAAATGGCAGGCTATAGGAGCTTTGTCACCTTTTTTTCTAATATTGGATTTATGTTTGTTAAGCCTATTTCTCATACTTTGGGTGGTCTCACTTACATAAATTCGGGCACACGGACACTTTATAATATAAACCACAAATGTGGATTCACATGTATAATAAGAATTTAATTTAAATTTATTCCCACTTCTAGGATGGACAAATTCTTTCCCTTTGATAACAGAGTGGCAATTGCCACACCCCAAAAAAGGGTAACAACCAAAACATTTTTCAGTAATATACCTTTCTTTGTTTCTCTGATTAGACCCTAAGTCTGACTTAACCAAAATATCACCCACATTTTTGACACGCCTGTAGGCCATAATGGGTTTGTTCTGTAATATCTTTACTTCTTTATTACAATTCTCAATAATATGCCAATGTTTTCTAATGATATTGGATATCTTATCACTATACTCACTATGTTGGGATATGAAAATTAATCTCTCAACCTTTGCCTGTCTGGCTATTTCTTTATCCCTTCTATGGCATATCTTCTGAATTTCTTGATCAATAAGCCCCACTGGGTACCCTCTATCAAGGAACTTTTCCCCCATTTCTTTAAATCTTAACTGCTTGGTTTCCTGATCGCTCACAATTCTGTCAACTTTAATTAATTGACTCCTTGGTAAGGAGTTCCTTAGTTTAGTGTTATGAAAGCTATCATACCTCAACAGGGTATTATAATATGCATTTGGTACAATCTACTTCCAATGTTGAGAGTTTTTTAATAAAATCCCCTGTATCCTTTATGTATGAAGACATTCTCTCTACATAGGGTTGTAATATCCTATCCAAAAAAATTGCTATGTTGGTAAATATAGATTCAACATTAGAGACTATCGGACGCCCTGGGGGATTTTGCATATTTTTGTGTACATTCGGCATCGTATAGACTAAGCTCCTGTAGCATGCCATTTTGTGGAATTTGGCCATCAGATCAGCCAGCTCCGGTGGCAAATTATAGATCAGGTGTGTACACCTAGGGGAGGAGGAGATAGAGAAATGCTTCTAAAGCAGAGAGAGGCATTTTGGATCCATAAATTAGATACAATGCACCCTAAGGGGTTAAATAGGGAATGGGATCTGTCTGTCTTCCTCTAGGTGTACACACCTTATAATAGTCTCCTGTGGTTTATTCAAGTAATGCGCAGCTATATGTATATAGAAATAATGTTTAAACTCGATAAAGGAAACATTTTCTACAATTTGTAACAAAGTTTTTATTCTGAAATGTACATTTGCTCCTTTATGTGTTTAACTTTGTCTTTTTTGCAATGAAATTTTTGTATATTGCTGTGTTTTTAATTACAACCACTAGATGTCAGTATATTTGAATAGAAAAGGGCTGGCTATGAAAGGGTTATTTACCTTGCAATGACTTAATTGTGATTGGCTAGCTGCTGCTTTAAATAAGACACAGGTGTATCACTATGTATGCATGATTAAGGGACTAAGGTCCCGAAACGTCGCATATTCATTCTGTCTGTGATGTTGTAAGACAATAAAAGAATATTGATTAATCCCTTGGTGCTGTGGAATATTGAACTTTCTATTGTAATTGATGGGTTGGAGGTCGCCAGCCTGACCACTTTGCACCGAGGCCCAGTAAAGGGAATTGCCCTGTTGCCGGTCAATGTGTTTTGCTGTATCTGTATGAGCGACTTGAGACACGAGCGAGTAAGGGTAAGAAAATATATATTCTACAAATATGGAAAAGCAACAGAAAACGGATGGTACAAAGGTGTTTATGTACACAGAAATGGAAGCAGCACGCATTACTACCCTCACTAGAGGATCCAGGGACTTTTTAAAAACCATCCCTATTCAAGATTATGAGAAAAAATATGAAAATTTGAGAAGTAAAAATACTGCCTGGGATTTACACATTACAACCCTCTCTGAATACCACAGAGTTAAAAGGATTCCCAGAGGACTGCGGATGAACACCCGCCCCACATTATTAAGAGAGAATGAGGAATATTGTGGGAAGTTCGAGGCTATTTTGAATAAATGTAGCTATGATTTAATTACCCTGACAGTGGAATATCTTCTAAAAGATGTGGAGCAGCAAGAGAGAGAGATTGAAGCATGCAAAAGTGAACTGATTAAATTGTTAACAGTTGAAGCGCTGGATGAGTTTCTAAAGAAAACAGATGAAAAAATCACAAACCTGAAAAAGGAGATCCAGGAGCGCAAAAGGTTAAAATTTGTCAGAGACGAAGACGATTACATCAAAGGTAGAGTCTACAAGTGGAAATCGGGATATTTCGATACACAGAGAGGATTCCCCACAGCATCACAGCGACGTCAGGGCCGCTTTGCCAATCAACAGCAGAGACGGAGAGAAGGGGGCGGCACCACATCGGAGGTGTTATCTGGTTCGTCATCACCTTTTTTTATCAAGCGGCGAAGAAGGAATCACAGAGGTGGAAGGAAACACAGGCGGAGAGCAGTCCAAATGGATGAAAACGAGGGGGCAAGGAAATCTGAAGCCCCGCAAACAGTGATTAATATATCTAGCACTGAATTGGACAGTAGTGAGTATGAACTTTTGGAGAAGGGTTTGTCTTTTTGCCCGTATAAAGACTTGGATTTCTTTGAATTAAACAAGGACTTATATAAGTTTTTTTAGAAACATCAAATTGAAATTCTTTTTTGAGAATCAGTTTATGACAAGTAAAGATAATGTGTTAAATAAACCTGATAAGTATATGCCTGTCACACCCAAAAGGAATAATTTGCGTAAAAAAAGTACATTTACCCAAAATGTGCACAACAGTAGTCTAGATACATTTACTAAGTTAGTTATGGCTGAGATTAATATGTTAGAAACAAAAATAACTGATATAAGAAATAGGAAAAGGAAACACTTTAATCTAACAAAGAAGGAATGGGCAGCCGTAAAAACGATTAAACAAAAAGAGGATAACATCATCATTAAAAGAGCCGATAAGGGCGGAGCCACAATAGTACTTGACAAGGAATATTATATAAAGGAAATAAATACACAGTTGCAGGATTCTAATACTTATCAAAAATTAGACACTAATCCCATCTTTAAGATATAAAAAGAAATCAAGAGAGTAATCACTATTGCAATGACAGTAGGGGTAATAGATAAAAAAAAATGAGTGAATTTCTATACAAAGATCACCCCAGAACACCTATTTTTTATACGATGCCGAAGGTGCACAAAAATATGCAAAATCCCCCAGGGCGTCCGATAGTCTCTAATGTTGAATCTATATTTACCAACATAGCAATTTTTTTGGATAGGATATTACAACCCTATGTAGAGAGAATGTCTTCATACATAAAGGATACAGGGGATTTTATTAAAAAACTCTCAACATTGGAAGTAGATTGTACCAAATGCATATTATATACACTTGACGTGAAAAGTTTATATACCTCAATCAAGCATGAGAGTAGTATAGGTATAATTCGTCAATTGCTTACATCTTCAGGTCAATATGATTTGCAACAAATTGATTTTTTTGAAGAATTGTTGAGAATAGTATTGTTCTATAACTATTTTCTCTTTATTGATTCCTGGTACATTCAGAAGAAAGGTACAGCCATGGGGTCCAACGTCGCCCCATCATATGCCAATCTCTATATGAATTGTTTTGAAGAAAAATTTGTTTATAGTAACCATCTATTTATAAAGTATGGCGCCACCTGGTGGCGATTTATAGATGACATCTTTGGCATACGGTGGGGTGACGTGGACTCCCTGGTAAAATTTGTAGGAGAAATTAACCAAGAAGTGGCCGGCCTAGTATTTACTCTAGTACATAGTAAAGAGAGAATGGTATTTCTTGACACTGTTGTATATAAAAGGGGTAATGATCTTAAAGTTGATATACATCGTAAAGAAACAGACCGTAATACCCTGTTGAGGTATGATAGCTTTCATAACACTAAACTAAGGAACTCCTTACCAAGGAGTCAATTAATTAAAGTTGACAGAATTGTGAGCGATCAGGAAACCAAGCAGTTAAGATTTAAAGAAATGGGGGAAAAGTTCCTTGATAGAGGGTACCCAGTGGGGCTTATTGATCAAGAAATTCAGAAGATATGCCATAGAAGGGATAAAGAAATAGCCAGACAGGCAAAGGTTGAGAGATTAATTTTCATATCCCAACATAGTGAGTATAGTGATAAGATATCCAATATCATTAGAAAACATTGGCATATTATTGAGAATTGTAATAAAGAAGTAAAGATATTACAGAACAAACCCATTATGGCCTACAGGCGTGTCAAAAATGTGGGTGATATTTTGGTTAAGTCAGACTTAGGGTCTAATCAGAGAAACAAAGAAAGGTATATTACTGAAAAATTTTTTGGTTGTTACCCTTGTTTGGAGTGTGGCAATTGCCACCCTGTTATCAAAGGGAAAGAATTTGTCCATCCTAGAAGTGGGCATAAATTTAAATTAAATTCTTATTATACATGTGAATCCACATTTGTGGTTTATATTATAAAGTGTCCGTGTGCCAGAATTTATGTAAGTGAGACCACCCAAAGTATGAGAAATAGGCTTAACAAACATAAATCCAATATTAGAAAAAAAGGTGACAAAGCTCCTATAGCCTGCCATTTTGTGGAATTTGGCCATCAGATCAGCCAGCTCCGGTGGCAAATCATAGATCAGGTGTGTATGCCTAGGGGAGGAGGAGATAGAGAAATGCTTCTAAAGCAGAGAGAGGCATTTTGGATCCATAAATTAGATACAATGCACCCTAAGGGGTTAAATAGGGAATGGGATCTGTCTGTCTTCCTCTAGGTGTACACACCTTATAATAGTCTCCTGTGGTTTATTCAAGTAATGCGTAGCTATATGTATATAGAAATAATGTTTAAACTCGATAAAGGAAAAATTTTCTACAATTTTTAACAAAGTTTTTATTCTGAAATGTACATTTGCTCCTTTATGTGTTTAACCTTGTCTTTTTTGCAATGAAATTTTTGTATATTGCAGTGTTTTTAATTACAACCACTAGATGTCAGTATATTTGAATAGAAAAGGGCTGGCTATGAAAGGGTTATTTACCTTGCAATGACTTCATTGTGATTGGCTAGCTGCTGCTTTAAATAAGACACAGGTGTATCACTATGTATGCATGATTAAGGGACTAAGGTCCCGAAACATCGCATATTCATTCTGTCTGTGATGTTGTAAGACAATAAAAGAATATTGATTAATCCCTTGGTGCTGTGGAATATTGAACTTTCTTGGTAATTAACTGACACTTTTTGTAGGACGTGCCTGGCACGTCCTCGGTTGTTAAGGGGTTAAACAACTTTCCAATTTACTTCTGTCATGAGATGCAGGACACAGCATAGAAGGTATGCTATTTTATTGCAGATCATAGCAGTATACAGCTTGCACAACACAGCTAACTTAGACTATAACTGCTATAAGCCATGCCCCCATCCGGTGACGTCACCTCCCACTCACATCTTCCCCTTTTTCAAAGGACAAAGCATAAACTTTTTTTTTTAGATTACAACAAATAACAAGGTATACAAGAAGCATACAAAAATGGTTTTGTTTAGTGTACAACAAATAGCAAGTTATAAGAGAATATATATGAGCAATAAAAAATACAATCTTGACTTGGACATCGGGGTAGACTACCCTAGTCCACAGTGTCCATGGTATTATTCTGCACATTCTTCTGGTCACTGCCCTAACTAGTGCTAATCCCGATTGCGGGCTGAAAGTTTCACCACTCTTCCACTTGAAGTTATTTTACATGAACTGTCCTCTGATACAGAAGAAGGTGATTAACAGTCTGCTAGAAGCAAAGAAGTATCCTTGCTTAGATCTTACTGAGGAGAAGGCACCCCTCTTAAAACAGGGGATCCCACTGGCTGTGGCTCTGAGGCATCCAGTCCCAAACACTCAGGTACTGGCTGAAGATGTCTTCTATTTCGACGTGTGACTGTCCCTCCAACAGTAAGGACTATATAAGGCTTTGGTTCTTGAGAGCGTCCAATTACCGAAGCAGGTGTCTTCCATTTCTTCTCATCATCCAGTTTAACTCTGACACTTTGGCCCACATTCAGCTCCTGCAAGGGCCTCACAGAGTCTTTTCTGTCGTAGAAGAATTGGTAAGCCCTTTTTGCCTCTTCATCCCTCCTAAGGACCTTTTCCCGAGGAATTGAGCTGGTTGGCTAGAAGACACCCACAGATGGTAGAGTGGTGTGAATCTGATGTGCTAGCATCAGCTGTGCCGGGCTAAAATCTGTGGCTTGGATGGGAGTTGCCCTATAGGCCAAGAGAGCTAGGTACGGCTCAGATTGCTTCAAAATGAATTTGTTGTTTGAACTGCCCCTTCAGCCATTCCATTGGCCTGTGGGTAATGTGGACTTGACGTAGATTGGACAAAATCATATTCACTGCAGAAAGAACTGAACTCCATGGAGGCAAACTGCATTCCGTTATCACTCACTAACTCCATTGGTATACCCCACCGGGCAAACAAGCTCTTGAGATAAGTGATAACAGCTTGACTGGTGATCTTCTTCAAGGGTGCAATCTCCAAATACCTGGAATAGTAGTCAATCACGACTAGGTATTTCTTTCCATGCAGTTTGCACAAATCTGCAGTTATTTTCTGCCATGGGCTTACAGGCAGCAGGGTAGAAATTAAGGGCTCCCCTTCTCTGAGTAGGCCAGTGTTCCTGGCAAAAGGCACATTTAGACACGTGGCTTGCAATGTCAGAACTGATCCCACGCCACCATACCACTGTAGCTGCCCTTTATCTGCACTTTGTAATGCCCAAGTGGCCATAATGAATCCTGCTTAACATCTCCTGCTTTATGCTAACAGGAATGACAATGCGGTCTTGGAACAGAACTAAACTATCCAGCTTCATGAGCTGTGGCCTCTCTGACTGGTAAGAACTTAAAGACATCCAGGCTGCCCGGCTCTCGGGCCAACCTTCTTTTATGTACTTAATAACTTCTTGAAGGTCTGTTTCTAAACGTGTCTCCTTTCTTATTTGCTCTAGCTTTCCTGACTAAATGGATTTGGATGCCAGAACTGAATCCACATACACTTCTGAATCTGTTGAAGATTCTTCAGCAGCAGCCAGCAGGAGCCTGGAAAGTGTATCTGCCACTACCAGTTGTTTTCCTGGCACATGCACTGCCTGAACATTGAACCTGAGCAGCCTCATCAGAAGATTCTGGCATTTTAGGGGTGTTTTGTCAATATCATAGGAGTTGATTAGAGGGACTAGCGGTTTATGATCAGTCTCCACACTAAATTTTTCTAAACCCACTAGGTAGTGTTGGAAGCGCTCACAGGCCCAAACTGGCAGCCAGGCACACTATTTCAATTTGGGCATATTTTGATTCAGCAGCCGTCAGTGTATGGAAACAGTAGGCGATGGGCTGTAGTTTGTTCTTATTCAGCTGCAGGACGGTGGCCCTAGCTCATAACTGCTCACATCAGCACTAACCACGGTCTTTTTAGAAAGGTCATAGAACCCTAACACTGGGGCAGACCCCAGCAAGGACTTGACCTGTACAAAAGCTTCTTCCTGTGGAGGACCCCAGATCCAGGCAACATCTTTCTTTAACAACTTTGTGATAGATGTAACATAGATGTAACATAGTAGATAAGGTTGAAAAAAGACCGAAGTCCATCGAGTTCAACCTATACAAATCTAATATACTTACAAAAAGCTTCAGTTAAGCTTAAATAACCCCACTAAAAGGTGACCCATTTAATACTAGCAATCATGAATTTTGTTTATATACAGAAATGTATCCAGACTATTTTTAAATGTATCTAGGGTATTGGCATTTACTACCTCCTTTGGTAATGAGTTCCACAATTTTATTGCTCCTACAGTGAAAAAACATTTCCGTTGCAGGAGATTAAATCTTCTTTTCTCCAACCTTAAATTGTGACCTCTTGTCAGAAACAATTTTCTTGGAATAAACAGAGCTTCTGCCATCTCTGTTTATGGACCTTGAATATATTTATATAAAGTAATCATGTCATCTCTCAAGCACCTTTTTTCTAAAGAAAACAGACCCAGTTTGGCTAGCCTCTCCTCATAGGTTAAATTCTCCAATCCCCTTATTAGCTTTGTCGCCCTTCTCTGAACTTTTCCTAGTTCTGCAATATATTTTTTTGTGATCGGTCTCTAGAACTGCACTCCATACTCAAGGTGAGGTCTTACCATGGCTTTATATAGTGACAGATTTATGCTTTCCTCCCTTGAATCAGTGCCTCTATTAATACATGCTAGTATCTTATTAGCCTTTGAAGCCACTGCCCTGCATTGTGCACACATCTTTAGCTTGTTATCTATTACTCTCCCAAATCCATTTCCTCCTCTGTTTGGCTAAGTCTTGTCCCATTTAAAAAATACGTTGCCTGCTTATTTTTACTTCCAAAATGTAGAACCTTGCACTTTCCTGTATTAAATCTCATTTTCCATTTACTTGCTCATAATTCTAATTTTTGTAGATCCCTTTGTAACGAAAGTTCATCCTGCTCTGACCTAATGACCTTACTTAACTTAGTAAAATCTGCTAAAATAGAGATGTTGCTATTTAATCCTTGCTCCAAGTCATTTATAAAAATATTAAAAAGAACAGGGCCCAGTACTAATCCCTGGGGGACTCCACTGATTACCTTTGTCCAATCTGAGTATGATCCATTTACTACTACTCGTTGCTCCCTATATTTTATCCAGTTATTTATCCATGAGCTAACATTTTCAGATATTCCCAGTCCCTTAATGTTGTGTATTAATCTCTCATGTGGCACTGTATCAAATGCCTTTGAAAAATCTAAGTATATCACATCAACTGATTCCCCTTTATCTATATTTTTACTTACTTCCTCATAGAATCTAATTAGATTAGTTTGACATAATCTATTTCTCCTAAAACCATGCTGATTAGAACTCATAACCTTGTTTTACACGAATATGCTCATCAATATAATCCCTTATAATCCCTTCAAATATCTTCCCCATTATTGATGTCAGACTAACTGGTCTATAGCTTCCTGGATCATCCAGAAGGCTATAAATCTTGAAGGAACCGGCCCACATAATTCACAAGACCCAATATTTGTCTCAGCTCGTGTACATCAGAAGGACTTTTCATCTGTTTAATAGCAAGGATTTTCTCAGGGTCCGGCATGATGCCATCTCCATTGATGATATGCCCAAAGTAACATAACTCAGATTTTCTAAAATTGCATTTCTCTTTAGTTAATTTCAGCCCAGACTCTCTAATGGTCTGCAGCACACAGCTCATTTGCTGATCATGTTCTTCCAATATAGACCCATACAATAAAATGTTGTCCATGATGACTGCCGTGCCCTTGTGGTCCCTTAGGAGGGAACTCATCTCTCTTTGAAAGATTTCAGGAGTAGAGGATATCCCGAAGGTAAGTCTGTAGAAGCAAAACTGACCTATCGGTGTGATGAAGGTAGTCAGTTTGCGGCACTGTGGATCTAGAGGTATCTGCCAGAAGCCACTGGAAGCATCCAGTGTAGAGAAGAACTTTGCCCCAGCTAGTTTCGGAGCTATGTCTTCAAGTGTCGGCAGCACATATCTCTCTCTCTCTTTATCACCTCATTCAGCCTTTTCAAGTCTATGCAGATGTGTACCTTACCGTTTTTCTTCGCAACAGGCACAACGGGGGCACACCAGTCAGTTGCTTTAACAACCTCTTCAATAACTCCCATATTCTTCATACGCAGACGTTTCTTCTCCACTTGAGGCATGAGAGGGAATGGAATTCTATGAGGAGTGGTAATGTTATATGGGACTGCATCACTTTTAAATGAAATTCGGACTGGGTTGCAATTCAGTAGGCCCAATTCACCAAACATGTCTTCTGAAATCTCATTCACTCTGGCGACCAGGCCCAAACCACAGGCTGCTTTTCTGCTCAATGGGATGTTAACACACTGACCTCTAATTACATGTACCCACATGGTGAACTTCCTCTGCTTCTACTCGCAGCTGGCAAGAAATTTCCAAGCTCAATTGATGCGGTCACAAGGACTATGAATTTTTGTTGTAACTTTTGCCAGCTGAGGCTGTCGAGGCAGTTTTATGAATGCTGCAAGGGACATAACAGTGATGTCTGCTCCTGTATCAATCTTGAAGGCAACCTTGACTCCCATTAAAGTAAGGGTAACCCACCAATCTTTGTCTGAACCAGACCGTTCAACAACAGACCCTACAAAGGACACTTCTTGACCCTCCTTGTCACTATCCACCTGCATCTCCTTAAGGTATTCAGTTTTACACGCCACTTCAAAATGACCCATTCGGTTACACTTTCTACTTTTCTTTTATCTTTAGCGGGGCATATGACATTCTAATCATGAGTACGGTTACACCGCGTGCAGCAAGCCTGCTGTGCCCATCCACTTCTGGGCCTATCTGTTGCCCTTGGTCTACCGCTCACATTGCCCCTTTCACCTGCAGCTCTCCTGAGCTACTGCACTTCATCCACAATACTCTCAGACCTCAGATCAGCACTTTGCTTTTTCACCAGTTCACTCTGGCGGGCCATCCTAATAGCCCCATTTAACGTTAACTCAGCCTCCAACTGTAGCTTCAGTGAGACCTCAGCATCTGCAATTCCTACGATTATTCTGTCTCTGATTTGCTCTTCTTTAGCAACACCAAACTCACAGAATTCAGCTAGTTCATACAGGCTGCGCACAAATGACTCCACAGATTATTCCATACGCAGAGCACGTTTGTGAAAACAAGCCCTCTCAGGAATCACATTTCTTTTGGGCACAAAGTGAGCACTGAGTTTGTTCATAACTATTTAAAAGTCAAATACTTCCCCTTGTTGGAATGCAAAGGCATTAAACACTGGCTTCACATCTTTCCCTATAGAGTATAAAAGAGAATTAATTTGTATTTCACCACTCTCCTTGTCCAGCTTGGAAGCAATCCTGAAGCGTTGAAACCGCTCACGCCATGTGGGCCAAGCTGCCGGCTGAGAGAAATCAAAAGGCTCAGGTGGGGTAAACTTCGACATCGCCATTACTCAGGAAACAGAAGTGCAGGCAAGCACTTCTGACATCATGTCATGAGATGCAGGACACAGCATAGAAGGTACAATGCTATTTTATTTCAGAGCATAGAAGTATACAGCTTGCACAACACATCTAACTTAGTAACTGCGACATAGACTATAACGTCTATAAGTCATGACCCCATCCTGTGACGTCACCTCTCACTCTCATCACAACTTCTATTAACTAATTTTCCTTCTTTTTACAGGACAGTTTGTTAAAAAAAACATAATTTATGCTTACCTGATAAATTAATTTATTTCATGGTGGTGAGAGTAAACAATCTGTTACTCCAGAAAACTACTCTTACCTGCCACTAGGAGGAGGCAAAGATTCACAAACCCCAAGAGCTCTATAAAACCTCTCTCATCTCAATGGCCCCTCAGTTTAATGTATAGCTAAGAAAAAAGAGGGAGGAAAATAAATAAAAGCAAAAAAATCAGGAGCCTGGGAAAAAGATGTGTGCAAGAAAAAACACTGCCAGAAAAAGCAACGGGTGGGGTATCATGGACACCCACCACCATAAAAGAAATGAATTTATCAGGTAAGCATAAATTGTTTTCTTTCATACAGGTGATAAGAATCCATGATCCATTATTCCTGGGAACTAATACCCAAGCAGTGGACTCCACGAGTAATGAAACATAAAGGGTGGGATTTAAGAAACTTTTTTTATCACTGAAAAACTAAATCCACAACCCCAAAAGAACCCAACAAAGAGCAAAATCATGCAAGGAAATAGTAGCCAACAGGCAAAGAATCATCCTGAGACAAATGCCTTAAAATTGCACAAACAAACTAGATAACTTCAATGAAGTTGAAAAATGGTTTAACAACAAGTTTAACTCTAGCCAAAGCTTGAACAAAAACTATGAATATCTGAAAGATTAGCAATCTTCCAGAGAAGTAAAATGAAAGTGCTGAAATCTGACCCTTCAAAAGAACTGGAGGATAAACCCTTTTCCAAACCATACAGCATAAATTGCACAATCCTAGGAATTCTAAAAGAGTGCCAATAAAAAAACATGATCCTTACACCAAGAAATAAAGGTCATCCAAAACGTATAATAAATCTTCCTGGACACATGGCTCACAAACCTGTATCAGAGTCTAAATAAGAGAATCAGAAAACCCTCACTGCTTAATAACTATTCCTTCAATCTCCATGCCATCAAGCTTAAGGGATTTGAGACTGGCATGAAAAAACAGATCTTGAGACCGAAAGTCTGAATGCAAAGGAAGAGACTAAAGAGGGCAAATGGACATCTGAACTAGATCCGCATACCAAACTCTATGAGACCAAGGTGGAGCAATTAGCATCACTGACACTCCTTGTTGTCTGATTTAGGCCACTGCCCTGGGATGAAGAACGAGAGGTGGAAAAACATAAGCTAGTCAAAATTACCATGGAACTACCAGAGCATCCACAAACACTGCTTGAGGATCCATGTACCTCATACAGTACCTGGAAAGTCAGAGAGTGAACTGAGAGATCATCCAATGTATATTTGGGAGACTCACTATCTGATTGAAGACGTCCAAATGAAGAGACTACTCTCCGGATGCTAGGATGGACAGCTAAGAAAATTTGTTTCCCAATTGTTCCCTCCAGGAATATAAACAGCAGAAATTTAACAGCAATTGACTGCTGCCCAGGAAAGAAGTTGCAATACTTTCCTCATGGTTAGGGAACTTAGCAATCCCCCTGATGCTTGACATATGCTCCATTTACAGCAAAGGCCAACTCTGAAGGACGCTGAAAATTGCATGGAGTTCTAAAATATTAATAGGAAACCTCGCCCCTGAGGAAACAAAAAAAATCACTTGCAATCTCTGGGACTCCAAGACCACCGCCATCCTGAAAGACTTACATCTGTAGAGTATACAGATCAAGTAGGATGAACAAAAGAAGCCCCCTGCATAATAAGCTGATGATTCAGCCACCAAGACAGACTGTCTTGTTCTGAAATCTAGATGAATCCTTAAAGGGACAGTATACACTCATTTTCATATAACTGCATGTAATAGACACTACTATAAAGAATAAGATGCACAGAGACTGATATAAAAATCCAGTATAAAACCGTTTAAAAACGTACTTAGAAGCTTTCAGTTTAGCTCTGTTGAAAAGGCAGTTGGAAAGCCCACTGCAAGTGGGAAATAAGACACTCCCCCTTCCCCCTTCTTTGCATATGAAAAGACCCTTTACACAAACAGGAGCAAACTGGAGAAGGTAGCTGACGGTATTCAAATAAAACTTTGGGGCTTGGTTAGGAGTCTGAAAATCAGAGCAATGTTATTTAAAAATAAGCAAAATTATACATTTTTTTAAAAAAAAAAACTTTATGGGCTTTATAAATAGGTCATCTACAAAACATTTATCCAAAGAAAAAATGAGTGTATAATGTCCCTTTAAGATAGAGTAAGATTCCTGCATCACTGCCAAAGCATACAAAGCTGAAGAGGCTTCATGAGCAAGCAAACTAGACATGTGCGCAGCGGAAAAATTAGTTTCAGACCGATTCAGATTTTTTTGAATTTCATTTCAGATCGATTCGAATTCGGATACATTTGAATGTATTTGTTTTGGCTTCATTCAGATTTAAATAAATTCGGATGTATTCATTTCGAATTCGATTAGTAAATTCTGAAGTTCGGTATGTGTTATGTTGATTCAGATGGTTCCAAGTTACACAAATGGAATTATTTCACTGTTCTATCTCACTAAATCTCACTAAATTAAATTTTTATACTGAATTGTGGTTATAAATTAAATTTTTATACTGAATTGTGATTAGTCCATGGCCATTCGAATGTAACGAAAAAAATCCAAACTAATTCGGATTTTTTGTTACAAATGCATTCGGATTAGTTTAATTTCATTGCTATGGTAATTCGGAAATTTGAATCAATTTGAATTTCTGAATTCATCCGAATTTTGATTCGGAACAAAACGCACATGTCTAAAGCAAACAAACAAAATAGCATCCAAAGCCATAAACATGAGACCTAACACCTCCATGCAAAGAGCAACTGAGGGAAAAGAAAGAGTCTAAAGGTTTAGACAGGCGGACACTAGCTTCATTCTTCTTAGATCTGCCAAAGAAAAGACTCATGGAAACTGAATTTATCTGAACCCCCAGAAACAAAAACTTCCAATCATGTTGCTGAAGAGCTGGTGTGAGAATCCCCTAAATGATAAGATGAAGCTTGGACCAAAATATCGTACAGAAAAGGAAATACCGCAGACAAAAGGATACCAAGGACCTTGGATGTATATTGTATATTGTACCCAGACCAAATTAAAGTAACACATTGAAAATGCTTGTCGAAAAAGGCAAACCTAGGAAACTGATGATGTTCCTTGAGAATAAGAACATGAAGATAAGCATCTCATAAATATATTGGGGACATAAACTTACCCTGCAAAACAAATAGGCAGAAAAGTCCAAATAGTCTCTATTTAGAAAGTAGAAACTCTGAGAAATTAGTTCAGAGCCTTGAGATCCATAACATGTCTCTGAAATGTCCCTCCTTTAAAGGAATAAAGAAGAGGTTAGAATGAAACTCCATTACCTGTACCAACAAAGGAATAGGAACAATCACTCCCATAGATTCTAGATCCAAAATTGACTAAAAAAGGCCTGAGTCTTCACAGGATTTTACAGAACATTGGACAGAAATAATCTGTCTGAACAGACCGAAACCAAGCTACCTGAAAGAAGCTTTAACTGCCTCCTACCAGAGTCATCTCTGGATCAAGGGCTGCACCTTCATGTAAACTGAGATAAGGAAGTAGATTTCTTGGACTGCTCACACTTGTTTCAATTAGAAAGTGGCTTCCAGACGGAACCAGAGGAACCTGCTTCTGAGTGAAGAAATCAGTTTCTGTGCCATGTTCTGGTGAAAGGGACAAAAACTATTAGGAGATAAAAATCTACCCTTGGACTTCTAGTCCTGAGCTCCTTTACTTTCCATCACATTAAAGATTATAAAATCCAAACCAGAACCAAGTAACATCTTTCCCTGAAGAGAATTATATAAAATCTGGATTTAGAAACCATTGCCTAGATTACGAGTTTTGTCGGTAAGGCTGTGCGTTGCTAATGAGCAGTTTTCCCTCACCGCTCACTTACAGTAACGCTGGTATTACAGGTTTTTAGAAACCCGGCGTTAGCCGCAAAAAAGTGAGCGTAGAGCAAAATTTAGCTCCACATCTCACCTCAATACCAGCACTGCTTACAGTAGCAGTAAGCAGGTAAAACATGCTCGTGCACGATTTCCCCATAGGAATCAATGAGGGAGAGCCGGCTGAAAAAAAAACCTAACACCTGCAAAAAAGAAGCGTAAAGCTCCTAACGCAGCCCCATTGATTCCTATGGGGAAATAAAAGTTATGTCTACACCAAACACCCTAACATGAACTCGAGTCTAAACACCCCTAATCTTACACTTATTAACCCCTAATCTGCCGCCCCGACATCGCCGACACCTACATTATAATTATTAACCCCTAATCTGCTGCTCCGGTAACCGCCGCTACCTACATTATACTTATTAACCCCTAATCTGCTGCCCCCAACATCGCCGACACCTACATAATATTTATTAAACCCTAATCTGCCACCCCCAATTTCGCCGCCACTATATTAAATTTATTAACCCCTAAACCTAAGTCTAACCCTAACACCCCCCTAACTTGAATATAATTTAAATAAATCTAAATAAAATAACTTTAATCACTTCCAGTGGGCGGGTGTAAGGAGAAGGACGCAGCACAGAGAGCTCCTGAGATTTTGTGCCGAAACGTGGAGAAAAGATGTAGCGAACACCCCCAAACAGAGCTGGATTCCTTGGCAGGAGGGTTACTAACCTGCCTGGACATCGGACAGCACGGAATCTACCAGCTGATTCCCCCACCGCATAGTCCTAAGGCAGAAGAAGTGGAGACCGGCTGCGGCCGCAGCCACGCTAACAGGGATCAGTAAGCGACTCCAATAAACAATAAAACGAAACAAAAAACTCACGCTCACATAAGGGGGTAAGGGACAAACACCCATCCACTCTGTATATCCCCCTAGGCAATAAACTCTTTGATATGGTGGTGAGAGAGGGACCTTAATCACTGGCGGGAAAAGCCGCCTTTACTCTTAGAGAATAAGAGCGCACTATCGCGGCTCCTCACTGCTTACCAGAGTGGCTGGAAAATAAATCGTAGTAGGATACCCCAAAGGCTGTCACCCAGTCCCACTCACCCTTTTGGGAGTATAGGGAAATACCCTTTCTCAGACGATACACAGCATTGGACAGTAAGGCATCAGATTTACTAAACTGCACCTACAAGCCACAGGAGCAGAGAATAAGCGGGCACTCATTAAAATACCAAAAGAAGATATAATCACCCATAAAATACCTAATCCTGAATCTAGATATCTCACGCAGGCAAATTAAACTGATGAGAATAGGTCTTCTGGGGTGAGGTGCCTGCTGACACAGGACAATTATTGTCAAGTTGGGGGGAGAGTGCAGCTCAGGAAGCCCAGTACAGGTTGCTTAAACTGTCAGTGAACCACACATCAAGATACACCACCTTTGCAATACAGGTGTTTGGCATTAACAGCATGCAGGGCTAGATGCTAGGTCCCATGCCTCCCCGCTCACCCACCGCACACTAATCTCTCTACTAGGCTTGGACAGTTCACTACTCAAGGGCCTTGAGGTAATTACTAAAGCCTGTTAAGCCAACATAACTGAGTATCACGATTGAAGAACCCTTAGACCTGTATCCAAAAATATTACAACTCTTACACTAAAAGAACAGCCACTATGGCGAACAGACTGAAAAATGCAGAAAAGAAAAAGAACCACCTGGAGACACCACAAACTGCACCAAGTGCAGAGGAAATGACTTCCACTAATTTTACTGATACCCACCCAATTGTATCTCAGATATCAGCCCTATTCCTACCAAAAATAAATCAGCTTCAAACTGGAATGGACTCGCTCACTACTGAAGTAAAATCTTTCAATGGCAGACTAACACAAGTGGAGCAAAGAGTGGCGGAAGGTGAAACCCGCCATAGGGAAGCTGAAACTAATATTCAAACGCTACAGCAACAGGCGGACCGTTTGTGGGCGAAGATTGACGACCTGGAGAACAGGTCAAGAAGAAATAACATACGGATAGTGGGTATTCCAGAGTCTCTTCCGGGTACGCAACTGATAGAGTTTGCTGAAAACACCTTGCCTAACTTATTACATGTCCCCAGATCATGCCTGCCATGTACGGTAGAAAGGGCTCACAGAATAGGGGATCCAAGAAGACAAGGCAAAAAGAACCAACAGCCGCGACAGGTAATGGTGAAGTATCTCAACTTCAAGGCAAAGATCACCATCTTGCAAGCGTACAGAAAGATTCCATCCTTGGAATATGAGGGCAAGAAAATATATCTGTTCCAGGATTACTCTGCGGCGGTAGCAGCTAGAAGGAAATAATTTTCACCTTACTGCAAACAGCTAATGGAGCAAGGTAGAACGGCAGCCCTGCTTTACGCAGCGAGATTACGCCTGCACACAACAAATGGATCTTTGTTCTTTGAGTCCCCACAGCAGCTCAAACTACATTTACAAAGAGAGGAAGATCATCAATCAAGGTTGGATCAAGAGGGTTCACCATCTGCCTCAAGAACCTGAAGACTGACTCCAGGGCTACAGAGGAAGAACTTTAAACATTTTATGGTCCAAGCCATGTAGAGTTATATCCTTTACAAGTGGGGGGGGGGGGGACTGCTCATCTCTTTGGAAGTACTTTGTTTGTTGTTGTTCTATTGGGAGGGTTAGGGAGAATGGGAAAGTTACTGGTATATATTACTGTTTACTAACTGTTTTGTTTATGATTAGACTGATTCCACAACCTTAAGGCGCTCCCCAGGGGGGGGGGGGGGGAAGAGGACAGACTCTGGCTATCCTACAAGTAAGTAAACAACAGAGACTCTGGCAGACTCAAACAGCCAACCACAAAACATCGCACACTGACACATTGATATATAGCTTCTGGTGAGTGTAGTGCTCTAGTTGTTGTGCTAGAATGAGGATAACCTCCTGGAATGTAGGAGGGATCACGTCCCCAATCAAAAGAAAAACCATCTTAAGACAACTTAACACTAGGAAAACTGACATTGCAATATTGGAAGAGACACACCTCTCACAAACGGAACACAAAAAACTTAGGCAGAGTTGGGTGGGAGAAGTACTTTTCACTCCTTATGAGGCGAAAAGAGCGAGAGGAGTGGCAATTCTGCTGCGTAAGGGGTTACAATACAAAATCCTACAGACAGTTAATGATGCAGAGGGAAGGTATTTGATAGTTAAGATACAAATAGATACACATTGCTTACGGTCACGCACCAATCCCAACCATGGGCAGACTCAAGAAGGGAAACACTAATTTTGAAAAATTTTAGAAACACACTCGCCCTTTCAGATATCTGGAGAGAAAAAAACCCGGAAACAAGAGATTACACATGTTTACACCCTTCCAAAACCACACTCTCCCGTATAGATTACTTCTTGATCTCTAGACACCTTTGCCCCAAGGTTAAGGAGATATGCATAGACCCCATAACCATATCGGACCATGCACCAGTCACATTGGAGTTGGACACTGACCGAACCGATAGACAAACTTGTAGATGGAGATTTCCTACACACCTATATCATGACCTAAATCTTCGGAAACACTTAATAGGGGAATGGCTAGTGTACAGAGAGCTAAACGTACAACACTTGAATGACATATAATTGTTCTGGGAGTCAGTGAAGGCTGTTCTGAGGGGGGTGGTGACAGCGTACGCAGCGAAACTAACTAAATCACGTAAAGCGAGAGGAGAATTACTGTTGCGCCAGCTTCTGAATGCCAGAAACCAATACTTGCGAAATCTGACAGAACAAAATAGGATTAAATACAAAGACACTAAGGCCCTTAGGGACTCTTACCTGACACAGACATCAGTTTCTGCTCAGAACCGATTACAGGCCAAGTTTTATCGCTGCGGTAATCGCACAGGGAAATTGTTAGCAAAAATTACTAAGTTAGACAGAAACCCTAATACTATAACAGCCATAAGAGGGAAAGACAGGATACTTACCCAGGAATCAGACATACACAAAGCGTTCACTGACTATTACTCTAACTTATATGGGGCTCAGGGCGTAGATGCAGAAAGGAAACAAAACTTCTGGAGAGATATCAATCTTCCGCAGCTAGATGAAGAGCAAAATAACAAACTAAACGCCCCAGTACATCCCCTCGAGGTAACTAGATCCATTGACGCTCTGCCACTAATGAAAACCCCGGGACCGGATGGTCTGCCGGGGGAGTTCTATAAAATGGTCAAGGGGGAGATCTCGGAAACCCTCACGTTACTCTATAATGCCATTCTGGAGGGAAAGGCAAAATTATTTAACAGATTCACGGAAGCCAATGTAACAGTCATCCCCAAACCAGGCAGAGATCCACTCATAACATATCGCCCGATCTCCCTACTCAATTCGGACTACAAACTATTTACAAAAATATTAGCTAATAGACTAGCAGATGTACTCCCTTTGTTGGTGCATGAAGATCAGACAGGGTTCGTGAAGGGTAGATCTTCAGTTAAAAACATGAGAAAGCTGCAGTTGATACTTTCACACTATGGGGAAGGGGAGAACCTACATCAAACCCACGGCAATGAGGATGCTTGCCTAATACTTGTGGACGCAGAAAAAGCGTTCGACAAGATTTTATGGGACCATCTGTTTACTACGCTAGGAAGGTTTGGTATACAGGGAGCTTTCATGAGAGCTATAGAAGCTATCTATAATAAGCCCCAGACAGAGATATTGGTTAATGTTACTCCGTCGCCGCTCCTCTTTGATCTAGCATTGGAGTCACTCGCAATAAGAATCAGGGAAGACACAGAAGGCTTAAGAATAGTCAGGGAAACTATCCACATATCGCTTTTCGCAGACGATATGCTCTTATACACGCAAAACCCCAGAAGAAACCTTCCCATAATAATGCAGATCATAGACGAATTTAGTGCGATCTCGGGCTACTGTATTAACAAAGACACGTCGGAACTATTGTGGCTACGGGATAAGGACCCCATGACACCCCTTAATGAAAATTTCAAAATATCAAACAGAGACAGATGCGCCACATGGCCCAATATTGTAGTTTCCAAATTTATGTAGATTTTACTATATAGTTGAACTCACATGTATTGGAGCACCTCAATTGGTGCAAATGACACAGTCTGGGATCTATAACAGTCACCCAGCAGACCGGCCTCTCGAGTTGTTCAGGGTCTGTGTAAAATAGAAAACACAAAAAAGCCTATATGGCCTAGTATTGTATGACTAGAGTGATTTCACACCAGATAGTAGTATAAGATTTTGAACTCACATTTGGTGAAGCATCCCCAATGATGCTATAGAGACAAGCTGGGATTAATTCAGTCACCCAACAGACTTAGCTCGTGGCATACAGCATGCAATAGTCCTCTCAGTGGTCTTTAGGTCAGTGATATCCTCAGATAAAAACCAGTTCATAGGCAGCAAGTGTTTATAGTAAAAGTTAAAATCACTTTAATAAAATAATATTAAATTGCGACGCGTTTCTCAGTCTCAGACTGTTTCCTCAGGCAAGATTATGCCTGAGGAAACAGTCTGAGACTGAGAAACGCGTCGCAATTTAATATTATTTTATTAAAGTGATTTTAACTTTTACTATAAACACTTGCTGCCTATGAACTGGTTTTTATCTGAGGATATCACTGACCTAAAGACCACTGAGAGGACTATTGCATGCTGTATGCCACGAGCTAAGTCTGTTGGGTGACTGAATTAATCCCAGCTTGTCTCTATAGCATCATTGGGGATGCTTCACCAAATGTGAGTTCAAAATCTTATACTACTATCTGGTGTGAAATCACTCTAGTCATACAATACTAGGCCATATAGGCTTTTTTGTGTTTTCTATTTTACACAGACCCTGAACAACTCGAGAGGCCGGTCTGCTGGGTGACTGTTATAGATCCCAGACTGTGTCATTTGCACCAATTGAGGTGCTCCAATACATGTGAGTTCAACTATATAGTAAAATCTACATAAATTTGGAAACTACAATATTGGGCCATGTGGCGCATCTGTCTCTGTTTGATATTTTAGATTGCTTAATTGGATCCTGGTCTGGACCACTACAGATTGCTGCCTTGGTATTCTACTATCAAGACCTTTATAAAGGACAATATAGTGATCATTGTCACCCATTAACCACTATCTTTGAGTGAGATATAACTATCCTATTAACATTGTGATTATCAAATTGTTTAGGCTAACATCTATTTACTCTGTTCACAACGTATATACTAGTTTTGAGTGAGATACAACTGTCCTATTAACATTGTGATTATCAAATTGTATAGGTTAACATCTATTTACTCTGTCCACAACATATATACTAGTTACTACTGAATCAGTGTATCATCATTTATACTGAAAAGTGCATTTCTATTGGTAACATATAAGCTACCTCATATACTACATATTACCATTTATAGATACTCTCAAGGGCGCCCCCTTTTCTTTTGTTGTATTAAAAATTTCAAAATAGTGACTAACACATTTAAATACTTAGGTATTACTCTGTCCAGAGATCCTGCCCAGTGGTATGAGATCAATTACCGACCACTATTCAAAGAGTTACGTAGACTGTTACAGAACTGGTCCACTTTACCACTGACTCTGTCGGGGAGACTGGGCTTAGTTAAAATGATACTATTCCCAAAGCTACTGTACCCTATTCAAATGCTCCCAGAACTTATACACAAACAGGACCTCAAGAGTTTGAACAGAGATATATTATACTTCTTATGGAAAGGGAAAAAACACAGAATTAGCCACCGTAAAATGACATGCGCGCCTGCGATGGGAGGGTTTGGACTTCCAAATATTGAACACTATAACTGGGCAGCCTTAGCTAAGTATGTAATGGACTTGTTCCTGGATAGGGAGCATTTTACCAACCACAAACCTGAATCGGAGATTATCAGGCCATGGTCCCTCAAAATGCTACCACACATGACATGAACACAACTTGACCCTATAGCAAAGGGGGCGATGCTTATACACCACCCCATAAGGGCATGGTGGAAGATCTGTAAGGCTCTAGGGATTTCACACCGACACACTATATATCTTCCACTACAAGGCAACCTGGATTTTCAGGCAGGATTCACTACAAAGCCTTTTCAGCAATGGGCGGAGTGGGGGGGTTACGACTCTACGACACGTGTTATCTGAGAGTGGAGTGGTGATCAAATCCTTTAAGGATCTCCAAAATGAATTTAACATACCTAACAGACATCACTTTGCTTTCCTCCAGATGAGACACTATGTACAGGAACTGCTAAGGTCAGGAGACATGCCTGAAACCAAAAGTGACATTTACAAACTCTTGACACTAACAAAAGGAGGGGTGACCTCTATTACTCACACGTACAAAGCCCTTCAGACGACACTAAATAATGATATCAAAGCACACCTTCAGAAAACCTGGACCGTACTGACTGGACAGTTGATTACTGAACAATGTATTGAACAAAGCTTTACGAAAGTTAGGCAGGCGTCCCTGTCAAATGACATACGTGAATCGCACACGAAGTTGATGCATAACACATACATCACACCCAAAATGCTCCATAAATGGAACCCGGAGGCTTGCGGCCTATGCCCAAAATGTTCGTACCCCAACCCAAACATCCTTTATATGTTATGGAAATGCCCAAGATTAACAAAATTCTGGGGGATGGCGAGAAGGTGGTTGGAAAATATCTTGAGAAAACGAATTGAGTTGACTGGGGAGGTGATACTATTCCTACACACGCAGTCAGACACACAAGAGCATACAAGGCTCATTCACAATGTAATACTACAGGCCAGGAAACTTATTTTCAAACACTGGCTGACACCAGTCATACCGAGCTTACCGCATCTTAAGGAGTCACTACAAAATCAAATGATCTATGAACAAATAGACACACAGGGGGACATAATGACAAGGACGAAACACTTCATCACAAAATGGGAGCCCTTCATTAGTAGCCTGAGTTTACCACACCAGAAGCAGATTATCTACCCATTCAAAGACTCTGATTATATACTTAACGCCCAACTACGTGGAAGATGGAATATTTTTTCCTAAAAGATTACATAGACTATTGGAGTCCGGGTTAGAGTTCAGGAGGAAGGGGAGAGAGGATCCTGGGGAGCGCCTGAGGTGAGACTGGGGAGTGTAGATTCTTAGAATTAGTATAGGGAGATAGGATCGGAGTGAGAAATGATATTATAGCTCGAGAGTTTATCATCAAGAGACTTACATCCCTAATGGAGTTACCTTCCGTTGTTATATATACAGGAAAAGACTTGTTGCAAAGACTGTTAATAACTCTCAGCAAACTTGGGGAAGGTCATAGCACCGTCCCCCAAAGGAGGGAGAGGAAGGGGATCATCTGTAAATGAACAGACTGTTGTTGCTTTAGTTAGTGAGTTTCTTTAAATTGAATTTGTAGCTAGACTTAAGATAAACATAATAGGGAAAAGCGGATGAAGAAGGGAAGAGGAGTCAAAGAGGAGTTTAAGAGGGAAAATATTATGAAAACCCAGTGCTGGTGGGGTAACACTGTCTACTATTACACTTTGTAACCTTGAATTTCCATATTTGATGTGTTGCTGTAACAAGTGCTGGAAATAAATAAAATATTTAAAAAAAAATAATAACTATAATTAACTAAATTATTCCTATTTAAAACTAAATACTTACCTATAAAATAAACCCTAAGATAGCTACAATATAACTAATAGTTACATTGTAGCTAGCTTAGGTTTTTTTTTATTTTACAGGCAACTATGTATTTATTTTAACTAGGTACAATAGTTATTAAATAGTTATTAACGATTTAATAGCTACCTAGTTAAAATAAATTCAAATTTACCTGTAAAATAAATCCTAACCTAAGTTACAATTACACCTAACACTACACTATAATTAAATTAATTACCTAAACTAACTACAATTAAATAAAATTATTCTTTTTTCAGCCAATAGGATTTTTTCTACCTTAATTCCGATTGGCTGATAGAATTCTATCAGCCAATCGGAATTGAAGGGATGCCATCTTGGATGACGTCATTTAAAGGAACCTTCATTCTTCAGTTGGACTTCGTTGGAAGAGGATGCTCCGCGTGGGATGTCTTGAAGATGGACCCGCTCCGCGCCGGATGGATGAAGATAGAAGATGCCGCCTGGATGAAGACTTCTGCCCATCTGGAGGACCTCTTCTTTTTATTACAGGTAATAGAGCTGATTACTTTGGGGCAATGCCCCGCAAAAGGCCCTTTTAAGGGCTATATGTAATTTAGTATAGGGTAGGGCTTTTTATTATTTTGGGGGGCTTTTTTTATTTTATTAGGGGGATTAGATTAGGTGTAATTAGTTTAAAAAACTTGTAATTATTTTATTATTTTCTGTAATTTAGTGTTTATTTTTTTCGTACTTTAGATAGTTTTTTTAAATTGTATTTAATTGTAGATAGTTTAGGTAATTAATTTAATTATAGTGTAGTGTTAGGTGTAATTGTAACTTAGGTTAGGATTTATTTTACAGGTAAATTTGAATTTATTTTAACTAGGTAGCTATTAAATTGTTAATAACTATTTAATAACTATTGTACCTAGTTAAAATAAATACAAAGTTGCCTGTAAAATAAAAAAAAAAAACCTAAGATACTACAATGTAACTATTTGTTATATTGTAGCTAGCTTAGGGTTTATTTTATAGGTAAGTATTTAGTATTAAATAGGAATAATTTAGTGAATGATAGTTATTTTATTTAGATTTATTTAAATTATATTTAAGTTAGGGGGGTGTTAGGGTTAGGGTAGACTTAGATTTAGAGGTTAATAAATTTAATATAGTGGTGGCGACGTTGTGGGCGGCAGATTAGGGGTTAATAAATGTAGGTAGGTGTCGGCGATGTTAGGGACGGCAGATTAGGGGTTAATAAAATGTAAATAGTGTTTGCGATGCGGGAGAGTGGCGGTTTAGGGGTTAATAAATATTTTATAGTGGCGGCGATGTCCGGTTCGGCAGATTAGGGGTTAAATTTTTTTTTTAGTGTTTGCGATGTGGGGGGGGGCTCGGTTTAGGGATTAATAGGTAGTTTATGGGTGTTAGTGTACTTTTTAGCACTTTAGTTAATAGTTTTATGTTACGGCATTAGCCCATAAAACTCTTAACTACTGACTTTTAAATGAGGTACCAGTCTTGACAGGAGAGGCTGTACCGCTCACTTTTTTGCAGACTCGTAATACCGGCGTTATGCAAGTCCCATTGAAAATATAGGATACGCAATTAACGTAAGTGGATTTGCGGTATTAACGACTCTGGCCAAAAAAGTGAGCGGTACACCTGTCATTTCAAGACTCGTAATATCAGCGTTAGGACAAAAGCAGCGTTGGGACCTCTCAACGCTGCTTTTTAAGGCTAACGCAAGACTCGTAATCTAGGTGCATATCAGCAGACCAAGACTTAACCATAAAGCCCTTTAAAATGTATTGCCATTGCTTTAACATAAAACTTAAAGGGACAGTCAAGTAAAAAAAAAACTTTCATGATTTAAATAGGGCATGTAATTTTAAACAACTTTTCAATTTACTTTTATTACCAATTTTGCTTTGTTCTCTTGGTATTCTTAGTTGAAAGCTAAATCTAGGAGGTTCATATGCTAATTTCTTAGACCTTGAAGGCCACCTCTAATCTGAAAGCATTTTGACAGTTTTTCACCACTAGAGGACATTAGTTCATGTGTTTCATATAGATAACATTGAGCTCAGGCACGTGAAGCTCCTAAGAGCAAGCACTGATTGGCTAAAAATGCAAGTCTGTCAAAAGAACTGAAATAAGGGGGCAGTTTGCAGAGCCATAGATACAAGGTAATCACAGAGGTAAAAAGTATATTATTATAACTGTATACCTTTTTAAACAACAACAATTCTGATGTTTACTATCCCTTTAAAAAGAGCATCACAAATGAAAGCATTAGCACATTTGAGCAACTTCCAAAAGGTTTAAAAAATCTTCACTAGCAGAATAGTCAGAAAACTGCCCAAGGATTATTAAACCAAAAGGAAGAACCAGCAGCCATATCAGTAATAAATTCTGCTGATCTAAAAAGATAACCAGCTTGCTTAAAAAAAAAACTTTGGATTCGTTTGAATGTTTATAAGACTGTTGTAGAGCAACTGCGTTTACACCGTAGATATTGGCCATAAGGAATTCCTTTGTCGCTCTAATATGATGACTCTCTGTAGTGTATTTACTGACATATCTTTTCTATACATTTCTGTTTGAATAAAGCCTCTGTTGTTTTAAATGTCCACAAAACAATGCTTATCCCATATAGTTAGTGTGTGAAGGATTTTAAATAACCTACCATATTATGCAAACAAAATTTCATTTTGAGTACATTTTATAATCCGTTTATGTTGTCTGTTGTTCAAGGACAGCCCTCCTTTTGTGCGTACCTCCTTATTTCAAATGCATCCAATCACAAAGCAATTACTAATGATCAATTTAAATATTAATATCAGTATTGTGTGCTCCCTTACTCATGCGCATTCATCCCAGCAAGCGCATTTGATGTAAATAGGCGCTGATTAGCAAAAATCGAGGCTGCGCAAGCGTCAAGCAATGTGAGACAGTAAGGCTGACGCGGGCAACTACGTTTACAGTGATGTCTGAAAATTAACATTGCGGATGCGCACTGCCTATATTGCCTATGTCGATAGATGCCAGTCATAGGAACGCATAATTAGTAAAAAAGAGGGCTTGGAAATTATCGACAATTTATATTAATAATACATGAAAATGGCAGTTAATAGGTAAATAAAGTGATTTGCTTTTCTTGTTTGTATAAAGGTAAACTTTCCAATAATTTAAAAAAAATGTGCCTTTCATGTCCCTTTAATATACTTTTTACCTCTGTGGTTACCTTGTATCTAAGCCTCTTCTGACAGCCCCCTTATCACATGACTAATTATTTATTATCTTTTTCTAGCTTTGCATGAAAGTTGATTTGCATATTAATTCACGTTGATTGTGCTACTAACACTTTGCATTAAAGGGACAGTCAACACCAGAATTTTTGTTGTTTGAAAAGATAATCTTTTAATTACCCATTCCCCAGTTTTGCATAACCAACACTGTTATAATAATACATGCTTAACCTCTGTAATTACCTTGTATCTATGCTTCTGCAAACTGCCCCCTTATTTCAGTTCTTTTGACAGACTTGCATTTTAGCCAATCAGTGCTGACTCCTAGATAACTTCACGTGTGTGAGCTCAATGTTATCTATATGACACACATGAACTAATGCCCTCTAGTGGTACAAACTGTCAAAATGCTTTCCGATTAGAGGCAGCCTTCAAGGTCTAATAAATTAGCATATGAGCCTCTTAGGTTTAGCTTTCAACTAAGAATACCAAGAGAACAAAGCAAAATTGGTGATAAAAGTAAATTGGAAAGTTGTTTAAAATTACATGCCCTATTCGAATCATTGTGATCGCTTCCAGCTCCTTTCAGGGTATTTCAGTGATGCCTTGATATTGAGGCATCCTGCAATACCTTCTGGTAAGCAACCAATGCAGATAGGGGTCTCTGCATCGGCCAGCGATGGTGCCGATCGCTGGTGGTGTGGGAGGGATAGGAGGGAGGTGGGTGGGCGGCCCATCGCTGGAGGATTTTCGGTGTGAGGTCCGGGAGCGCGCTCTACACTACGGAAAAAATGGGTATAATACATTTTTTTTAAATAAGCCTAATTTTACTGTAAACTGGGTACTGGCAGACAGCTGCCAGTACCTAAGATGGCTGCAAATAGGTAGAGGGGGGTTAGAGAGCTGTTTAGGGGGGTATCAGGGAGGTTGGGATGTAAGGGGGGGATCCTACACTGAAGAAACTTTATAAAAAAAAAAGTATTTTAGTACTGGCAGACTTTCTGCCAGTACTTAAGATGGCAGTGACAATTGTGGGGTGGGGTGGTGGAGGGAAGAGAGCTGTTTGAGAGGGGTCAGGGAGGGATCAGGTGGGAGGGTGATCTCTATACTAAAGCTAAAATTAACCCTACAAGTTTCCTAATTAACCCCTTCACTGCTGGGTATAATACAAGTGTGGTGCACAGTAGCATTTAGCGGCCTTCTAATTACCAAAAAGCAATGCCAAAGCCATTTTTGTCTGCTATTTTTGAACAAAGGGGATCCCAGAGAAGCATTTACAACCATGTCTGCCATAATTGCACAAGCGGTTTGTAAATAATTTCAGTGAAAATCCTAAAGTTTGTGAAAAAGTTGAATTTTTTTTTTATTTGGCGGGGAAATGGTGGCATGAAATATACCAAAATGGGCCTAGATCAATACTTTGGGTTGTCTTCTAAATTTTTTTTTATAAATTTGAAGGGTTATTCAGGGATTCCTGACAGGTATCATTGTTACAATGTAACTATAGCTAATTTTGGGGGGGGAAATGGTGCTACTTGTACTTATTGCCCTATAACTTGCACACAAAAAAGCAAAGAACTTGTAAACATTGGGTATTTCTAAAATCAGGACAACATTTAAAAACTATTTAGCATGGGTATTTTTTGGTGGTTGTAGATGTGTAACAGATTTTGGGGTCAAATTTAGAAAAAAATATTTTTTTTCAATTTTTTCATCATATTTTATAATGTTTTTATAGTAAATTATATATGACTAAAATAGTGGTATTTTCAGAAAGTCCCTTTAATGGTGAGAAAAACTGTATATAAAATGTGTGGGTACAGTAAATGAGTAAGAGGAGAATTACAACTAAACACCAACCTCACAAAAATGTAAAAATAGCCCTGGTCCCTAACGGTAAGAATGTTGAAAAATGGTCTGGTCCCTAAGGGGTTAAAGTGCCATATGTAAATATTATTGCTTTTATTACGAATGTCCAAAGACTTGCAATGTACTGATTCTTAAACTACTATACAGAGATGTAATCTGTTTGCTACAATCACATGATTTCTGTGTAATGAGTGACATCACATGATTTCTAGATGAATCAGAGAACACCTGGACATTTAAAAGATCACACACATTAAAGTTGATTATCCTTGAAAAATTTTGTATTGCGCCAATAAAACGTATGTTGGATTTTGGACATTATACTGGACAAATACATACTATTGTATCAGAAGTCAGAACTCAGGGGCATCCGTTTTTTATATGCTAAAACCGTTTGGCTAAACATAAGAACATTTTTTGAATTCTCTGTTCTATGACAGATACTTGTTATGTTCTGTGTACTTTGCTTTTAATAAATTGTACTATTTTAACCTGGAATTGTTGAAGTATCTAAGATTGCATCTCAAAAGCCATGGGGCTTTATACCTACATGCGCTACCTCTAAGAGCTTAGATATAGCTCAATATAGTGTATCATTCCCTTTTACTCTGTCAGGGTTTTTGTAAATGTCAGTGGACAATATATATATATATATATATATATATATATATATATATATATATATATATATATATATATATATATATATATGATAAAATAAGTATGGAATCTCTCAAATAGTAAGTTTGAGCATGCTCATTTTATCACTGAATACATTCTATGTATTCCAAATCTTAGATCAGACATAAGATACATTTCTCCTGATTAACATAACATCTAAGAGTTCAAAAGAGAACATTTGTCTCATTAACCAGCCCCTGGGTTGATGGAGCCAATAGTCTGTGTTTTGGTGAAAAATATGCTCAGAAGCCCTTTGAAAATTAAATTCTCAATATACATTCTGATCTGGGATAAGCATATGCCAACCTTCACTAACAGACACATGTGATAATTTAACACCATGGCTCACTGGATTTCGTTTGAAGCTTAATTAGATTCAGGAAGAACCAGTTTTTAGCTGAAGAAATTACTCATATCACCTAAGTGAGAAATTTCCCCTGCAGAGTTTCCCATATGCAGATCCCAGACAATTGGCATTTCAAGTCTCTGTATGACATCGGAAAAATAAATCTTACAAAAGAATTGTGTGAAATTTTCATGTAAGTTTAAGATACTCAAATGAACATGTATATTCAGACACATATTAAATATGAACATAAAGATCTGGGAGATTGTCTATGCCTAAGAAGGGTAATATTGGAAGCTGAAAACCTAAGAATCCAGATTTCAACATATCTTGCATTGCAGCTGTTAAATTCATTTTTAAAATACAGCCTGTATAATTTTAAATACTGTATGAAAATGTAGAAGCAGTGACTAATAGTAACATATTAGATAAATATTTGCTGAGCTTGATAAATACTGCAAATAGATGTATAAATGTTTGACATTTTTAACAATATTTGTTTCTTTATTTTACAGACAGCAAGATGTCCTATGAATAGCAGCCATAAACATGGATATACGTGGATATTTTCTATTTTAACATAGAAAATGATAAAATACAGGTGTTTGGTGTCAAATTGTACATTTTCTTCTATGTTAAATGAAATATAGATGCTGACAAGAGAGGTTTATTAATGCTGGGAATCATAGTATGTTAAATAATCACTTTATAAGGATGTATTAAATTGTTAGCAATATTGATGATAAAATCTGCATTTGCGGTTGTCTGCTGCCCCCTAGGGGATTAAAACTACTGTCACTTAATCATGCTATACATACAATACTCAGAGGTAGCTCTTTTAAACAGTTATCTTGGCGCCAATACATTTTACTCTTGAGCGCCACCTGCTGCACAAAATATCTTACTCTTCAAGCCTTCAAAATTTATACAATTTACAACAAGATACTTTTTGTTAAAGATACATAGTTTAAACATTTTTACAGCAGACATACTATCCTACAACATTTAAAGCAGTGATAACTAACCCTGATGACAGTACTACATATCTACATACCATTATAAATCAAATTTAGTTAAACCTATTCTTCACCTAAAGACTGACCAATCAAAGTCCCTATTCATACCATATGGTACTAATGATCCCAATCTATGAATCCAATGCATTTCTTTTTGTTTCAATATTTTCTCACGGTCACCACCCATTCTCTGCGGACCCACATAGTCTATAACCTGCCATCGGAGCTGACTGATACTGTGTCCTTTCTCTAGGAAATGATTGGATACAGGTGCCTCCCTGTTCCCACATCTAATATTGGAGCGGTGCTGGCTAAGCCTATCTTTCACTTTTCTTACCGTCTCTCCAATATAGATGAGGGAACACGGGCACTTAATTAAATAAATTGCATATGTGGTGTCACAAGTGAAGAAATTCCTAATAGTGTACCTTTTACCACTCCTAGGGTGAACAAACTCTTTGCCCCTTATTACTGAATTACAACTAATGCATCCTAAACAAGGATAACATCCTATATTCTTCTTAGTTAAATGACTCTGCTGTAACTGCTTAGCTGGTCCTATGTCAGACTTCACAAAGTAGTCCCTCAAATTCTTTACCCTTTTATAGGCCATAATTGGTCTCTCCTTAAATTCAACAATGTCATTATTACACCTCTGTAAAATAGGCCAATGTTTATTAATGATTTTAGCTATTTGCCTCCCATGGGCACTAAACTGTGATGTAAAAATCATTCTCTTGTTCTTCTCCTTATGATCTTTATTAGTGGTAAGGTTATTGCTGCATTTATCTAATACATATTGGGGATAACCTCTATTGCGGAATTTTTCTTGCATTTCTTTAATCCTTTTATTTAGATTATCTGTCTCTGACACGATACGGTGGACTCTCATCAACTGACTCTTGGGTAAGGATTCTACCAAATGACGTGGATGGAAACTATTGAATTCTAGCAATGTATTCCTATCTGTTTCTTTTGAATATAAATCAAATTCCAATTTAGGACCTTTCTTATACACTCTAGTGTCCAAAAACATGATACTCTCCTCACTGTAATTCAGTGTAAATTCCAAATTTCTCACAGAAGAATTAAGGTCTGTAACAAATTGAACCAGGGAGTCCACGGGGCCCCACCATACGCCAAATATATCGTCTATGAAGCGCCACCAGGCTCCTCCATAGTCTTTAAACCATTTATTTTCATAAACTATATTCTCTTCAATCATGCTCATAAATAAATTGGCGTATGATGGGGCCACGTTGGACCCCATGGCAGTACCTCTTATCTGTATATACCAATCATCCTGAAACATAAAGTAATTCCAGTACAGAATCAAGCCCAATAATTCTTCTATGAAAACATTTTGTTGTGGGGTATAACCCCCATTTACATGTAAAATTTTCTTAATAACCCCCATACCTGTCTCATGCTTTATGCAGGTATAGAGGCTTTTAACGTCTAATGTATACAATACAAAGCGGTCGCTAGGTAAATGCAATTCTCTCACCTTTTGCAAAAAATCACCTGTGTCTTTGATGTATGAACTACATTTTACGACCTCAGGCTGCAACAATTTGTCAATAAAAATAGATACATTAGAAAAGGCAGAATCTATACTGGAAATAATTGGCCTGCCTGGAGGAGCAGCAAGGTTTTTGTGAATCTTTGGTATAGTATAAAAAAACGGTGTTCTTGGTGACTTATTGTATAGAAAATCTCTCAATTTTAAGTCAATCACCCCAACCTTAACTGCCCTCTCCAGGCAGGCCAATAATTCTTTTTGTATCCTATGAACAGGATTTTGTGACAATTTCTTATATGTTTCAGGGTCATCTAGTTGTTGTCTGATTTCCCTAATGTAGTACTGTCTATCGATAACCACAGATGCCCCTCCCTTATCGGCTCCCTTCAGGATAACATTTTTCAATTTACCCTGAAAGGACTGTAATGCTTTCTTTTCAACTTTATTTACATTACTTTTTACCTTCTTACCATCTCTAAGGACCTGGTGTTGTAATTTATTTACGTCTAAATTCACAAGTTGTATAAACGTATTTATACTATCGTTATGGATAAATGGTGTATGGCAGGTTATAGACTATGTGGGTCCGCAGAGAATGGGTGGTGACCGTGAGAAAATATTGAAACAAAAAGAAATGCATTGGATTCATAGATTGGGATCATTAGTACCATATGGTATGAATAGGGACTTTGATTGGTCAGTCTTTTGGTGAAGAATAGGTTTAACTAAATTTGATTTATAATGGTATGTAGATATGTAGTACTGTCATCAGGGTTAGTTATCACTGCTTTAAATGTTGTAGGATAGTATGTCTGCTGTAAAAATGTTTAAACTATGTATCTTTAACAAAAAGTATCTTGTTGTAAATTGTATAAATTTTGAAGGCTTGAAGAGTAAGATATTTTGTGCAGCAGGTGGCGCTCAAGAGTAAAATGTATTGGCGCCAAGATAACTGTTTAAAAGAGCTACCTCTGAGTATTGTATGTATAGCATGATTAAGTGACAGTAGTCACGAAACGTCGCTCTATCTTTTGTCAATAAAGATACTTTTTAAGCAAATTGTGCTGTGGACATTCCCATGTTGCATATTGTTATAGTGGAATTGGGCAGATTTCCACGGTCGACACGAGCACAGTATTTTGCCTGGCAGCTGTTCTACACATTGCTGAGGATTGATTAACACTGCCCTAGAACGTGCAGCCGGCATTTTGCAAGATTTCAAATTTAAAGATGGATCTTGTTGGCAAGTCTCCTGTGGGATGTAATATGTTTGCATACTCAGAGGCCGATGCAGTTCGAATAACGACCCTGACCAGGGGGTCTAGAGACTTCCTAAGAGTTAACCCAGTTGATGAACTTACCAAGCAATATGAAAAGTTGCGATACAGGAATACAGCCTGGGACCTGCATATAACAACCCTTGCAGAATACTATCGTGTTAAGAGGATCCCGAGGGGGTTACGAATGAGCACTTGCCCTACTTTGTTGAAAAATAACAAAGAATACTGTGACAAGTTTGAGGCAATTATCAACAAGTGCTCATTTGATCTAATTGTACATACAGTGGAATCCCTTACCAAGGAAATGGCTAAACAAGAAATGGAACTGGCTACCGTCAAAGAGGAACTTTCCGGCCAAATCTCTGAGGAAGATCTTAAAAATCTGATAACACAGACAGATGAAAGAATGGATCGCCTACAAAAAGAGCTAAAAGAAAGAAAGCGGACGAAATTTGTTCGGGATGAACAAGATTACTTACAAGGCTGGGTCTACAGATGGCGACAGGGTCCCCATGGCAACCGGGGTAAACAAACCAGAGGTAGACGTACGACCAATCAGCAACACAAGAAAGCCGCACGTGATACGGAAGGCGACTCGACGGATGTGACGTCAAGTTCCACGAGTCTGAGCGAAAGCGATACAAGCGGAGAGCGGGTAGAAAGCACCGCAAGAAAGGCACCGGTCAGGAAATCCAACCGGAGGGGCGGAGGACATCAGAGGAATCGACAGTAGTGAACATATCTGGAGTCACACTGGATGATGGTGAGCTAGCACTCCTCAATAGAGGACTTTCGTTTTGCCCAAGCAAACAGACTGACTTTTTTGAAATAAATAAAGATCTGAATAGGTTCTACAGGAACATTAAATTGAGAGTACAATTTGGTGATGTGAGTGCAAAGCATAATACCCCCGATAAAGATTCTGGGAATTGGACTCTTAAAAAATTGGGTCTATGGAAAAAGAGTAACTATACACCATTAATCCATAACGATAGTATAAATACGTTTATACAACTTGTGAATTTAGACATAAATAAATTACAACACCAGGTCCTTAGAGATGGTAAGAAGGTAAAAAGTAATGTAAATAAAGTTGAAAAGAAAGCATTACAGTCCTTTCAGGGTAAATTGAAAAATGTTATCCTGAAGGGAGCCGATAAGGGAGGGGCATCTGTGGTTATCGATAGACAGTACTACATTAGGGAAATCAGACAACAACTAGATGACCCTGAAACATATAAGAAATTGTCACAAAATCCTGTTCATAGGATACAAAAAGAATTATTGGCCTGCCTGGAGAGGGCAGTTAAGGTTGGGGTGATTGACTTAAAATTGAGAGATTTTCTATACAATAAGTCACCAAGAACACCGTTTTTTTATACTATACCAAAGATTCACAAAAACCTTGCTGCTCCTCCAGGCAGGCCAATTATTTCCAGTATAGATTCTGCCTTTTCTAATGTATCTATTTTTATTGACAAATTGTTGCAGCCTGAGGTCGTAAAATGTAGTTCATACATCAAAGACACAGGTGATTTTTTGCAAAAGGTGAGAGAATTGCATTTACCTAGCGACCGCTTTGTATTGTATACATTAGACGTTAAAAGCCTCTATACCTGCATAAAGCATGAGACAGGTATGGGGGTTATTAAGAAAATTTTACATGTAAATGGGGGTTATACCCCACAACAAAATGTTTTCATAGAAGAATTATTGGGCTTGATTCTGTACTGGAATTACTTTATGTTTCAGGATGATTGGTATATACAGATAAGAGGTACTGCCATGGGGTCCAACGTGGCCCCATCATACGCCAATTTATTTATGAGCATGATTGAAGAGAATATAGTTTATGAAAATAAATGGTTTAAAGACTATGGAGGAGCCTGGTGGCGCTTCATAGACGATATATTTGGCGTATGGTGGGGCCCCGTGGACTCCCTGGTTCAATTTGTTACAGACCTTAATTCTTCTGTGAGAAATTTGGAATTTACACTGAATTACAGTGAGGAGAGTATCATGTTTTTGGACACTAGAGTGTATAAGAAAGGTCCTAAATTGGAATTTGATTTATATTCAAAAGAAACAGATAGGAATACATTGCTAGAATTCAATAGTTTCCATCCACGTCATTTGGTAGAATCCTTACCCAAGAGTCAGTTGATGAGAGTCCACCGTATCGTGTCAGAGACAGATAATCTAAATAAAAGGATTAAAGAAATGCAAGAAAAATTCCGCAATAGAGGTTATCCCCAATATGTATTAGATAAATGCAGCAATAACCTTACCACTAATAAAGATCATAAGGAGAAGAACAAGAGAATGATTTTTACATCACAGTTTAGTGCCCATGGGAGGCAAATAGCTAAAATCATTAATAAACATTGGCCTATTTTACAGAGGTGTAATAATGACATTGTTGAATTTAAGGAGAGACCAATTATGGCCTATAAAAGGGTAAAGAATTTGAGGGACTACTTTGTGAAGTCTGACATAGGACCAGCTAAGCAGTTACAGCAGAGTCATTTAACTAAGAAGAATATAGGATGTTATCCTTGTTTAGGATGCATTAGTTGTAATTCAGTAATAAGGGGCAAAGAGTTTGTTCACCCTAGGAGTGGTAAAAGGTACACTATTAGGAATTTCTTCACTTGTGACACCACATATGCAATTTATTTAATTAAGTGCCCGTGTTCCCTCATCTATATTGGAGAGACGGTAAGAAAAGTGAAAGATAGGCTTAGCCAGCACCGCTCCAATATTAGATGTGGGAACAGGGAGGCACCTGTATCCAATCATTTCCTAGAGAAAGGACACAGTATCAGTCAGCTCCGATGGCAGGTTATAGACTATGTGGGTCCGCAGAGAATGGGTGGTGACCGTGAGAAAATATTGAAACAAAAAGAAATGCATTGGATTCATAGATTGGGATCATTAGTACCATATGGTATGAATAGGGACTTTGATTGGTCAGTCTTTTGGTGAAGAATAGGTTTAACTAAATTTGATTTATAATGGTATGTAGATATGTAGTACTGTCATTAGGGTTAGTTATCACTGCTTTAAATGTTGTAGGATAGTATGTCTGCTGTAAAAATGTTTAAACTATGTATCTTTAACAAAAAGTATCTTGTTGTAAATTGTATAAATTTTGAAGGCTTGAAGAGTAAGATATTTTGTGCAGCAGGTGGCGCTCAAGAGTAAAATGTATTGGCGCCAAGATAACTGTTTAAAAGAGCTACCTCTGAGTATTGTATGTATAGCATGATTAAGTGACAGTAGTCACGAAACGTCGCTCTATCTTTTGTCAATAAAGATACTTTTTAAGCAAATTGTGCTGTGGACATTCCCATGTTGCATATTGTTATAGTGGAATTGGGCAGATTTCCACGGTCGACACGAGCACAGTATTTTGCCTGGCAGCTGTTCTACACATTGCTGAGGGGATTAAAACTGGTATGACAGCCAAATAAATTAACTATTGGAATACATGCAGAGCCAGATGAGCCAATCAGGGAGGCGTCTCCCAAATAACCAATCAGCGACAAGCTCTGTTAAGGGCCTATCAAATTCATCACTGATGATTAGAATAAAAAGGGGTGGGATTATATTGTGTGATATAACCCCAGGCAAGAGAAAAAAACATAATTTATGTAAGAACTTACCTGATAAATGAATTTCTTTCATATTGGCAAGAGTCCATGAGCTAGTGACGTATGGGATATACATTCCTAAAGTTTCCCAAACCTCAAAATGCCTATAAATACACCCCCCACCACACCCACAATTCAGTTTAACGAATAGCCAAGAAGTGGGGTGATAAGAAAGGAGAGAAAGCATCAACAAGGAATTGGAATAATTGTGCTTTATACAAAAAATCATAACGACCACAAAAAGGGTGGGCCTCATGGACTCTTGCCAATATGAAAGAAATTAATTTATCAGGTAAGTTCTTACATGAATTATGTTTTCTTTCATGTAATTGGCAAGAGTCCATGAGCTAGTGACGTATGGGATAGCAAATACCCAAGATGTGGAACTCCACACAAGAGTCACTAGAGAGGGAGATATAAAAATAAAGACAGCCAATTCTGCTAAAAAAATGAATCCACAACCCAAATCAAAAGTTTTAATCTTTATAATGAAAAAAACTGAAATTATAAGCAGAAGAATCAAACTGAAACAGCTGCCTGAAGTACTTTTCTACCAAAAACTGCTTCTGAAGAAGAGAAAACATCAAAATGGTAGAATTTAGTAAAAGTATGCAAAGAAGACCAAGTCGCTGCTTTGCAAATCTGATCAACAGAAGCTTCATTCTTAAAAGCCCAGGAAATAGAAACTGACCTAGTAGAATGAGCCGTAATCCTCTGAGGCGGGGATTTACCCGACTCCAAATAAGCATGACGAATCAAAAGCTTTAACCAAGATGCCAAAGAAATGGCAGAAGCCTTCTGACCTTTCCTAGAACCAGAAAAGATAACAAATAGACTAGAAGTCTTTCTGAAATCTTTACTAGCTTCAACATAATATTTCAAAGCTCTTACCACATCCAAAGAATGTAAAGATCTCTCCAGAGAATTCTTAGGATTAGGACACAAGGAAGGGACAACAATTTCTCTACTAATGTTGTTGGAATTCACAACTTTAGGTAAAAATTTAAATGAAGTCTGCAAAACCGCCTTATCCTGATGAAAAATCAGAAAAGGAGACTCACAAGAAAGAGCAGATAATTCAGAAACTCTTCTAGCTGAAGAGATGGCCAAAAGGAACAATACTTTCCAGGAAAGTAATTTAATGTCCAAAGAATGCATAGGCTCAAACGGAGGAGCCTGTAAAGCCCTCAAAACCAAATTAAGACTCCAAGGAGGAGAAATTGGCTTAAAGGGACAGTCAAGTATAAATTAGACTTTCATTATTCAGATAGGACTTTTAATTTTAATTGACTTTCCAATTTACTTTTATCATCAAATTTGCTTTTTTTCTTTTGGTATTCTTAGTTTAAACTAAACATAGGTAGGCTCATATGCTAATTTCTAAGCCTTTGAGGGCTGCCTATTATCACATGCTTTCTTAATCTCTTTTCAACACAAAGAGACAGAAAGTACACGTGGGCTATATAGATAACACTGTGTTCAGGCACAAAAAGTTATTTAAGATCTAGCACAATACAATGCTAAATTTAAGAAAAAAGATAATAAACGGTCACAGTCATGTGATCAGGGGGCTGGAAGAAGGTTCCTAGATACAAGGTAATCAGAAAGGTAAAAAGTACATTAATATAACTGTGTTGGTTATGCAAAACTGGGGAATGAGTAATAAAGGGATTATCTATCTTTTAAAACAATAACAATTCTATGGTTGACTGTCCCTTTAATGACAGGCTTGATACGAACCAAAGCCTGAACAAAACAATGAATATCAGGAAGATTAGCAATCTTTCTGTGAAACAGAACAGAAAGAGCAGAGATTTGTCCTTTCAAGGAACTTGCAGACAAACTCTATTTCCAAACCATCCTGAAGAAACTGTAAAATCATAGGAATTCTCAAAGAATGCCAAGAGAATTTATGAGAAGAACACCATGAAATGTAAGTCTTCCAAACTCAGTAATAAATCTTTCTAGACACAGATTTGTGAGCCTGCAACATAGTATTAATCACTGAGTCAGAGAAACCTCTATGACTAAGCACTAGGCGTTCAATCTCCATACCGTCAAATTTAATGATTTGAGATCCTGATGGAAAAAAGGACCTTGAGATAGAAGGTCTGGCCTTAACGGAAGTGGCCAAGGTTGGCAACTGGACATCTGAACAAGATCCGCATACCAAAACCTGTGTGGCCATGCTGGAGCCACCAGCAGTACAAATGAACGCTCCATTATGATTTTGGAAATCACTCTTGGAAGAAGAACTAGAGGCGGAAAGAGATAAGCAGGTTGATAATTCCAAGAAAGTGACAACCCATCCACTGCTTCCGCCTGAGGATCCCTGGACCTGGGCAGATACCTGGGAAGTTTCCTGTTTAGATGAGAAGCCATCAGATCTTTTTCTGGAAGCCCCCACATCTGAACAATCTGAAGAAACACATCTGGGTGAAGAGACCATTCCCCCGGATGTAAGGTCTGGCGACTGAGATAATCCGCTTCCCAATTGTCTATACCTGGGATATGGACCAAAGAGATTAGACAGGAACTGGATTCCGCCCATGCAAGTATCCAAGATACTTCTTTCATAGCTAGAGGACTGTGAGTCCCACCTTGATGATTGACATATGCCATGGTTGTGACATTGTCTGTCTGAAAACAAATACACAATTCTTTCTTCAGAAGAGGCCAAAACTGAAGAGCTCTGAGAATCGCACGGAGTTCCAAAATATTGATTGGTAATCTCGCCTCTTGAGATTTCCAAACCCCCTGTGCTGTCAGAGATCCCCAGACAGCTCCCCAACCTGAAAGACTTGCATCTGTTGTGATCACAGTCCAGGTTGGACGAACAAAAGAGGCCCTCTGAACTAAACGATGGTGATCTAACCAGCAAGTCAGAGAAAGTCGAATATTGGGATTTAAGGATATTGATTGGGATATCCTTGTATAATTCCTGCACCATTGGCTCAGCATACAAAGCTGAAGCAGTCTCATGTGAAAACGAGCAAAGGGGATTGCGTCCGATGCTGCAGTCATGAGGCCTAAAACCTCCATGCACATAGTTACTGAAGGGAATGATTGAAACTGAAGGTTCCGACAAGCTGAAACCAATTTCGGACGTCTTTTGTCTGTTAGAGACAAAGTCATGGATACTGAATCTAATTGGAATCCTAAAAAGGTTACCCTTGTCTGAGGAATCAAGGAACTTTTTGGTAAATTGATCCTCCAACCATGTTCTTGAAGAAACAACACAAGTTGATTCGTGTGAGATTCTGCAGAATGTAAAGACTGAGCAAGTACCAAGATATCGTCCAAATAAGGAAACACCGCAATACCCCGCTCTCTGATTACAGAGAGTAGGGCACCGAGAACCTTCGAAAAGATCCTTGGAGCTGTTGCTAGGCCAAAAGGAAGAGCAACAAATTGGTAATGCTTGTCTAGAAAAGATAATCTCAGGAACTGATAATGATCTGGATGAATCGGAATATGAAGATATGCATCCTGTAAATCTATTGTGGACATATAATGCCCTTGCTGAACAAAAGGCAGAATAGTCCTTATAGTCACCATTTTGAATGTTGGTATTCTTACATAACGATTCAAAATCTTTAGATCCAGAACTGGTCTGAAAGAATCCTCTTTCTTTGGAACAATTAATAGATTTGAATAAAACCCCAGACCCCGTTCCGGAAAGGGAACTGGCACAATTACCCCGGATAACTCCAGGTCTGAAACACACTTCAGGAAAGCCTGAGCCTTCACTGGGTTCACTGAAATGCGTGAGAGAAAGAAACTTCTCACAGGCGGTCTTACCTTGAAACCTATTCTGTACCCTTGAGAAACAATATTCTGGATCCAATGATTTTGGATTGAATTGATCCAAACATCTTTGAAAAACCTTAGTCTGCCCCCTACCAGCTGCACTGGAATGAGGGCCGCACCTTCATGCGGACTTAGGGGCTGCTTTTGGTTTTATTCCAGACTGGAGAAGGCTTCCAATTGGAAACCATTCCTTTAGGGGAAGGGTCAGATTTCTGTTCCTTATTCTGACGAAAGGAACAAAAACGGTTAGAGGCCCTAAATTTGACCTTAGACTTTTTATCCTGAGGCAAAAAAGCTCCCTTCCCCCCAGTAACAGTTGAAATAATAAAATCCAACTGAGAACCAAATAATGTATTACCTTGGAAAGAAAGAGATAGCAATGTTGACTTAGAAGTCATATCTGCATTCCAAGTTTTAATCCATAAAGCTCTTCTAGCTAAAATAGCTAAAGACATATACCTGACATCAATTCTAACGATATCAAAAATGGCATCACAAATGAAATTATTAGCATGTTGAATAAGCTTAACAATGCTATACACATTAGGATCTGGTACTTGTCGCGCTAAAGTCTCCAACCAAAAAGTTGAAGCCGCAGCAACATCAGCCAAAGAAATAGCAGGCCTAAGAAGATGACCTGCACATAAATAAGCCTTCCTTAGATAAGATTCAAGTTTCCTATCTAAAGGATCTTTAAAAGAAGTACTATCTGCCGTAGGAATAGTAGTACGCTTTGCAAGAGTAGAGATAGCCCCATCAACTTTGGGAATCTTTTCCCAAAACTCCAATCTATCAGTTGGCAAAGGGTACAGTTTTTTAAACCTTAAAGAAGGAGTAAATGAAGTACCCAGACTATTCCATTCCCTAGAAATTACATCTGAAATCGCATCAGGAACTGGAAAAACCTCTGGAATAACTACATGAGGTTTAAAAACCGAATTCAAACGTTTACTAGTTTTAATATCAAGAGGACTAGTCTCCTCCATATCTAATGCAATCAACACCTCTTTTAATAAAGAACGAATATACTCCATTTTAAATAAATATGAAGTTTTGTCAGTGTCAATATGTGAGGCAGAATCTTCTGAACCAGATAGATCCTCATCAGAGATAGATAAATCAGAATGCTGTCGGTCATTTAAAAATTCATCGAAATTATGAGAAGTTTTAAAAGACCTTTTACGTTTATTAGAAGGTGGTATAACAGACAAGACCTTCTGAATAGAGTTAGAAACAAATTCTCTCACATTAACAGGAATATCCTGAACATTAGATGTTGAAGGAACAACAACAGGTAATGGATTATTACTAATGGAAATATTATCTACTTTAGAAAGTTTATCATGACATCTAACACAGACTACAGCCGGAGGAACAGTTACCACAAGTTTACAAAAAATGCACTTAGCTTTGGTAGAACCAACATCAGGCAGCAGAATTCCAGTAGTAGATTCTGACACAGGGTCAGCATGGGACATCTTGCAATATGTAATAGAAAAAACAACATATAAAGCAAAATTATCAATTTCCTTATATGACAGATTCAGGAATGGGAAAAAATGCAAACAGAATAAGCCTCTGGAAACCAGAAGCAAAAAGAAATAATGACTTAAATAATGTCAAAATCTGGCGCCAAGTATGACGCCCAAACTGACAAATATTTTTTGGCGCCAAAAACGTCTGCAACAAACACGAGCGTCATAGATGACGCAACTATGTGCAAACTCTCGGCGCCAACTAAGACGCCGGAAATGACGACATAACGTCAACAAACATAATTCTCGTGCCAAAAAAATCTTGCGCCAAAAATGACGCAATAAATTATAGCATTTAGTGCTCCCACGAGCCTAACAGCCCGCAATTTAGAAAGAAAGTCAATTGAAAAAAATTTCAGGTAAGAAATATATTTTTTCATATATGCATTTCCCAAAAATGAAACTGACAGTCTGTAAGAAGGAAATAAACTGATTTAACCTGAATCATGGCAAATATAAGTATAAAACATATATTTAGAACTTTACATATAAAGTGCCAAACCATAGCTGAGAGTGTCATAAATAAAAGGAAACATACTTACCAAAAGACACTCATCTACATAAAGTAGATAGCCAAACCAGTACTGAAACGAGAATCAGTAGAGGTAATGGTATATAAGAGTATATCGTCAATCTGAAAAGGGAGGTAGGAGAAGAATCTCTACGACCGATAACAGAGAACCTAAGAAATAGATCCCCAATAGGATGATCATTGTATTCAAAAGGTAATACTCCCTTCACATCTCTCTGTCATTCACTGCGCTCTGAGAGGAACCGGGCTTCAGCATGCTGAAAAGCGCATATCAACGTAGAAATCTAGCACAAACTTACTTCACCACCTCCATAGGTGGCAAAGTTTGTAAAACTGAATTGTGGGTGTGGTGGGGGCTATATTTATAGGCATTTTGAGGTTAGGGAAGCTTTGCCCCTCCTGGTAGGAATGTATATCCCATACGTCACTAGCTCATGGACTCTTGCCAATTACATGAAAGAAAAAGGGTCTGCTGCTGAATTTTGATTGACAAACTGTTGCCTTGGGATCCAGTCTATATTAAGCAATCTGGGCCTAATTTTTTAACCATCTTGCAAAAATTACCTCTTTTAATTTATGAGGTGAAATTGGATTTATCTGAGAAAATTGAAACATTAATTTGGTTATTTGGGTAAAGTACAATAAACTGTTAAGTATATTTAATATTTTAAATCAAAGGCTATAGTTAGATTATAGTTAGTAATTTTAAAAGGGCACAATTTGTATTTTAAATTATATCCATAGTCCTGTGTAGTCTTAACTAGTCATTATTGCTAAATAATTTATTTACTAGACAGGGTTTTATACTCCAGATTTATAAGTCAGTTATTATAGTGAACTCTTTCAGAACTGTATGTAAACTGGTTATTGTGATTAAATTCCCGGTAGTTATTAATTAAGCATAGTAAGTTGGTAATTTTAATGTGCTCATTGTGAATATATATTTTTATGATCTTTATAAGGATATTATAACAGCATAAGTGTGTATTATCTGATTAATAATCTGGTTTTCTATTAATATAATTCAATGTGTTTATAAATTTAACTAATATAAAGAATTTAGGAATTTATATTAATTTTAATTGTTTCGTATATGCATTTTAATGGGGGTTTGTTTTAAGGAGTAATTATTAAATATATTGTATATATATGATAAGAGTCCACATGGTTAACTTGACATGTGGGATTTAATACCCAAGCGGAGAGTCTATGCCAAGGAGACAAAATAAGGCAGTCCCTATTTGCTGGACACTGCGGCCTGAAGGACTCTCCTGGTAAAAGCCGCTTCTGAGGAAGCAAAAACATAAAAAAAATGGTAAAGTTTTTAGACTGTTTGCAGAGAAGTCAATGTAGCAGCTATGAAAATCTACTCAAAGGATCTATAATTTTTGAAAGCCCAGGAAGTAGCAACTGCTCTGGTGGAATGAGCTGTTATAAGCTTAGGGGAGACTTTCCTGCCACCAAGCTTTGTGAATTACTTGTTTGAGCAAAGAAGCAAACCCCTATAGCATTCTGACCTCTACAAGAAACTAAATAGTGAACAAATAAACTAGAAAATCCTTAATAGCTTGAAGAAACAAGCTTTAGAAGAAAATCATAATTGGTACGAAGAATTGCTTTGTCTTTATGAAAAAGGAGATTCGCAAGATAAATCAGACAATTCAGAAACTCTTGTAGATGAGATAGCTAAAAGAAAAATAACTTTCCAGGACAAATGTTTGATATCTATGCTATGCATATGCTCAAAAGGATGACCTTGGTGAACTGAAAGAACTAAAAAATTCAAATTCCAAGGTGGAGAAATGGGTCTCACGGTTGGCCTAATTCTCACCAATGTGTGAAGAAAAGCCTGATCAGGAAGCTTCGCTATTTTTTGTGTAAAAAAGAACAGATAAGACAGAAATTTGACCCTTCAAAGAACTGGCAGACAAGCCTTTGTCAAGACCATCCTGGAGAAACTGAAGAAATTCTAGGAATCCTAAAGGAATGCCAGGAAAAAAACTCTAGATGTATACAATTCATAGTATGCCTTCAAAATACTGTGATAAATCTTTTGGGTCACATGTTTCCTATCTTTCAACAGAGTATTAATAATTTAGTCTGAGAAACTCCTATGTTTCAGAATTAGGCATTCAATCTCCACGCTGTTAAACTTGGAGATATGAGAAATGGGTGGAATAGAGTCCCTTCAGACAAGAGATCTTGCCTCTGAGGAAGAAGCCATGTAGTAGAAGAGAGCATCTGAACCAAATCCGCATACCATGTTCTACAGAGCCAAACTGGAGCTATCAGGATTACTGATGCTGACTCCTGTTTGATTCGGGCTACAATTCTTGGTAGAACATATCAGGGTGGAACAGATAGGCTAGGCAAAAGTTCCATGGACATACTTAGGCATCTATAATTTGTGCCATTGGATCCCTGGATCTGGCACAGTACACCGGCAGTCTGTTATTCAAGTGGGAAGCTATCAGATCTGACAGGCCTCACTTGACAACTAGTTAATTCAAAATCTTCTAATGGAGAGACCACTCTCCTGGGTGAACAGACTGGCGGCTGAAAATCAGCTTCCCAGTTCTTCAATCCTGGAATGTGAATCGATGACAGGGAGCATTCATTCTTTTCTGCCTAGGATAGAATCTGAGACACTTCCTCCATTGCCAGAGGACTGCGTGTCCCCGCTTGATGATTTATGTATGCCAAGACTGTGTCATTGTTTGGCTGAAAACAGATGTACTTTTCCTGATTGTAAAGAGCCAGGATTGAAGAGCTTAAAGACTTGCTCAGAGTTCTAAGATGTTTATTGGTAACCTTGTCTCCAGAGGAAACCATACTTCTTGTGCCCCCCAAGACAGCACCAGAACCCAAAAGGTTGTCAGTCTGGTCAAAATAGCCCAAGAAGGCCGAAGAAAAGACGTCCCCAAGAGTCAGAGAAGGATTTTCCATCCACTAAGAGAGTGATTGTCTTACTGAGGAATCCAGAACAATCTGTTAGTCCATCTGTAGATCATTTTTTGTCCATTACTTGAGCATAGATGGTTGGGGAGGCAGTAAGTGAAGGTGGACAAATGGAAACACATCTGAATCTGCTTCCATAACACCAACTTACCTTCATGCTTTGAGCTACAGTTGGAGAAGGAGAACATTGAAAAGAATAACATGCCTTGTGAAGTTGTATTCTGCAAGAATCTGTCAAGAAAAGGCAGCCACCTTCACAGGATTTTTGGGAAAGTGAGACAGATGGAATTGTCTTTGAGGAGGCCTTGATCGAAAACAGATTCTGTAACATTGGGATATGATCTTATGGACCCAAGGGTCTCGGACTGAATAAAACCAGGCCTTCTGAAAAGACTAAATCTGCCCCCAACCAGAAGAGATTCCGGTTTGGGCGCTACACCTTCATGCAGACTTGGAACTAAAGTTAGACTTCTTGTTCTGCTTGTTTTTGTCCAAGAACCACCAGGTTTGCAGGCCAGTTTGGAGGACTCTGACTTGTGAGAGGAGGAAGACTCTAATCTCTGGAAGAGTGAATGGAATGAAACTGGTTTACTGTTCTATTTTTTCCCCTTTGACTTCGCATCCTGAGGAAGGAAAACTCATTTACTTCCAGTATAGTCTTGATAAAAGAGTCCAGGGGGGATATTTATCAAAGCATCAACTGAAAATACGCTTGAATCCCGCGTCGTATTTGTCGCGAGATTGATCCACGGTAGTTATCAAAGCGTCAAGATTGTCAAATGTTGAAATATGTGACAAAATACGCTCCTGTGATCTCAATCCGACGCAGATCGATGCTTGCATCATTACAGATTCACATGCAACTCAATTTGACCCTTTTCTCAATTTATCAAACATTTTACAGGTACGCTTGCGTCTATTCCGATGCAGCGTACCTAGTTTTCAAACTGCCACCCTTGAGGCCGCTGATGCAAAAGAAATCAATGGGAGTCTAAAAACACAGAAAGCTTATGCTCTGTGCTGCAAGAGAATGAAGCATATTACATAAAAAAAGTAAATTAGCAAGTATTAAAATTGTATACTCTTTCTAAATCAAACAATATTATTGCTTCACATTTGGTGCACTAGTAGATATAGGGATAAATGAAAAATACATTATTACTTATGGATTGTTACATCTTTGTCTCTCATTACAAAGCAAGGGGAAAATATTATTGCATCACATTTGGTGCGAAGTATTGCTCCATATTTGGTGCCCTAATAGATATAGAGATAAAAATAGAAAAAATATTTTACCCAAGCATTGACACTGCTTTATACTAGGATATATGACGCAGATATTATTAGATTTTCCATGTTTGACATAAAGGGCATTATCACATGATCAATAAAAAACATCAAATCAAAACTTACAATACTTTTTCTACTCACAATAATCAGCAAATCAAAAATTACGATACTTTTTTTAATCACTATAACCAGATTGCTCAAAAATTGTGTCATTAGTGTCGCAGATAACATATTTTTTTTCATAACATTTCATAGACGATCATGGTACGCCCACCTCCATTCTCTGAGGGAGAACTTGTTTGTCTCGTATACGGGATGGACAAGTACTTCCCGAAGAGAATTGGAGGACTATGTGGAGTCGCACATGAAGATTGCGACAAGATCGTCTATTAATGTTGAGACGAATGTATCGTGTCTCAGGTGTGAGGTTGCGTCGTCATTGTCTTCGGAGGTGTTCAGACCTTAGACGGCGCGAAAAGGAGCACTACAGGGCGCTACAATCGCTTATTAGGGCCTGTAAGTAGCATTTATTATATTATATATTATACTGATAAATTATGTATATTTCAATGACACTGAACCCACATATTTTATTTCAGGGTAGTGCATGAAATTTTAAAAAACTTTCTAATGTAATCCTAGTATTAATTTTATTTCATTCTCTTTTGATCTTTATTTGAAAATCAAGAATGTAAGTTTAGTGGTAGGCCCATTTTATTTTCAAAACATGGGATGTTCTTGCTGATTGGTGGCTAAATGGCAGCAACCAATAAAAAGTGCTGTACAGGGTGCTGAAACTAAAATTGGCTGCCTCCTTAGCTTAGATACCTTATTTTTCAAATAAAAATAGCCATAAAAAGAAGAAAAATTTAAAATACGAGTAAATTAGAAGGGTAAATATATTATTATTTTAAATTTTGGTTGTTATTTTCATCAGAGGAAATAAAGATTACATGCATTACTGCTGCAGATACATTACACAAAAGAAAAAAATATAACATGGATCTAATGTTGAAATACAACTTTATATGTTCACAGATCTCAAACGGCCAAGAAACAGAATCCCCCGGTACATCAGGCCAGTGTGAATGGCGACACCAAGGAGCAACCGCTCTTCTCGCCCGCTGCTATTGACACAGTTTGAGGGTTGTCCAAAGGATGAGTCAGGGACAGATGTGGACGTCCCTGATATCCGAGGTAATTTTCAAGTATAATACTATGTTTAAAGTATTTAACATTAAAAAGGGATTTTTCTACAGGTTCGTTCAGGATGCAGGTTAATGTAATGGATTGTGTTTTAGAATTAAAATGTTTGTACGAGTTTTTCATCATGTGTTCATAACAGTCTACAACAATGATGTATATAATATAGGCCTTGTCACATATTCCTCATGCTAACAATGATTTGTGTTTGTGCTTCATATCGGACAGACAAGCAAGGATCCTGCCCCAGCCATCTCGCCAGCGCTGGCAGATGAGAAGGTGACTAGAGGAGAATGTAAGAAAACTTAATATTATGTTTTAACAATTGTATCTTGATAATGACTTCGTAGAACATATTTTATTTTGTCTTTTTATAGCTCGTGATCAGGGGACATACAACTGGTGGAGGGGCTCCAGATTGTCGCCACTGCAGTGCGGGGGATACAGGAGGCCATGCATAATTTTTTATAAAAAGTTTTAAGTTTGTGAAAAAAAAGAGTTTAAATGTATTTATAATAAATATGTATTTAATCAAAATTATAGTGTAGCTGTATTCATTTAAATATTATTTTGAAGGGACATGAAAAGCAAAATATATGTTGAATGATGTATAAATAGCATGCAATCTGATAAATTATTCTTTGGTTTTATATATATATTTTTTATATATATTTTATTTCTCTTCATTTTTTTAAATATCATTTGATGAAGAGCATATTCAGATAAACTATGAAGCTGCTGATTGATGACTGCAGATATATGACTCATATGATTGGCTTGCACATGTGCATTGATATTTCTACTAAAAAGGATATCTGAGGAAAAATAAAAGTACAAAGGTTGTAATGTTGCTTGAGATGGTCTTCTATATCTTCATAATAATATTTCTGATATGAGTTTGATGTCCCTTTAAGATCAGAAATAACATTATTTAAAAAAAAATATATATGAAAAGAATAATATATATATATATATATATATATATATTTACACACACATATATATGTATATATGTGTGTGTAAATATATATGTATATATATATATATATATATATATATATTTACATATACATACATATATATGTACATATATATATATATATATACACATATACATAAATATTTACACACATATATACATATATATTTATATAATATATATATAATAATTTGCAATTTATATAGCGCTTTTCTCCCTGTGAGATTCAAAGCACTTTACAAATATATCAACATAAGACATAAAAGTTAGGAGTTTCTGAAGGTCAGATAAGCGGACGGAATGCCTGATAGAAGAGGTGGGTCTTTAGCTTTTTTTTAAAAGTCTGTAAGGACCGTGCCTCTCTGATTGCGCACGGTAAAGAGTTCCAGAAAGTAGGGGCAGCGTGGCCGAATGCTCTGGAGCCTGAGTTTGTCCTTATTCTTGGCACTGAGAGGAGTTGGCTGACCTAAGTGAACGGGATGGGATGTATGGTGTCAGGAGCTCTTTCAGGTACTGTGGGCCTTGGTTGTTTAAGGCTTGGAAGGTCAGCAGGCCAATTTTAAAATATGTTCGCCATTTAATTGGAAGCCAATGCAGGGAGTGGAGAACAGGTGTTATGTGGCAGGAGCGAGTTTGATTGGTCAATAGTCTTGCTGCTGCGTTTTGTACTGTCTGAAGGCGATGGAGTTCTTTTTTTGGGAGGCCCAAGTAAAGTGTATTGCAGTAATCTAGCCTAGAGGATACAAATGCATGGATTAATGTTGGCATATCATCCGGTGGAATTAAGTGTTGTATCCTGTATTTTATTACGGAGGAAATCTGCTGTTTAAAAGATAGTCCAGCGTCAATCAGCACTCCGAGGTTTCATACCTTTGCTGAACTAACGAGTTTAGAGCCTCCAAGCTCCAGGCCAGTTGGGTGATCGTGGGATATTTTTGATGCCCGGGGTCTCCTCACCAAGAGTAACTCTGTTTTGTCCGGGTTCACTTTGAGACAGCTAGCATTCATCCATTCTATGAGGTCTGTTAAGCAATTGTTTATGTGGCATGCTGGGTCTGTAGTATCTGGAGCAAAGGATAAGCAGAGTTGTGTGTCATCAGCGTAACAATGATACCTTAGGCCATGTCGGTTAATGATGTCCCTCAGTGGTAGTAAGTAAATTGCGAATAGCATGGGAGACAGGATAGATCCTTGCGGAACTCCGCAGGCCAGTTCTGTTGGTGCTGATGAGCTTGATCCTGATATTACTCTCTGTGATCTACTAGCGAGGAAAGATTTAAAACAGTTAAGGACTGTGCCTCCTAGACCACAGATGTACTGCAAGCGCTCTATTAGAATCCTATGGTCAATGGTGTCAAATCCAACTGAGAGATCCAGGAGGATTAGAATGGAGTAATCACCTTTGTCTCTTGCCATGAGGAGATCATTTAGCATTCGGACTAGTGCTGTTTCAGTGCTGTGGCGGCATCTGAAGCCTGACTGGAAAGGATCGAATATGTTTAGGCGTGATAGATGGGCTTCCAGTTGAGTTGCCACTACTTTTTCAATTACTTTCCCCAGAAATGGGAGGTTGGATACTGGTCTGTAATTAGTCATGCAGTCTGGGTCTAATAAAGGTTTCTTTAGGAGTGGTTTTACCACAGCTTCTTTTAGAGGATCTGGGAAGTCTCCTGTTTTTAGTGAACGCTGCACTATGTTTGTGAGGACTGGGGCGAGTGTTTCAATGCATCCAGATATAAGCTGAGTTGGAGCAGGATCTAAGTCACACATAGTAGGGTGCAACTTTTGTATGGTGTTTTTAACTCCTTTTATATCCACATTTGTAAAAGTGGCCCATAAACTGGGGCAATCTGGCATTCCATTGTAGTAGTTCTGGTGTGTAACTGTTTGACCTGCTGTGATAGCGGTTCGGATTGAAGAAATCTTGTCTCTGAAGAAGTTCGCAAATGCTTCACATTTATCCTGAGAAAAGTTGGTAGGGCTAAGCATGCATGCTGGTTTGCAGAGCCTTTCTACTGTGTGAAACAGTTGCCTGGGTCTATTGTGGGAGAGTGCAATTTCGCGTGATAAAAATGAAGATTTTTTCTGAGTTATCTTGGATTGATATTTATTTAGATGTTTGGTAAGAGCGGCTTTATCCTCTGGATCATGTGTTCTGCGCCACTTTCTCTCGAGCTTACGTCCTGTTCTTTTCATTTCTCTGATGGAGCTATCAAACCACGGTGCATTGTTGTGGGTTTGGACAGTGCATATGCGAGATGGTGCAATGCTTTCTAGGGTGTCTCTCATGGTTTTGTTGTAGAGTAGGACTAAGGAGCTGGGGTCTTCGCAGGTGCCCATTAGTTCACTTAGATCCATATGTGATGCTACATCCAGTGGTGTCACCCCTTTTAATGAGCGGTGTTTGACCAGGTTCTGAGGCTTGTGTCTGGTTGATTGTGATACAATGGAGAAGTGAATGGAGTGGTGGTCTGACCAGGTAACTGGGTTTACAGTTACTGGTGACACTTCTAGTCCAGCACTAGATCAAGTGTATGACCTTTTCTGTGGGTGGAAGTGGTGACGATTTGTGTAAAGCCGAGTGTACTCATCAAGCTGAGGAGATCCTGCACAAGCAGGGATAGGGTGTTGTCGATCCAAGTGTTGAAATCTCCTAATATAAGCCATCTGGGGTGTTCAAGGATTAAGCCAGCCAAAATGTCTGGGAGTTCATGAAGAAATCTCTTCCCATCTCCTGGGGGTCTGTATATTAGCAGTATTCGGAATCCTCTCTCTATTGAGAGGCTGGCAGCTACACATTCAAAAGATTGGGTTTTGTGGACTGATATTGGTCTGGGATTTAAGGATGATTTTGCACAGATCATAACTCCGCCTCCCTTGCAATCTTGTCTCGGGCGGTGGAACACTGTGTAATTGTCTGGAATAGCTGCCTCTAGAATAGGCCCTGCATTTTCATCTAACCATGATTCTGTGATGCATGCTAATTTGCATGTATATATATATATATATACATAGATACATATATATTTACATGTATATAGATACATATATATATGTACATATATACAGTATATATATAAAATACATACATATTTACAAAAGTAAAAATGTACAATATTAAAAATAATTTGAATACAGGGGGGCAGAGCAAGCTCTGGCACAGAGAGGTCGCATAGTACTGTAGCTCTGATAATACAAATAAAAATCCTCTACTAGAGCTTTCAAACTTGCCCAAAACTGTGAGAAATTGATGGCTAATACTAAGAACATATCCTGACCAACTCAAAGTGTTGGAAAGATCCATGTTAGGAAGGTGATCGACAAGCAAACTTGAAATCTATGTGGCAGTTTGTACTGCGTGAGCCGAAGAGCGGCCATCCTCTAAGAGGCCAGTGGATCTTTACTTGACTCTCGCCTAAATCCTGCTCTTGTGGGTCCGGACATAGCAACTAAAGCCATTCAGCTACACGTCTGCCTAACAATGAAAAGCTTTAAAGCAGCATTGCTGGAAAAATTGGAGCACATCTTTTCTACTGCGCTACCATGTCTCGAGGCATGCATAGTGGACGCATGGAAGACTACCGACAATGGCCCTGAGAAGCCTGGAACAATGCCCGTGTTAGAAGAAAGGTGGAAGAGAACTCCGATCTTAGCCACAATTGCGGACAAGGCAATGGAGGAGGAAGCCTCTGATGAGATCTACAGTGTAGGATAGGATCTACATCTGCAGGATGGAGGGGTTATCCCAAGAAGTCAACGACCGCATAAGGCGGATGATCAACGCTTGCTGCAGAAGACGGTCACAGAGATGCTCTATGGAGAGCCGACAATGAACCTCACCTACCACAGCTGACTAGAGAAGCTATACTACATCCATGTAAGAGAGGCAACCCCTAATAGGGAACCCACTGGTTCTTTCCCTCTGGGCTTGGAGGGAGGTAGTGCATTACAGTTGAAGTCCGGTTTCAGTAGGTATAAGGGAGGGAGGGAGGGGAGGGAGGGGGGGAAGGGAAGGGAGGGAGGGGGGAAAGGGAGAGAGGGGAGGGAGGGAGGGGGAGGGAAGGGGAAGGAGGGAGGGGGAGGGAAGGGGAAGGAGGGAGGGAGGAAGGGGAAGGAGGGAGGGAGGGAGGGAGGGAGGGGGGAGAGGGAGGGAGGGAGGGGGGAAGGGGAGGGGGGAGGGGGGGCGGAAGAAAGGCCAAAAGAAAGACAACAAATCTTACTATTATTAACTCACACTTCTACCATAGAGCCCAAAGATATTGATAGAACAACAAAACATCATGACTAGCTGACTAAGGACAACTAAGCATATGGACAACCTAGAATAGAATATACATTTCAGACAAGAGCTCTAGATTAATCATACATGACAGTAGAATGCTAGAATATGTAGGTTATCGTCCTGACTAACCACAGAACATTGTTACTAAACATTTATACCTGAGTGGGCCCCAGTCAACATGCTCAAATCCATAGGTCAACTAAAATGTTAGGAGGAAGTTAGTTAATTAGTGATCTCTTAGGAACTAAGCATATTATCAAGATTTCATCATATGCATGACGATCATCTTTAACAGAATATAAAAGTTTCATGCTGCTCCATGAATAAAGAACATTAATACGGCCATAATTACGCCTCTAAACAAGAACAAATAACAGAGATTGAGATAACACACATTGTTAGGCAATTAAGCAGTTACACAGTTAACATTAGATCTCTAGTAGCCCTAGACATACTATATAAAGCAAAAGGGGTTAGTCGCGCAGACTGAGGGGAAAGCTTAAATGTTGCTGCAACAGACAGCTCCTCATGCTTTGGTACAAATTAAATGGATTGCATCAGGTGACCCCCACTACTATCTCTCTATCAGATGTGTGAGCATGTTATAGTGCATATACATGGGAACAAATATACGCCTGCGAGTATTTTTCTTTCAACCATTCAGTGGGGTTTAGTGCTAAAACCTATGGAGCTGTGGGGAAGTTACACTCGTGTGCTCTGCAATATATTTTTATTTCCTCTCCTGTATTCTAATGTCTAAGGCCAGGACCTGCGTCATTAGTAAAGTAATATAGCGGTTAGCCATTGCCACCCAGTAACAGACAAATAGTAAACAGAATATGTATGTAGGAGCAATATTTAGCTTTTCAAGTAACATTAAAATTATCAAACACGCTGCATAAACATTTTGAATAAGCAAGGTAGAAACCGAAATACATCGCTAATAAATGCAAAGTGGGGTGGGGGTGAATTGTAGAAATGACAAAGTAACCCTCGTTATAAAACTGATCAAACCTAGAGTCTTATATTCCTTGCAGTGTCCAAACCTTTACAGTCCCTCAATACTCTGGCTTAGGAGCCGCCATTAGGGTTCTTGCGTGTGTGGCTTGGACCAGCTATGGGGTAAGAAGTATGAGGTGAATAAACTGGAGCATTCCCAGCGTTCATCTGAAAGCAACACCAGATGTAGTAAAACGCTACTCTTTTGTGAGTCACCACATCTCAGTTGCGCACATGGGTTGCGATCATCAACCAATACCGGAACGGTTTTTAAGTGTAACTGAGTGGTTACGCTGCCAAACTAGACAATGACAGAATGGAGCCCATTCAGCAACAGAGGGGAGCGTGACCAGCGATACGCGAGCTCTGCGATGTTCTGTGGCGCCTGCATCCGTAAGCGAGGGGCCATAAGACATTTTCCTCCATGTGTGTGAGCCGTTTACAACAGCAGAGGGGAGCTTCAGCAATAGACTTGTACCTTCTGAGATCAATGGCGAGAAGCACGCCTGGGGAGCTGCAGGCGCTGCGTTGCTCACCGGCTTCTGTTCTACTCTGCTCTCCTCTGCAGTGTTGTCGCGGCGTGTTCGTGCCTCTTGGACTGTTTCAATGAGAGCATCGAGCCTCTCGCACATCTTCCGCCCATAATCTTCTATCAGCTCCCTTAAGCCAGTATAGAGTGTCTGGGTCTCCATGTCTGGCAGCCGATCACTATAATGTTCATTAAGTATTGTATTGCAGTAGCGGTTTAGCCAGATATTAAGCGCTTTTTAGGAGCAAGAGTAACAATCTCTTCTAGGCGGCCCAATCCATCAAAATGGCGCTCCAGTGTATGGCGGGTAGCTCCGAGGCAGCTAGTTAGCACAATAATGTACACACTGTCTCCAAATGTTGATCAGTCTGACCCAGGCTTCTCCCTGTGCTCTATCCATTTGGGCACAATGTTATTTGCAGGGTTTCTACCGTTATTAGGGCTATCTTAGAGTCTGTGTACACGGAGCTCCCTGCTCATGCGGCCATCATAGTTGCTGGGCAGCTCCGCCCCTTCCCTTCATTTACCCTTTTGATGTACAGATCCAACCTTCTTAGACTGTGAAATAGATTTGAGTTATTGAAAATGTTAATGGCTTCCCAGTTTATACATCCTTGATATAAGACAATAAAAGAGGCTGTAATCCTCTTATAGTGTTATTTGTAAGTTATGTTTTTATCGTTACTGGCTCTATAATCTTAAATCATAAAAGACTGCTCAGCACTGCACTACAGGAAACACATATAATCCTATATTTTTTTATATAAGTATTTTGCCTATAGACTTTACTCAACGTAGCAGTTGATATTATTACATTGATGTTGTGCATTTACTGTAGTTTTGGTACAAAAAAAAATGAAATGATCTACATGTGGGGCACATTGACCCTTCCTTGAGTTGTGTATGGGCTGTTTTCCATGTTTGTTACTGTTATTTATATAGCTGGCTACCAAAATCCACTTTCTTGCACAATATTGTCTACCACTTACTATCCTATAATTGTTTATGCAGAGAATTCCTTGTGGCTCTGAATTGAGGTGAGTCTGTTATCAGCGGCCGAGATGGCAAGGCTCCCTTGGTTCCTGTCATGGGAAATATGTACATGGATAGTAAAAATTGCTTTTACATATTTTCGGGGCTACCATGTGGAAAATATTGGGAAGATAAGAACGGTCACATTTGTAGCAGCAAAAATATTCCATAAATGTGATTGCAACCAAAACACAAATAGATAATTCTTTCAATATATCTTGCTTGAGCGATCGCTGACCTAGAACTGCAAAATAGGACGTATACCCAGAGATCTATTTTCATACTCCACTGCCTAATTAGAGATTAAATAAGACATTTTAAGTTTACATTTAGAGGGTCCCTCTCCAGAGTTTGTTTCCCTTTATATTATTTACTCTTGGCATAACAGGCTAATAGATCTAAGATATAGAAGTCGTATGCTATCTATTTGGTGTGTTTATAGTGCTGTATCCTGTTTCCTGTATCCTGTTTAAATCTACTAGTTGTATCATACCTATATTATACCCTATTCACTACTATTTGACAGACTACAAGATGTATTTATAAATTAAATCCCTTAAGGCCTATTAGTTATAGGTATAAACACATATCCTTCCTTTCCAGATATTGTCATACTCTGCAAGGGAGCAGGTTCAGGAGTAAGGAGCTGTTGTGCTTTGTCTGCGTGAGTCTTTCCTTTTAGGCATAATTAAACAGGTACAACGTTTTAGGAAATAAAGGAGATGGTTTTATTTATAGGATAAAGCAATGTAGAGATATGCAATTAGATAAGACAAAGTCTATAGGTTGTAGTATTAGGCAGGAATACAGTTCTTTGTAATAACAGGCAGGAATGCAGTGCTTTGTAATAACAAACAGGATTTTTGCATATGCTGTAGACTGGAACTGTGTAATAACACTCAGGAAAGCAGACTTTGTAATAACAAGCAGGATACTTGCATATGCTGTAGAACTGGAACTGTGTAGTATCAGGCAGGAAAGCAGGGCTTGTATAACAGACAGAATACTTGCATATGCTGAAGACTGGAACTGTGTAATAACACGCAGGAATGAAGCGCCTTGTAATAACAAGCAGGATACTTGCATATGCTGTAGACTGGACACAGTTGTAACAAACTGGAAACTTGCATAAACTGCAAACTGGTACTTTAACCTCTTAAGGACATATGACGGAATTTTTCTGTCATAAAACAATTGAGCAAACTGAAAGCTGTGTCCTTAAAGGGTTAAGGAAACTTGCATAAACTGCAAACTGGTACTTTGAGGAAATTCGCATAAACTGCAAACTGGTACTTTGTAGAAACAAACCGGATATTTGCATAGATCGCAATTAGGAACTTTGTAGAAACAAACAGGATATTTGCATAGACTGCAATTTGGAACTTTGTAGAAACAAACAGGATATTTGCATAGACTGCAATTTGGAACTTTGTAGAAACAAACAGGATATTTGCATAGACTGAAATTTGGAACTTTGTAGAAACAAACAGGATATTTGCATAGACTGCAATTTGGAACTTTGTAGAAACAAACAGGATATTTGCATAGACTGCAATTTGGAACTTTGTAGAAACAAACAGGATATTTGCATAGACTGCAATTTGGAACTTTGTAGAAACAAACAGGATATTTCCATAGACTGCCATTTGGAACTTTGTAGAAACAAACAGGATATTTGCATAGACTGCAATTTGGAACTTTGTAGAAACAAACAGGATATTTGCATAGACTGCAATTTGGAACTTTGTAGAAACAAACAGGATATTTGCATAGACTGCAAATTGGAACTTTGTAGAAACAAACATGATATTTGCATAGACTGCAATTGGAACTTTGTAGAAACAAACAGGATATTTGCATAGACTGCAATTGGAACTTTGTAGTATCAGGAAACAAGCTTGCAAAAGTACCAGAGTCAGTCCTTAGGAAAGAAAGTTTTAGGCAAGCTCAATTGCCAGGAAATCAATCCAAAAATGAAACACAGTGCTAAGGGATTATCCAGAAGAGTAGTCAGTAATTGAAGCAGAAACCAGGAACCAGGAAATCCAACAAATCTGTATTTCACACAGGATACAGGAACAGAGAGTCTTTCAGAGTATCACTCTTAATGTCAAGGGACAGAATTGCAAACAAACCTCCCAGATAAACCAGGCTGCTGATTAAATGATTTGTTTCAGCTGGCAAGCAGGTGGAGCCAGAGAGCCAAAGGTGCAGAAAACAGAAAAACACAATATTCTTATCCTGTGATCAAGCCATCTGGTGGCATAGTGGTAAAACAACAGGCTGGGAAAAACAGCAGCAGAAATATAAACAGGTCTCAGGTTCAATTCCGGGCTGAACCATGACAGATATGAAGATTTTATTACGAGATATAGAGGCTTATATACAACATACTTATAACTTACTTAACTTATAACACCTTATAACACAAATATTCTAATGGAATTACAGCAAGAGAGGTCTTGTTTGCACATTATAGGGCTTACTAGGTAAGCACAGGAAAAACATAATTTATGTAAGAATTTACCTGATAAATTAATTTCTTTCATATTGGCAAGAGTCCATGAGCTAGTGACGTATGGGATATACAATCCTACCAGGAGGGGCAAAGTTTCCCAAACCTCAAATGCCTATAAATACACCCCTGAACACACCCACAATTCAGTTTAACGAATAGCCAAGTAGTGGGGTAATAAAGAAAGGAGTAAAAAGCATCAACAAAGGAATTTGGAAATAATTGTGCTTTATACAAAAAAATCATAACCACCATAAAAAGGGTGGGCCTCATTTACTCTTGCCAATATGAAAGAAATTAATTTATCAGGCAAATTCTTACATAAATTATGTTTTCTTTCATTTGATTGGCAAGAGTCCATGAGCTAGTGACGTATGGGATATCAATACCCAAGATGTGTACCTCCACGCAAGAGTCACTAGAGAGGGAGGGATAAAAATAAATAGACATTTTCAGCTGAAAAAATAATCCACAACCCAAAATATAAGTTTATTCTTTAAATGACAAGAAAAACTTAAAACATCAGCAGAATAATCAAACTGAAACAGCTGCCTGAAGAACTTTTCTACCAAAAACTGCTTCTGAAGAAGCGAATACATCAAAACGGTAGAATTTAGTAAATGTATGAAAAGACCAAGTTGTCGCTTTGCAAATTTGATCAACTGAAGCTTAATTTTTAAAAGCCCACAAAGTGGAGACTGATCTAGTAGAATGAGCTGTAATTCTCTGAGGCTGGGCCTGACCCGACTCCAAATAAGCCTGAAGAATCAAAAGGTTTAACCAAGAAGCCAAGAAAATAGCATAAGCCTTCTGACCTTTCCTAGGATCAGAAAATATAACAAATAGACTAGAAGTCTTCCTGAAATCTTAGTAGTTTCAATATAATATTGCAAAGCTCTCACCACATCCAAAGAATGTAAGGATCTTTCCAAAGAATTCTTAGGATTAGGACACAAGGAAGGGACAACAATTTCTCTACTAATGTTGTTAGAATTCACAACCTTAGGAAAAAATTTAAATGAAGTCCGCAAATCTGCCTTATCCTGATGAAAAAATCAGAAAAGGAAATTCACAAGAAAGAGCAGATAGCTCAGGAACTCTTCTAGCAGAAGAGATGGCCAAAAGGAACAACACTTTCCAAGAAAGTAGATAAATGTCCAAAGAATGCATAGGCTCAAAATGGAGGAGCCTGTAAAGCCCTCAAAACCATATTGAGACTCCAAGGAGGAGAGATTGATTTAATGACAGGCTTAATACGAACTAAAGCCTGAACAAAACAGTGAATATCAGGAAGTTTAGCAATATTTCTGTGAATAAAACAGAAAGAGCAGAGATTTGTCCCTTCAAGGAACTTGCAGACAAACCCTTATCCAAACCATCCTGAAGAAACTGTAAAATTCTTGCAACTCTAAAAGAATGCCAAGAGAATTTATGAGAAGAACACCATGAAATGTAAGTCTTTCAAACTCGATAATAAATCTTTCTAGACAGATTTACGAGCTTGAACATAGTATTGATCACTGAGTCAGAGAAACCTTTATGACTTAGCACTAAGCAATCAATTTCCATACCTTCAAATTTAATGATTTGAGAACCTGATGGAAAAATGGACCTTGAGACAGTAGGTCCGGCCTTAACGGAAGTGGCCAAGGTTGGCAGCTGAACATCCGAACAAGACCTGCATACCAAAACCTGTGATGCCATGCTGGAGCCACCAGCAACACAAACGATTGTTCCATGATGATTTTGGAAATCACTCTTGGAAGAAGAACTAGAGGCAGGAAAATATAAGCATGTTGATAACACCAAGGAAGTGTCAGTGCACCCACTGCTTCCGCCTGAAAATCCTTGGACCTGGACAGGCATCTGGGAAGTCTCTTGTCTAGATGAGAGGCCATCAGATCTATCTCTAGAAGACCCCATATCTGAACAATCTGAGGAAACACATCTGGATGGAGGGACCACTGCCCCCGATGTAAAGTCTGACGGCTGAGATAATCCACCTCCCAATGTCTATACCTGGGATATGCACCGCAGAATTTAGACAGGAGCTGGATTCCACCCAAGCAAGTATCCGAGATACTTCTTTCATAGCTTGTGGACTGTGAGTCCCACCCTGCTGATTGACAAATGCCACTGTCTGTGATATTGTCTGTTTGAAAATAAATGAACGGTTCTCTCTTCAACAGAGCCCAAAACTGAAGAGCTCTGAGAATTGCACGGAGTTCTAAAATATTGATTGGTAAATCTCACCTCTTGAGATTTCCAAACCCCTTGTGCTGTCAGAGATCCCCAAACAGCTCCCCAACCTGAAAGACTTGCATCTGTAGTGATCATTGTCCAGGTTAGCCGAACATTGAAGCCCCTTGAACTAAACGCTGGTGATTTAACCACCACGTCAGAGAGTGTCAAACATTGGGATTAACGATATTAATTGTGATATCTTTGTATAATCCCTGCACCATGGATTCAGCAAACAAAGCTGGAGAGGTCTCATTAAAAAAACGAGCAAAGGGAATTGCGTCCGATGCTGCAGTCATGAGACCTAAATTTTCCATGCACATAACCACTGAAGGGAATGACTGAGACTGAAGGTGCCGACAGGATGCAGCCACTTTCAAACGTCTCTTGTCTGTTAGTCATGGACACTGAATATATTTGGAAACCTAAAAAAGGTGACCCTTGTCTGAGGAATCAAGAAACTTTTTGGTAAATTGATCCTCCAACCATGTTTTTGAAGAAACAACACTAGTTGATTTGTGTGAGATTCTGCAGAATGTAAAGACTGAGCTAGTACCAAGATATCGTCCAAATAAGGAAACACGGCAATACCCTGCTCTCTGGTTTCCATAAAGCAGGGCACCTAGAACCTTTAAAAAAGATTCTTTGAGCGGTTGCTAGTCCAAATGGAAGAGCAACAAATTGGTAATGCTTCTCTAGAAAAGAGAATCTCAGGAACTGATAATGATCTGAATGAATCGGAATATGAAGGTATACATTCTGCAAGTCCATTGTGGACCTAAAAGTCCTTGCTGAATAAAAGGCAGAAAAGTCCTTAAAGTCACCATTTGAAAGTTGATACTCTTACATAACAATTCAAAATTTTCAGATCCAGAATTGGTCTGAATGAAATTTCCTTCTTTAGGACAATTAATAGATTTGAATAAAACCCCAGACCTTGTTCCTGAAAAGGAACTGGCATGACTACCCCTGAACTCCAGGTCTGAAACACACTTCAGGAAAACCTGAGCTTTAACTGGATTTACAGGGATGTGTGACAGAAAAAAATCTTCTCACAGGAGGATTTACTCAGAATCCTACTCGATACCCCTGAGAGACAATACTCTGAAACCATTGATTTTGGACAGAATTTATCCAAACATCCTTGAAAAAAAATCAATCTGCCCCCTACCAGCTGAGCTGGAATGAGAGTCGCACCTTCATGCGGACTTAAGGGCTGGCTTTTGGTTTCTTAAATGGTTGGATTTATTCCAATTAATGAAGATTTCCAATTGCAAACAGATTCCATATGGAAGGATTAGGTTTTTGATCCTTATTTGACAATAAGAATGAAAACAATTAGAAGTTCTATATTTACCCTTAGGTCTCTTATTACCTTGGAAAGAAAGAGATTGCAATCTAGACGTAAAAATTCATATCAGCATTCCAAGATTTAAACCTCAAACTCCTCTAGCTAAAAATAGCTAAAGTCATAGATCTAACATCATACTTGATGATACCAAAAAATGGCATCAGAACTGATTAGTATGTTGCAGTATGCAAACAATGCTAGATAAATCAGGATCCAATTCTTGTTGCGCTTATTCTCCAACAAAAATGTTGATGCAGCTGCAACATCAGCCAAAGAAATTGCAGGCCTGAGACGAGCTGAATATAAATAAGCTTTCCTTAGATAAGATTCAAGTTTCCTATCTAAAGGAACTTAAGTACTATCTTCTATAGGAATAAAGGTACAATCAGCAAGAGTAGAAATAGCCCCATCAACTTTGAGGATCTTTTCCCAAAACTCTATAGAAATTGCTGGTAAAAAGATACAATTTTTAATCCTTGAAGAAGGTATAAAAGAAGTACCCGGCTTATTCCATTCCTTAGAAATCATATCAGAAATATCATCAGGAACAGGAAAAAACCTCTGGAGTAACCACAGGAGGTTTAAAAACATAATTTACTACTTCTAATATCAAGAAGACTAGTTTCCACGATATCCAAAATAATTAACACTTCTTTAACAAAGAACGAAAATACTTCATTTTAAATAAATAAGTAGATTAGTTAGTGTCAATATCTGAGGAAGGATCTTCTGAATCAGATAGATCCTCATCAGAGGAGGATAATTCATTATGTTGTCGGGCATTTGAAAATTCATCAACCTTATGAGAAGTTTTAAAAGACCTTTATAATAAATAGAAGGCAGAATAGCAGACAAAGCCTTCTGAATAGAATCAGAACAAATTCTTTAAATTTCATAGGTATAACATGTACATTAAAAGTTGAAGGAACAACAACAGGCAATGTACTATTTATTGATGGACACAATATCTGCATGTAAAAGTTTATCATGATAACCAATACAAATGACATTCGGAAATATAATGCACTTAGCTTTAGTAGAACCAACATCAGGCCGCAAAGTTCCAACAGATACTTCTGAGGCAGGATCAGATTGAGACATCTTGCAAAATGTAAAATAAAAAACAACATATAAAGCAAAATTTGTCAATTTCCTTATATGACAGTTTCAGGAATGGGAAAAAATGCATATAGCATAGCCCTCTGACATAGAAAAAGGCAAGAGACAAATAGCAATGGGGTATTAAAATAATGAAAAAATTTGGCGCCAAGTATGACGCACAACGTAACTGAATTTTTTTTGGCACCAACAACATCCGGAAATGATACACTCGTGTCACTTACGACGCAACCATGTGTAAAGACTCGGCGTCAACTACGATGCTGGAAATAACGAACCTACGTCAACGAACATACTTTCACGGCAAAAAATTATCGCGCCAAGAATGACGCAATAAAGTCTAGCATTTGGCGCACCCACAGGCCTAATACTGCCCGCAAACTGCAAGAAAAATGTAGACAATTTTGAAAAAAAGACTAAACCCCAGGTAAGAAAAATATTTCTTAAAATGTTTATTTCCCCAAATATGAAACTGACAGTCTGCAAAAGGAAATACATGAACCTGACTCATGGCAAATATAAGTACAATACATATATTTAGAACTTTATATAAATGCATAAAGTGCCAAACCATAGCTGGGGTGTCTTAAGTAATAAAAAACATACTTACCAAAACACACTCATCCACATATAGCAGATAGCCAAACCAGTACTAAAACAGTTCTTTAGTAGAGGTAATGGTAAATTGAGAGTATATCGTCGATCTGAAAAGGGAGGTAGGAGATGAATCTCTACGACCGATAACAGAGAACCTATGAAATAGATCCCCGTTAGGAAGACCATTGCGTTCAATAGGTGATACTCCCTTCACATCCCTCTGACATTCGCTGTACTCTGAGAGTAATCGGGCTTCAAAATGCTGAGAAGCGCATATCAACGTAGAAATCTTAGCACAAACTTACTTCACCACCTCCATAGGAGGCAAAGTCTGTAAAACTTTCTGGAAACAGGTAATATGCATAGCATTGGATGTTAATGCTTCCTGTGACACAACGTAAGAACTGAGAATAACCAGACCAGTGTTTATCCTTGCAGAGTGATTAACTCGACCCCTTTGGCATTTGTTCAGCTCGCTCCATACTAGAGCGAGTGGAGGGGATTATTCATAAGGACTTTGACACTGAAAGGCCCCGACAGTGTATTTCTTACTAACCCTAGACGCTCTATACCACTGAGAACTGCTCCTATTTCAGATCCATTATCACACGCAACACAGGAGGATATTGGCTCCACTGGTCTTTTTAGTATGCAGCTTGAACACTAACTAAGCTATCACGCTATAACGCTACTAACTTTACAGCTTACATACTGCATCTGAAGCATATGATGTATTAACCCTAATCAGTGGACGCACTGCTACCTCTGGCTAATGAATAAGAGCTCTTGTGTGTGTGTATGGGGTAATGAATGAACTTGTGATATATACAGTAGATGAATTGTATAATTTTTTGTTTTGTTACATACATTGCATTTTTTGCTTTACATTTAGTGAATAAATTACTTTGTTGCACCTTGACAACCGTGTTATGTGTGTGGCTTTGAGTGGTCCACAGCCCCAGGGTATTTATATTTTATTGAGACTTTATGTGTTGTGCTGGACAGGGTTTACTGTGTTTTTCTTTTTCTAATTAAATTACTAATTATAAACCCCCTTGCTCCTGTAATCTCATCTAATACTAAAATAGGTGGACTACAGTTCACTAGTCAGTATATTTACTCAGGCTAGCTGGTTACATCTATATACATATTTCTGGGTAGGAGTACTCTTTATTTACTATGCTGCCAGGGTTATCATTGCTTTGGAGCTGTGGATCTACCCTAGCTACACACTTTTGGCACTATATTATGGCATCTATCGATGAAAGTGAATGGGAATTTGATTTAGCAGAAACGTTTGCTTTGGAAACTTCAAAAGAGACAGTGGCTGTTGTAAGGGAAAAATATCTTTCAGGATTATAAAACCTACAAAAAATAATTTAATTAAACAACTCAAAATTAAATGGGAAATCAGCAGCCTCAAAAGATATATTGATAATGAGATGATACCACGTGGTTTGAGATTAAGGAAAAGACCAGGAGTGAATTTAAACAAACCATTAACAATAGATTTTAAAGAGGAATGGGAAAAATGTTTATCAGAATGTTCCTTGAAATTAATGAAATTAATCATTAAAGAAACTGAGGCTAAACAAGATATAATTGATAAAGAGGTACAGAAATCCAATACTAACTTTAACAAATGGGAAACCAATGAACAATTTTCCAAATTAAATGAGGAAATTAGGATTGAATTTAGTAAACTACAAGATGAAATGAAATCTAGGAAAAGGAGGAAGTTTTTAAGGGATTTACTAGATTATAAGGAAGCACAACGGTTGATTCGGCGTGCCGCTGATTCCCACGCTGTCTTGGGATTACAGCGTTCTAATGGCAGTACCTCGCTAATGGATCGTCTACTGGATTAAGAGTGATGGTTATACTTCTGGTTAAGTAAGTTTACACGGGGTGAAATAATTTCAGGATTACTTCTGCAAACAGGTAATATGCATAGCATTGGATGTTAATGCTTCCTGTGACACAACGTAAGAACTGAGAATAACCAGACCAGTGCTTATCCTTGCAGAGTGACTCACTCGACCCCTTTGGCATTTGTTCAGCTCGCTCCATACTAGAGCGAGTGGAGGGGATTATTCATAAGGACTTTGACACTGAAAGGCCCCGACAGTGTATTTCTTACTAACCCTAGACGCTCTATACCACTGAGAACTGCTCCTATTTCAGATCTATTATCACATGCAACACAGGAGGATATTGGCTCCACTGGTCTTTTTAGTATGCAGCTTGAACACTAACTAAGCTTTCACGCTATAACGCTACTAACTTTACAGCTTACATACTGCATCTGGAGCATATGATGTATTAACCCTAATCAGTGGACGCACTGCTACCTCTGGCAAATGAATAAGAGCTCTTGTGTGTGTGTATGGGGTAATGAATGAACTCGTGATATATACAGTAGATGAATTGTATAATTTTTTGTTTTGTTACATACATTGCATTTTTTGCTTTACATTTAGTGAATAAATTACTTTGTTGTACCTTGACAACCGTGTTATGTGTGTGGCTTTGACTGGTCCACAGCCAAAGGGTATTTATATTTTATTGAGACTTTATGTGTTGTGCTGGACAGGGTTTACTGTGTTTTTCTTTTTCTAATTAAATAAATATATATATATATATATATATATATATATATATATATATATATATATATATATACACACACACACACATACACACACACACAAGTATGTGCAAAGATATATGTACAAATTCTAGCATTAATAATCATTTTTAAAAACAAAAACATGAGATAAAAGGATATCATGACTTCTAGAAATACAAATACACATTAATTTATGTTAAAGTAACATATAACAAATATAAAAATAACTTTCCTTGAGATATTGTTTGTTTATAAATCTAGCTATTTCTTGGACATTAACAGAGGGGAAAAAAATTATTATCTTTAGAGAAATGTGCTTTTTCATGGACAGTAATGAAATGGTATAAATAAAGTTGGGAAAACCCAGAATAACCACGACATCGATGACTGTTAGTTAACAACAGTTAAGGCATCGTATGTGGATCCGCGGCAGCGATGTCTGGCGAGCGTATTGGCGCTGGCAAATGCACCGAGATTGACACTTTGATAAATATCCCCCCAGATCTGATCCAAAAAGAATCTTTCCTTGGAAGGAAAGAGTCATTAATCTATTCTTAGACAATATGTCCGCTGACCAGGATTTTAGCCATAAATCACATTTTTAAAGGATTGCCATGGACATATTCTTGACATCAATCTTAATTATGTCCATTACTGCGTCACAAATTAAAGTATTAGACATCTTGAGAACCTTAAAGGACTAATATACAGAAGATTTGCATAACCAACAAATGCATGATAATAAAATGCAATAGCACATTGAGGCCTATTTATGAAAGGTCTTGCGGACCTGATCCGACAGTGCAAGACCTCACTGAATGCGGAGAGCAATACGCTCTCCATATTCAGCATTGCACCAGCAGCTCGCAAGAGCTGCTGGTGCAACGCCGCCACCTGCTGACTCGCGGCCAATCGGCCGCCAGCAGGGACGTATCAATCAACCCGATCGTATTCGATCGGGTTGCATTGCAGCGATTCCTGTCTGCCTCATAAGAGAAGGCGGACAGGGTTACGGAGCAGCGGTCTTTAGACCACTGCTTCATAACTGGTGTTTTGCCAGAAACACGGCCCTTCAAGCTCCATACGGAGCTTGATAAATGGGCCTCTTATTCTTAACTTCAAATGAGTAGAAGATTCTTTTTCTTACAAAATTCAGTTATGTCTATTTCTACCCCCTGTATCATGTGACAGCCATCAGTCAATTACAAGTGCATATACGTATATTCTGTGAATTCTTGCACATGCTCAGTAGGAGCTGGTGACTCAAAGTGTAAATATAAAAAGACTGCACACATTTTGTTAATGGAAGTAAATTAAAAAGTTAATTAAAATTGCATACTCTATCTGAATAATGAAAGTTGAATTTTGACTTGAGTGCCCCTTTAATGCAATTTTGAAGATCTTCAGTAGATGGATTTGCAGTCAATTGAGATTAGGAATCACATGGGGCCATGGCTGCAGCCACACATGTAATAGCCATCACTGGTTTGAGCAGATCATTTGTTTGTAAAAAGAGCTTTCTTACAAAAGACTCTAATTTGCGGTCCATTGGATCCCTGAAAGAAGTGCTATCATCCATAGGGAGACGTTTTGCCAATGTAGAGGTAGCTCAATTAAACCTTGGGAATAGTTTTCCACAATTCCACATTCTGTTCGGGAACTGGATTCATCTTTTTAAATCTTGTATAGGGAGCAAATGGAATGTCAGGCTATTTGAACTCCTTGGTGATTAAATCTGATACCAAATCAGGAACCCAAAGCACTTCAGGAATTTTTGGAGGATCTTTGAAAACCATGATTTACTGATTAACTGACTTGTTTTTGTAGTCTTTGATTCAGAAATGCCCAGAGTTTTAAGTACCTCATAAGGTACAAATATGCCTCACCTTAAACCTGAAATGTTAGTCAAATTAAGACTCCTGGTCCTCAGAAGTCAGTTCTCCATCTGAAGCAGCTGAGTCTGCAGGATTTCAGGAATCTAAATTTGAAGGGAAGAATCCTGCATATTTGCATCAAGAGATGCAGACAAATCCCCAGAGTTGCATTTGTGCTTAAGTGGTTTGGTGATAGCCTCCAAATATTCTGCCATGGTTTTGTGCAGATTGCTTTTAAATTCAGGGGCAAAATCAGCAGTTGCTCCTTGTGTAATATTATACTAGAGCAAGACAGAGACCCTTAGCAGGGATAATGGCTTGCAGATGATTTGCATGCACAAAGCGAGGTACGCAATTATTACATAGCAGGTTAGCCTTACATACTGGAATAGTTTTGCAAAGTACACAGAGAAATTTAAATGAGGTATGATCAGTAGATCTACCCTCTATTGGTCTTACATAATAACAGAGGGTACAGTCGGGAGAATTCATAAAACAGAAACTGTTCTAAAATAGGCAAATTAAGTAGAGACAAAAACATAAATTATGCTTACCAAATAATTTCCTTTCCATCTGTATGAGGACAGTCCACGGCTTCATTCCTTACTTGTGGGAATACAGAACCTGGCCATCAGGAGGAGGCAAAGACACCGCAGCCAAAGGCTTAAATACCTCCCCCACTCCCCAAGTCATTCTGCCGAGGGTACAAGGAACAGTAGGAGAAATATCAGGGTATGAAAGGTTCCAGAAGAACAAAAACAAATTAGGTCTGCACAACGGAGAAAACGGGCGGAGGCCGTGGACTCTCCTCATACAGATGAAAAGGAAATTATCTGGTAAGTAAAATTTATGTTTTCCATCTTAATATGAGGAAAGTCCACGGCTTCATTCCTTACTTGTGGGAAACATATACCCAAGCTGTAGAGGACACTGAATGAAAACAGGAGGGCAAAAAAGAGGCAGACTCTATTCTGATGGCACCACAGCCTGCAAAACCTTTCTCCCAGAAGCTGCTTCAGCTGAAGCAAAAACGTAAAATTTGTAAAACTTTGAAAAAGTATGTAAGGAAGACCAGGTAGTCGCCCTACAAATCTGCTCCATAGAGGCCTCATTCTTGAAGGCCCAAGAAGAAGCCACAGCTCTAGTTGAATGAGCCGTAGTTCTCTGAGGAGGCTTATGTCCCGTTGTTTCATATGCTAAGTGGATAATGCTCCTCAACCAAAAAGATAGGGAAGTGGAAGAAGTCTTCTGCCCTCTGCGCTTCCCAGAATAGACTACAAACAATGCCGAAGTCTGTCTAAAATCCTTCGTAGCCTGAAGATAGAATTTCAAAGCCCGAACCACATCCAAATTATGAAGTAATCGTTCCTTCGAAGAAGAAGGATGAGGACACAAGGAAGGAACCACGATCTCCTGATTGATGTTGCGATCAGACACAACCTTAGGGAGAAAACCAAACCCAGTGCAAAGAACAGCTTTATCAGAATGAAAAACTAGGTAAGAAGGCTAACATTGCAAGGCCGCCATCTCAGAGACTCTGCGCGCTGAAGCAATAGCCAAAAGAAAAAGAACCTTCCAAGACAGTAACTTAATGTCAACCGAATGCATGGGTTCAAATGGAGCCCTCTGCAAAACCTTAAGAACCAAATTTAGGGGGCGGAGCCGGCAGCCAAAGCGACAGGACGTGAATCATGAGAGCTCCTGACTTTATTTAACTTTTTTGTGATTATTATACAACATATTATATTAATCTGGAACGCAGATGTATGAAGATAGTGAGAACATTATTCCTCACCACCAGTATAATATTAAGATTATGGGCCATGTCCATATTTTGATCCAGACTTCTCGGACGGAACAAGGGGCTAGTTTTGAGGCCTAGATAACTGACTCTATCCCTGCAAGCATGCTTGTAAGAGCAACTATTATTAGAATTGACCCTGTTTTAATCATTTCAACCCGCAACATGGAGGATTCCATTGCCGCATTGCATAACATCTTTGAAAAGTTTAGGGAATCGTTTATACAGGAGTTGGTCCACCTAACTCAGTCTACTCGACCTAAGTATGCCATAATGGCGGAAGAAACCAGTAGTGTACAACTTCAGAACAATAGCGTTCATGTGCAGCCCTTTGCGGGCTCCGCATTGGATGTAGGTGATTTGGTGAACTCCCCACTACAACCTTACAGACTAGCGGACACTACACTTACTCTGCCTGCTGGCCCATGTAAAGAAGAAGCCAAACCCATAGATCAGGACTGCAGTCACATGGAGGTCCACTGGATGCAGCCGTGAGAGGTGATGAGCAGCCAGTCAAACAATAAGGCAGCCGATAGCGGTGGGGCACGGGAACACCAGGAAACGCTGCTTTTGGGATTGCTGCAGTGGAGACAGACAGCTGTGGGCTGGATTAGTGTGAAACAGCAGCGCACCGACCCGACTAGCTCTGCAGCCAGCATTAGAGGAACATTCTTTGTTCCCTCTGAGGTAGACAGTCCGTGCTCGTTCTGCTCTCCAATTATCCAGGGTCAACCAGTGACTAATTTAACGGGCCCAGGAGAAAAGCATATTGCCACTGTGGGACATAGTCTGTTAAGATGTGGAGTGGGCTAAAAGATATGAGCTTAGTGGGGAGTTACTTAGCTCTGATCAGAGACATCAGTTAAAGAGCCCGATATTTAGTTACCACAAGATACCAAGTTATATGTTTGTGTTTTACTTTCCCATGTTTAAACTGCTTGTTTTTCTACCATGCAGGTCTAAATTACAAGTTCATGCACTTTGCACTGAGAAAACGTTAATTGTAATTATACTGTGTCTGTTTATTATCTGAAAGAACTAGGCTACGTTTCATTTTAACCCAAGGTCTTGCTTTTACAGTATATCCCATAGAAGGGATTGTGTAGATGTTGCTGCTATTATTATGCATAATGTCAATTATACTTTATTATAGGGAGATGGTTCATGTTTTTTTATCATGCTCTTAATTGTTTTTTTTTATTTCAACATAATTTGAATAATAACATATTTACATATTCTATCTACTGTTGATTTTTCACTACTTAACCTGTAAAACCTATATATATTGCAATTTGTGGGTGATAGTTGTATATAGCAGGCTGAGGCTAATACACTACTTATTATTGCACCCTCACATTATAATAAGCCAAGTGCTGAATTCTCATTTTCCTGTTGTGGGACATAGGGCCCGTGCCCACATAACAGAACTATGGTAAACTTGATATTCTCTCTTCGGCACACTATTATTACAGTCCCATAGATCCCACATCTGCAACTAGTCACAGTCATACTCTTTTTTTTTTATTTTTTATATATATTAAAGATACTTGCACCCTACCTAATACTATTAAGAACCTAAGTACTTCCCTTCTCCCATGCTAACATAACTAGTGGCAACATTTGACCTATGAGCGGCCACATTCACAGTGAAGCATTCAGCTTCGCTTTTAGTATATATCCTGCACACTGTTAGTTGATAGCTTTTCACAGTGGAGGAATTCATATACCTCAAGCTCAATGTTAGGGATGGCTTGAGATATGTGTTGAGAATCCCCTCTCAAACCTAACAGGTTGGGCTACATAGTTTGTTTGTTAATAATGCTTTTGTTGTCCCCCTTTCAGCTTTACACAATGAGATTAGGATTCTATTAGCTCATTTACCCTGCAAGTGAAAATATAACACATTTATTTATATCTCACTGCAGGTAATATTTCTGTACGCAGTTGACGTGTTGGAGGGGGATACTATATTTAAACCAGGATTTCTGCAAATAATGTTATCTTGCTGCACCGTCAGTGGCCGAGATGGTGCAGTATTGACCATAACTATAACTTTCCATAAGATTTCCTATAGTTTTACAATTTCTATTTGCCATAATGGCCATCTTTACATACTGATAGCTGTTAGTACCCCAACCCTTATGTATATGAAGTGTAACTCTAGGAGTGACTATAATTTATATATAAGTCAATCCATAGAAGACAACTCTTTCTCCACATAAATATATATGTCTTTAGCCTAAGGAACTACCCAGAACGCTGCTATTATTGTTCGCGTGAGGTTAATATGATATATCATGTTGACTCCTATTTTCTTTGTTCTGTTTTGTCAGAGTTTATCAATTTCCCAACGTTATTTGTGTCCCCCCCCCCCCCCCCCTACTCCCATCGGCTTATTAGATAAGCATCAGAAACTGCATCTTATGGAAATTCTATTTTATTGTTTCTCCATCCCCCATAAATTCCTCCCTCGACAAAGGCACTACTTTGAGGGCCCATAGGTGACCCTAGCTTACTATAGGAGGGTAAAGGTCTGTGAGCGGCTTCATTATGACTTGAAGGGGATATATGACCACACATAAAAAAATAAATAAATAAGTGGTTTACTTTTTATATTGTAAGTTAATTATGTACAAGTGTTATTAGATGTTACTTTGTCTAGCTGAAAATCTGTACCAATTTTTCAATTAAGGCCAAACTTTTAATATATGTTGAACTTTTAATGCATAAATGAAACCTTTACAATGCTGCCAATATTGGATTTGTAGATGGTATAACCTTGTTATTCTTGTTTATTGCATAACCTCAATAAAAAAAAAAAAAAAAGAACCAAATTTAAACTCCAAGGAGGAGCGGAATGTCTAAAAACAGGCCTGATTCTAGACAGAGCCTGAACAAGAGCTTCCTAATATTCAGAGACTGAATATTAGGAAGCTCAGTGAGCCTCTTGTGTAATAACACAGATAGAGCCGAAATCTGTCCCTTTAAGGAACTAGCAGCAAGTCCCTTCTCCAAACCGTCCTGGAGAAAGGAAAAAATCCTGGATACCCTTACCTTATATGCCAGGGGAATCCATGTTCTTCACACCTTATGATAGATGCGACAGGTGACAGGCTTTCTATCTTGAATGAGAGTATCAATCACCCTCTCAGAAAAACCTCTCTTGGCTAGGACTAAAAGTTCAATCTCCATGCAGTCAGCCTCAGAGAAGGTAACCTTCATTGAGGAGATGATGACATCCCCACCAGGTCCGCAAACCACATCCTTCGCAGCCACGATGGAGCAATTAGAAAAGTTGAAGCTTGCTCCTGCTTGACGTGGGCCACTATCAGAGGTAGAAGTGGTAACGGTGGAAAAATGTAAACTAGGTTGAACCCCCCGGGCACCGCTAAAGCATCTATCAGCTCTGCCTGGGGATTCCTGGAACACGACCCATATCTGGGTAGCTTGGTATTGAGTCTGAATGCCATGAGATCTATCTCCGGTATCCACCATCTGTTGCAAATCTCCGCAAACACCTCGGGATGGAGAGACCATTACCCTGGATGAAACGATTGTCTGCTGAGAAAATCCACTTCCCAGTTGTCTACACCCGGAATGTGGATCACTGACAGCGAGCAGTTGTGGGTCTCTGCCCTTTCCAGAATCCGAGATACTTCCCTCATGGCTAGGGAGCTTCTCGTTCCCCCCTGATGGTTGATGTAAGCCACCGAGGTAATTTGTCCGATTGGAATCTGATAAACTGGGATGAACCCAGAAGAGGCCAAGCCTTCAGAGCATTGAAGATCACTCGAAGTTCCAGAATGTTGATCGGGAGAAGAGATTCCTCTCAAGACCACCGGCCCTGTGAACCCCAAACAGCTCCCCATCCTGATAGACTTGCGTCCGTAGTCACAATCTCCCAGGATGGTCTCAAGAAGGCTGTCCCCTGGGACAGGCGATCTAGACAGAGCCACCAAGAGAGCGATTCTCTCGATCGGTTGTCCAGAGCAATCTGATAGGATAGATCTGAGTTATCACCGTTCCATTGCCTCAGCATGCACAACCGCATAGGTCTGAGATGGAACCTGGCAAATGGAATGATATCTATGCTGGACACCATGAGCCCAATGGCCTTAAGGAGGTCTGGAGGACAAGACAACTGGAAGTAATTTTGCAACATCTCTGGTCTATAAGAAATATTTTCATGGATACGGAATCTATTATCGTGCACAGGAATTCCACTCTGGCACTGGGAACCAGAAAACTCTTTCCTAAGTTGATTTTCCATCCATGAGATTGAAGAAGAAGAAGAAGACGAAGAAGAAGAAGAAGAAGAGCTCTCAAATGGTCTTCTGCCAGCTGGCAGGACGAAGCTTGGACTAGAATGTCGTCCAAATAAGGCACTACTGCAATACCTCTGGCTCTCGCCACCGCAAGCAGAGCCCCCAGAACCTTCATAAAGACTCTTGGAGCAGTAGCCAGACCAAAGGGAAGAGTTACAAGCTGGAAGTGCTGATACAGAAAAGCGAATCTTAAGAACTTGAAGTGATCCTTGTGTATTGGCACATGAAGGTAAGAATCCTTCAAGTCTATCGTGGTCATGAACTGTCCCTTTTGAATTAAGGGCAGAATAGACCTTATCGTCTCCATCTTGAACAATGGCACCGACAGAAACTTGTTTAAGCACTTTAGGTCTAGAATCAAGTGAAACGTACCCTTCTTCTTTGGGACCACAAAACCTTAAATTATGCTTACTTGATAATTTTCTTTTCTTCGGTTGGAAAGAGTCCACAGCTGCATTCATTACTTTTGGGAAATATGAACCTGCCCACCAGGAGGCGGCAAAGACACCCCAGCCAAAGGCTTAAATACTCCTCCCAATTCCCCCAGTCATTCTGCCGAAGAACAAGCAACAGTAGAAGAAATACCAGGGTGAAAATGTGCCAGAAGAATAAAAAATAAGAGACGCCCCACAGAAAAAATATGGGTGGGGAGCTGTGGACTCTTTCCATCTGAAGAAAAGAAAATTATCAGGTAAGCATAATTTAAGTTTTTCTTCATAAATGGAAAGAGTCCACAGCTGCATTTATTACATTTGAGAAAACAATACCCAAGCTATAGAGGACACAGAATGCAAAAATGTGAGGGTACAAGAGGCAGCCCATTCTGAGGGCACCAAGCCTGAAAACCCCTACCCAACAACATCCCGCTTCATCCGAAGCTGAGAACTACTTTGAAAAGGAAAAGGCCCAAGGACCCTGACCGCAGATAGTCCACAGCCTTGCTAGAGACCGCAGGAACTAGACTCGACTGAGTCAACAGCCTCCAAGAGACACCATCCCCGGCAGTCAGTCTCCAAACTCTGTGCTACAGGAATCTGAATTTATTGCACCATGTATTTTCCTATATGCTGAATTACCAATTATGTACATAAAACTAACATTTTGTGTTAATACGGCTATGATGTTGTAAACTCTTACTTCTATGTATTATTGTAACCTCAATAAAAATATATATTTTTTAAAAATAATAATTTGAATACTTCACTCTCCACTTTGCACCAAATATGTTGCAAACTCATAAAGAAGCCACAAAGTAGTAGAGTTTTCCACAACTTATTGGTAAATGCATAATCACATGATTATTGACATCAGCCAATCTGATCGAAATATACATTTTATACTATAACTAACAAATCAAATTGCTCTATACTTGAGTCATTGATCACTCATCAGAACATGTAAGTGCCATTTGTTACATTTAGTATTATACTATGTAAGTATGTATATGTGAAATTAGTATTAAAGATAAACATGGATGCTGACATTAGGACACACAGTGTAATATTTTAGAACATGGTTTTAAAATTCGAATTGATGTTTGATTCAATATATTCTTAAGCTGATAGCTCAAAGGGATAGCCCACTAACATTAAACTGTCATGATTCAGATACAGCAGAAATTAAAATTACCTCTTTACTGTCATGCTATTTTCAGTGTATTTCTTCCTTCTCTTGAATTTCTTTTTCAGTAAGAAATGTCATTTTATATGCCAGCCCATTTTATAACACCTATGTAGGGGTGGGTTTTAAAACTAGATTGCAACCAGGAGGGGTACACAGGTACAGAGAGAAAACTGGTTCAGCTCTTAAAATATCTATTGATTGCAAATAAATAAATATGATACCCTGATGACATGTTATATTCGCAATTATTCCTGCTCGGAATAATAATACATTTACACTATATACATATAGTGGTATAAATAAACACAGAGATATGAAAGACAACATTGTTTAGAACAAAAAAGGAATTTAGGGACATGCAAATATGTTTGCGAGATAGAGAGAGAGAGAGATCCAGTTCACAGGTGCACTCACTAAAACTTCTTAGGCAACAGCCAGGGTGCTGCGTGCAAAAACATATAAGAATCCTTTTATCCTCTTTAAGAAGAAAACGCTGCACTCACCGGTCTTGAGAATGATATAATGTATTCACAATCGCATCACATCAGCTTATAGCTTCATAATTACCCCCAGACGTTTCGGTACCGCACTGGCACCTTTCTCAATGGGTTTTTTCCAGTATCTCCAAATACACACACAGAAGTATGTGCAAAGATATATGTACAAATTCTAGCATTAATAATCATTTATTTAAAAAAAAAAAAAAAATGAGATAAAAGCATATCATGACTTCTAGAAATACAAATACACATTAATTTATGTGAAAGTATCATATAACAAATATCAAAATAACTTTCCTTGAGATATTGTTTGTTGAGGTATAAATCTAGCTATTTCTTGGATATTAACAGATGAAAAAAAAGATTAGCTTTAGAGAAATGTGCTTGTTCATGGACAGTAATGAAATGGTATAAATAAAGTTGGGAAAAACCTGAATAACCGCAACATCGATGACTGTTAGCTGACAACAGTCCGATGCTCATCGCACCGTACTTGACGCGCGTGTTTTTTACCTTTTTTTTTATAAAAAAGGGTATCGTATGTGGATCCGTGGCAGAAATATCTGGCGAGCATATTGACATCGGCGAATGCACTGAGATTGACACATTGATAAATATACCCCCAGATCTGATCCAAAAAGAATCTTTTCTTGGAAGGGAAGAGTCATTAATCTATTCTTAGACACTATGTCAGCTGACCAGGATTTTAGCCATGAATCACATCTTTAAACGATTGCCATGGACATATTCTTGACATCAATCTTAATTATGTCCATTACTGCATCACAAATTAAAGTATTAGACATCTTGAGAGCCTTAAAGGACTAAATAAAGAAGATTTGCATAACCAACAAGTGCATGATAATAAAATGCAATAGCACTTAGTCTGAACTTCAAATGAGTAGTAGATTTCTTTTTCTTACAAAATTCAGTTATGTCTATTTCTACCCCCTGTATCATGCTACAGTCATCAGCCAATCACAAATGCATATACGTATATTCTGTGAATTCTTGCACATGCTCAGTAGGAGCTGGTGAATCAAAGTGTAAATATAAAAAAACTGCATACATTTTTTTAATGGAAATAAATTAAAAAGTTGATTAAAATTGCATACTCTATAGGAATAATGAAAGTTGAATTTTGTCTTGAGTGCCCCTTTAGTGCAATTTTGAAGATCTTCAGAAGATGGATTTGCAGTCAATTGAGATTAAGAATCACATGGGGCCATGGCTGCAGCCACACATGTAATAGCCACCACTGGTTTGAGCAGATCATTTGTTTGTAAGAAGAGCTTTCTTACAAAAGACTCTAATTTGCGGTCCATTGGATCCCTGAAAGAAGTGCTATCATCCATAGGTATACGTTTTGCCAATGTAGAGGTAGCTCAATTAAACCTTGGGAATAGTTTTCCACAATTCCACATTCTGTTCGGGAACTGGATTCATCTTTTTAAATCTGGCATAGGGAGCAAATGGAATGTCAGGCTATTTGAACTCCTTGGTGATTAAATCTGATACCAAATCAGGAACCCAAAGCATTTCAGGAATTTTTTAGGATCTTTGAAAACCATGTTTTACTGATTAACTGACTTGTTTTTGTAGTCTTTGATTCAGAAATGCCCAGAGTTTTAAGTACCTCATAAGGTACAAATATGCCTCACCTTAAACCTGAAATGTTAGTCAAATTAAGACTCCTGGTCCTCAGAAGACAGTTCTCCATCTGAAGCAGCTGAGTCTGCAGGATTTCAGGAATCTAAATTTGAAGGGAAGAAACCTGCATATTTGCATCAAGAGATGCAGACAAATCCCCAGAGTTGCGTTTGTGCTTAAGTGGTTTGGTGATAGCCTCCAAATATTCTGCCATGGTTTTGTGCAGATTGCTTTTAAATTCAGGGGCAAAATCAGCAGTTGCTCCTTGTGTAATATTATACTAGAGCAAGACAGAGACCCTTAGCAGGGATAATGGCTTGCAGATGATTTGATTGCACAAAGCGAGGTACGCAATTATTACATAGCAGGTTAGCCTTACATACTGGAATAGTTTTGCAAAGTACACAGAGAAATTTAAATGAGGTATGATCAGTAGATCTACCCTCTATGGGTCTTACATAATATAACAGAGGGCACAGTCGTGAGAATTCATAAAACAGAAACTGTTCTAAAATAGGCAAATTAAGTAGAGAGAAAAACATAAATTATGCTTACCAGATAATTTCCTTTACATCTGTATGAGGACAGTCCACGGCTTCATTCCTTACTTGTGGGAATACAGAACCTGGCCAACAGGAGGAGGCAGACACCCCAGCCAAAGGCTTAAATACCTTCCCCACTCCCCTCATCCCCCATTCTGCCGAGGGTGCAAGGAACAGTAGGAGAAATATCAGGGTATAAAAGGTGCCAGAAAAACAAAAACAAATTTAGGTCCACCTAATGGAGAAAACGGACGGGGGCCATAAACTCTCCTCATACAGATGAAAAGGAAATTATCTGGTAAGCAAAATGTATGTTTTCCATCTTAAAATGAAGAAAGTTCATGGCTTCATTCCTTACTTGTTGGAAACATATACCCAAGCTCTAGAGGACACTGAATGAAAACGGGAGGACAAAAAAGAGGTGGAACCTATTCTGATGGCACCACAGCCTGCAAAAGAAGCTGCTTCAGCTAAAGCAAAAACGTCAAATTTGTAAAACTTTGAAAAGGTATGTAAGGAGGACCAGGTAGCCGCCCTACAAATCTGCTCCATAGAGGCCTCATTCTTGAAGGCCCAAGAAGAAGCCACAGCTTGAGTTGAATGAGCCATAATTCTCTGAGGAGGCTTATGTCCCATTGTTTCATATGCTAAGCGGATAATGCTCCTCTACCAAAAAGATAGGGAAGTGGAAGAAGTCTTCTGCCCTCTGCGCTTCCCAGAATAGACTACAAACAATGCCGAAGTCTGTCTAAAATCCTTCGTAGCCTGAAGATAGAATTTCAAAGCCCGAACCACATCCAAATTATGAAGTAATCGTTCCTTCGAAGAAGAAGGATGAGGACACAAGGAAGGAACCACAATCTCCTGATTGATGTTGCGATCAGACACAACCTTAGGGAGAAAACCCAACCCAGTGCGAAGAACAGCCATATCAGCATGAAAAACTAGGTAAGGAGGCTCACAATGCAAGACCACCATCTCGGAGACTCTGTGCGCCGAAGCAATAGCCAAAAGAAAAAGAACCTTCCAAGACAGTAACTTAATGTCAACCGAATGCATGGGCTCAAATGGATCCCTCTGCAAAACCTTAAGAACCAAATTTAAACTCCAAGGAGGAGCGGAATATCTAAAAATAGGCCTGATTCTAGACAGAGCCTGAACAAAAGACTGAATATCAGGAAGCTCAGCGAGCCTCTTGTGTAATAACACCGATAGAGTTGAAATCTGTCCCTTTAAAGAACTAGCAGCAAGTCCCTTCTCCAAACCGTCATGGAGAAAGGAAAAAATCCTGGATACCCTTACCTTATAAGCCAGGGGAATCCTAGTTCTTCACACCTTATGATATATGCGACAGGTGACAGGCTTTCTAGCTTGAATGAGAGTATCAATCACTCTCAGAAAAACCTCCCTTGGCTAGGACTAAGCGTTCAATCTCCATGCAGTCAGCCTCAGAGAAGGTAACCTCCATGGAGGAGATGATGACATCCCCACCAGGTTCGCAAACCACATCCTTTGTGGCCACTATGGACCAATTAGAATAGTTGAAGCTTACTCCTGCTTGATGTGGGCCACTACCCGAGGTAGAAAAATGTAAACTAGGTTGAACCCCCAGGGCACCGTTAAGGCATCTATCAGCTCTGCCTGGGGATCCCTGGACCACGACCCGTATCTGGGTAGCTTGGTATTGAGTCTGGACGTCATGAGATCTATCTCCGGTGTCCACCATCTGTTGCAAATCTCCGCAAACACCTCGGGATGGAGAGACCATTCCCCCGGATGAAACGATTGTCTGCTGAGAAAATCTGCTTCCAAAAAACACTGCATGCTGCAGTCATCTAAAAATGACTCTGAAACTTTAATACTTGCAAGGCAAGTAGAAAGCAGCTGAAGAAAGGATCCTTCAGATTGCTAAGTATCCACTAACCAGCGGATAACGATGCAGGCTAAGAGCCGCCAATCCTTCCCACAAATCTTGAATGTGGATAAAGGAGAAACCTCAAAAAAGCTTACTGTACCTCGAATGCTCAACCACAGGCCCCCAGGGAATGTAAAGAAAAAGGGGGGACTCACCCACCCCAACAGAGCTCGGGTGCCAACCCAATCCGCTCCTCCAAAATAAGGCACCCCCCTAGGACCTGGAACAGAGAAAACTGCAATAGATCCGTAGGAAGACCTGCCACAACTCTCTTAGACTGTCTCTACGTAGAGAGACCAATTTCCAACAGGTGGAACAGAGCCCACAGAGCAGCAGATGCTGCCCTTTACAGAAATAAGCCACCTGATCCAACCTCCTATATACAGGGCAGGACAAAGACCCTCCAGAGAGAGTTGACCCCAACTCATAAGTAAGATAAACTATCCCCTCCAAAGGGAAGGGCACAGATAAGAACAGCATACATGTAGCCATAGTATGATCAAAACACGGACCGAATGAAAAATCATCCAGACTCCATTGTTGACCCAAAAGAGGAAAAACAACTCCCCATAGTGGAGCACACTCCATCCAAAGGATAAGTCAGGCCAGTACCTGAAGATGGATGTGAACTCTGGCCTACTTGCTTGCAAGCCCAATGAGCTTGCAAGTTCCTGAAAAAAAACTGGGTCATCCCGAACCAGTCCTTAAAAGTCTCCAGACATCCAAGAAGGATTCAAGACAAGAACTCCAGACCTGGGACCCAGAATCGTCCTAGAACGAATGACACCCTCAGGGAACACAAGATACCCCATCTGAAGCAATCAGCCCAAAGGGAAGAGAACACCCTTAGCCGGAGGTCAACACCCCCCTAGCAAGGTATTAGGCCACAAAAAAGTGATGCAATTTCTCTAGAGCCCAAAGGCCCCAAGGGCAGCACTAAGGGAAATGAAAACGAGAACAGATTCACCTTTCAGATTAACATTCCAGAGGACCACACCCAAGGGAAAAGAATGCAAAGCATCCTGAACCCAGGCAGAAAAAACATCCCCTAAGCAAAAAGCTTGGAAAAAGAGACAACACCTCCTATCGCCCCTGAAATGGAGACGACTAACTCCCGAAAGAAGACAGAGCCTCACGGCCTTCACTTCCTAATTAAGCGGCCAAAGCCACCAGAACAAATGGACAAAGTCCAGAAAGTCTTGACTCAAAGGAAGAGAACCTCTAAAAGGAACAAGTCCTAAAAGGACACTTCCAAAAAGACCATGAAAGGCAAAACCGTAAGAACGAACGGCGGTATGAAGGACCTAATTCCTCCAAGCCTCCAACCCACAATGGGAAGGAACACTCAAGTTCCTGAAATAATTCGGAAACGACTGAGCATGTTGCCGCGTATCTCAACGGAGTCCCGGCCCACTAGATTGAAAGGCGAATGAGGACTGAACCAATCCCCCATGCCCCTAAGAAACCACAGACCCTCAAAGTCCTCTCAGGATGTTAGTTGAAGCTTGTAAAATAAAACAAGACAACCACACAAATCATATTGTGATCACTAGGCGCCCTCACTGGACCAATCGGACATAAAAAGGTACCACGTGTCTGAACTAGGCCTCAAAGACAGAAGGATTTGTACCCAGTCAGGACCAGCCTTAAACCAAGGGCCCCAGCACTGTCAAGGCCACAGAGAGTCTCCCCCGATGATGGAGGGATAAAGACCAGTCAGACAGACTTTTGTAAACAGTGCGACCACAAAATTGCGAGTATCAATTCCAGAGAGGAAAGTTCCCGAAGGAAACATCACACCACAACATGAGCTTTAGACCAAATAAAAATCATCCTCACCGGATGAAAATAAAAGATAAGGCAACCCTTACGTTATCACCCAGGAAGAACAGACAGACCCGCAGGGCCAGCTCAACAGGGGTCCGAGACTTCCAAGCTCCGAACTAGAAAAGGATACACAAATAACAAAGACTATAAGAAGATTACTTCATCCCCTTATGTCTATGTATGCAAGCCAGTCGAAGAGTAAGACTGAGAATCCCCAGACCCATTAAGAGTGGGATCCTCCAGCAACGCCAAAAACGTGCCTTAGTACAACACGAAGGCACGCCAGTCTATAACAAAAGGCACAACATACCTCCGCCGGGACAAAAGGAAACACCAGAGACATCCGTATCCAAGAATCCTCTATAACTGGGACACTGCCAGAGAACCAGACACCAGCGAGGATTTCTCTGTTGCCACGCGGTCAGAAAAACGGAAATGGAGTCACAAGGTAAACTGTACAGTCCATGCAAAAGCAAGCCCGACCGAAAATGCAGCGTCACTAGACATAGGCCGTTATGTTCCAAAATGAGCTGAAGCAACACTACACAGTAGCAGACAGAATCACAAACATGATTATAAACCCCCCTGTTCAATAATCCCCCTCAGGAAATATAATCCTTGATTCCTTGATACAAAAAGGAGCCTCACTGAGACCCTATGTTAAAGTTATCCCCGAAAGGTTGTAGCCCCTCTCGAATAAACAGTTGAAATTACAATACATCCATGATGAAAGTAAAATGAAACGATATTACTGGAATCTACGCCGTGGAACAGGAACACGACCCTTCAAGTATGACAGATAGTAGCTTCGCTTCTGCCATGGACTTGAGAGAAAAAAGCAGGCAGCGAAACTTGTCAACGCTGATTGCTTGTGGAGCTGTTAATATGAGTCGGGATGGTTTCGCAGAATGACTCTCGCTGCATCTCCAGACTCTAACTTTCACCCATGCTCTCACTGAGAGGCTGACAAGGACTATTTAAACTCCAGTCCCATGCCGAAGAGTACTACCCTCAAGAGACTATCGAAAACTTCTGACACTTCTCTGCCAACCTCCTGAAGCGAAAGGCAAAGAATGACTGGGGGATGAGGGAAGTGGGAGGAGTATTTAAGCCTTTGGCTGGGGTGTCTTTGCCTCTTCCTGGTGGCCAGGTTCATATTTCCCAAAAGTAATGAATGCAGCTGTGTACTCTTTCCATCTATTAAGAAAAAGGTTTGAGTAGTATCCCAGACCTCTCTCTGCTAGAGGTACTGGCACAATGACTCCTATGGTGGAGAGATCCCTCAAACACCCTAGAAAGGTGTCTTGTTTTTCTGGTCTTGAAGACAGGTTTGATAAGAGGAATCTGCCTCTGGGTGGATGAGTTTTGAAAGAGAGGGTCCACGTCTTTACCATTTGTTCTTAATAATATTTGCCATCTTTACGGGAACTGGGAAAGTTTGTGGCACCACCCTGTCCTCATAAACCTTATCAAGCTTAGGAATAGAAGGTTCCTCAGGTAATTTAGGTTCCGGGACCTCTAATGTAGCCAACACTTCCTTTAACAGAAAGCGTAAGTCTGGTTCCTCCGCAGCCGGAGGCTTAGAGGCAGCCTACTCCGACCCAGAAAGAGCCTCCTCTGAAGAATCAGAGGCTTCTTCATCAGCGGATAATTTAGTATCAGATAAATCCAACAAGTTGGTAGATGACCCCTGGGAAGGATAGAAGTATTTAACCTTTCGCTTGCGATTAGCAGGGCGAGGTAAAGCACTAAAGGCCGCAGACACTGCAGTTTGCAACTGTTCAGAAAAGTCTTGCGGTAAGAGGGCCCCTCCCGAAGGAGGATAAGTAGTGCAATGGGGAACTGCATGTGTAATAGGAGATGATTGCAGGAACGCACCTGGAACGGAGACCCGTCAGAGGTGGACGGCTCAGTGGTACTAAACATCTTGTTCTTTTTAGATATAACTACTTTATCAAGGCATGAAGAACATAATTGAGCAGGCGGATATACCGTAGCCTCCTCACAATAAAAAAGGAAATTTATGCTTACCTGATAAATTTCTTTCTTTCTTGACACGGTGAGTCCACAGATCATCATCAATTACTGTTGGGAATATCACTCCTGGCCAGCAGGAGGAGGCAAAGAGCACCACAGCAAAGCTGTTAAGTATCACTTCCCTTCCCACAAACCCCATTTATTCGCCCGAAGGAAAAGGAAAGAAAGGAAGAAACATAAGGTGCAGAGGTGCCAGAGGTTTATACAACAAAAAACTGTCTGAAAAATACAGGGCAGGCCGTGGACTCACTGTATCAAGAAAACAAAATGTATGCTTACCTGATAAATTTCTTTCTTTTTTTTACATGATGAGTCCACGGATCATCAATTACTAATGGGATATTCACCTCCTGGTCAGCAGGAGGCGGCAAAGAGCACCACAGCAGAGCTGATAAATATCACCTCCCCTCACTCCCAACCCAGTCATTCGAAAGAAGTCAAGGAGAGAAAGGAAGTAAGGTGCAGAGGTGTCTGAAGTTTACAAACCCAACAACCTGTCTCTAATAACAGGGCGGGCCGTGGACTCATCGTGTCAAAAAAGAAAACAAAATTTATGCTTACCTGATAAATTTCTTTCTTTTGCGATGTACCGAGTCCACGGTTTCATCCTTACTTGTGGGATATTATCCTTCCTAACAGGAAGTGGCAAAGAGAGCATCCACAGCAGAGCTGTCTATATAGCTCCCCCCTTAACTCCACTCCCCAGTCATTCGACTGAAGGCCAAGGAAGAAAAAGGAGAAACTATAAGGTGCAGAGGTGACTGAAGTTTTCAATAAAAAATACTATCTGTCTTGAATAGACAGGGCGGGCCGTGGACTCGGTACATCGCAAAAGAAAGAAATTTATCAGGTAAGCATACATTTTTTTTTCTTTTGCAAGATGTACCGAGTCCACAGTTTCATCCTTACTTGTGGGATACCAATACCAAAGCTTTAGGACACAGATGAAGGGAGGGACAAGACAGGAACCTAAACGGATGGCACCACTGCTTGCAAAACCTTTCTCCCAAAAATAGCCTCCGAAGAAGCAAAAGTATCAAATTTGGAAAAGGTATGAAGCGAAGACCAAGTCGCAGCCTTACAATTTTGTTCAACAGAAGCATCATTTTTAAAAGCCCATGTGGAAGCCACCGCTCTAGTGGAATGAGCTGTAATTCTTTCAGGAGGCTGCTGTCCAGCAGTCTCATAAGCAAAACGGATGATGCTTTTCAGCCAAAAGGAAAGAGAGGTAGCCGTAGCCTTTTGACCTCTGCGCTTTCCAGAATAGACAACAAACAAGGAAGATGTTTGACGAAAATCTTTGGTTGCATGCAAATAAAACTTCAAAGCACAAACCACGTCCACGTTGTGCAACAGACGTTCCTTCTTAGAAGAAGGATTAGGACACAGAGAAGGAACAACAATTTCCTGATTGATATTACTGTTAGTAACAACCTTAGGGAGGAACCCAGGTTTGGTACACAAAACGACCTTATCAGCATGGAAAACAAGATAAGGCGAGTCACATTGTAATGCAGATAGTTCAGAAACTCTTCGAGCTGAAGAAATAGCAACTAGAAACAGAACTTTCCAAGATAGAAGCTTAATATCTATAGAATGCATGGGTTCAAACGGAAACCCCTGAAGAACTTTAAGAACTAAATTTAGACTCCATGGCGGAGCAACAGGTTTAAACACAGGCTTGATTCTAACTAAAGCCTGACAGAAAGCCCGAACGTCTGGGACATCTGCCAGATGCTTGTGCAATAGAATATGCAAAGCAGATATCTGTCCTTTTAAGGAAATAGCTGACAATCCTTTCTCCAATCCCTCTTGGAGAAAGGACAAAATCCTAGGAATCCTGATCTTATTCCATGAGTAACCTTTGGATTCGCACCAAAAAATATATTTACGCCATATCTTATGATTTTCCTGGTGACAGGCTTTCAAGCCTGAATCAAGGTATCTATGACCGCCTCAGAGAAACACCGCTTTGATAAAATCAAGCGTTCAATCTCCAAGCAGTCAGTTGTAGAGAAATTAGATTTGGATGCTTGAACGGACCTTGAATCAAAAGGTCCTGCCTCAGTGGCAGAGACCATGGTGGCAGAGATGACATGTTCCCCAGGTCTGCATACCAAGTCCTGTGTGGCCACGCAGGTGCTATCAAAATCACCGAAGCTCTCTCCTGTTTGATTCTGGCAATCAGACGCGGAAGGAGAGGGAATGGTGGAAACACATAAGCCAGGTTGAACGACCAGGGTACTTCTAGAGCATCTATCAGTACAGCCTGAGGATCCCTTGACCTGGACCCGTAACGAGGAAGTTTGGCATTCTGACGAGACGCCATCAGATCCAATTCTGGTGTGCCCCATAGCTGTACCAGTTGAGAAAACACCTCCGGATGGAGTTCCCACTCCCCCAGATGAAAAGTCTGATGACTTAGAAAATCCGCCTCCCAGTTCTCTACTCCTGGGATATAGATTGCTGATAGATGGCAAGAGTGAGTCTCTGCCCATCGGATTATTCTGGAAACTTCTATCATCGCTAAGTAACTCCTTGTTCCCCCCTGATGATTGATATAAGCCACAGTTGTGATATTGTCCGACTGAAATCTGATGAATCTGGCCGAAGCCAGCTGAGGCCACGCCTGAAGAGCATTGAATATCGCTCTTAATTCCAGAATATTTATCGGTAGGAGGGCCTCCTCCTGAGTCCACAAACCCTGTGCTTTCAGGGAATTCCAGACTGCACCCCAGCCCAGTAGGCTGGCGTCCGTCGTCACTATAACCCACGCTGGCCTGCGGAAACACATTCCCTGGGACAGGTGATCCTGTGACAACCACCAAAGAAGAGAATCTCTGGTCTCCTGATCCAGATTTATCTGAGGAGATAAATCTGCATAATCCCCATTCCACTGTCTGAGCATGCATAGTTGCAGTGGTCTGAGATGTAAGCGAGCAAACGGAACTATGTCCATTGCCGCTACCATTAGTCCGATTACCTCCATACACTGAGCCACTGATGGCCGAGGAATGGAATAAAGAGCTCGGCAGGTGGCTAAAATCTTTGATTTCCTGACCTCCGTCAGAAATATTTTTATGTCCACCGAGTCCCTAGGAATGAAACTCTTGTGAGAGGGGAAAGAGAACTCTTTTTCACGTTCACCTTCCACCCATGAGATCTTAGAAAGGCCAACACGAAGTCCGTGTGAGACTTGGCTAGTTAGAAAGTCGACGCTTGAATTAGGATGTCGTCTAGATAAGGCGCCACTGCTATGCCCGCGGCCTTAGGACCGCCAGCAAGGACCCTAGCACCTTTGTGAAAATTCTGGGAGCCGTGGCCAATCCGAAAGGAAGAGCCACAAACTGGTAATGCTTGTCCAGAAAGGCAAACTTGAGGAATTGGTGATGATCTTTGTGGATAGGAATGTGTAGATACGCATCCTTTAAGGTTCCCTCTTTTTTGTGAACCACAAACAGATTGGAGTAAAACCCCTGCCCCTGTTCTGTTTTTGGAACTGGGCAGATCACTCCCATGGTAAATAGATCTTCTACACAGCATAAGAACGCCTTTCTTTTTGTCTGGTTTACAGACAATTGAGAAAGATGGAATCTCCCCCTTGGGGGAGAATCTTTGAAACCTAGAAGATACCCCTGGGTTACGATTTCTACAGCCCAGGAGTCCTGAACGTCTCTTGCCCAAGCCCGAGCAAAGAGAGAAAGTCTGCCCCCTACTAGATCCGCTCCCGGATTGGGGGCTACCCCTTCATGCTGTCTTGTTGGCAGCAGCAGGCTTCTTGGCCTGTTTACCTTTGTTCCAAGCCTGGTTAGGTCTCCAGACTGGCTTGGATTGAGCAAAGTTCCCCCCTCTTGCCTTGCAGCAGGGGAAGAGGAAGTGGGACCACCTTTGAAGTTTCGAAAGGAATGAAAATGATTCTGTTTGGTCCTCATCTTATTTGACTTATCCTGAGGGAGGGCATGACCCTTCCCTCCAGTGATATCTGAAATGATCTCTTTCAGTTCAGGCCCGAATAGGGTCTTACCCTTGAAAGGGATGGTCAAAAGCTTAGACTTTGATGACACATCAGCCGACCAGTACTTAAGCCATAACGCTCTACGCGCTAAAATGGCAAAACCTGAATTCTTTGCCGCTAATTTAGCCAGATGAAAAGTGGCGTCTGTAATGAAAGAATTAGTTAGCTTAAGAGCCCTAATTCTATCCAGAATATCATCTAATGGGGTCTCCACCTGAAGAGCCTCTTCCAGAACCTCGAACCAAAAGGCAGCTGCAGTGGTTACAGGAACAATGCACGCTATAGGCTGGAGAAGAAAACCCTGATGAACAAAAATTTTCTTTAGGAGACCCTCTAATATTTTATCCATAGGATCTTTGAAAGCACAATTGTCCTCAATAGGTATAGTTTTACGCTTAGCCAGAGTAGAAATAGCTCCCTCCACCTTAGGGACCGTCTGCCACGAGTCCTGCATGGTGTCGGATATGGGAAACATCTTCTTAAAAATAGGAGGGGGAGCGAACGGAATACCTGGTCAATCCCATTCCGTAGTAACAATGTCCGAAATCCTCTTAGGGACCGGAAAAACATCAGTGTAGACAGGAACCTCTAAATATTTGTCCATTTTACACAATTTCTCTGGAACAACAATAGGGTCACAATCATCCAGAGTCGCTAAAACCTCCCTGAGTAATAAGCGGAGGTGTTCTAGCTGTGAGGGGACCTCGGATACGGCTACTAAAGCGTCAGAAGGCTCAGCATTTGCTCTTAACCCAGAGCTACTGTGCTTCCCTTGCAACCCAGGCAGTTTAGATAAAACCTCTGTGAGGGTAGAATTCATAACTGTGGCTGTTTGCAATTTATAGACATATCAGTACATATGGGACACATTCTAAGAGGGGGTTCCACAATGTTTTCTAAACATATTGAGCAAGGAGTTTCCTCAATGTCAGACATGTTGAACAGGCTAGTAATGAGACAAGCAAGCTTGGAAAACACTTTATTTAGTGAAAAAACAACAATTTAAAAAAAAATGGTACTATGCCTTTAAGAGAAAAAAAGACATACACAATCTGCAAAACTGCTTAAAAATACCTCAAATTTTTCGAAATTTTTACAGCAGATTCAATCAGCTTTAGTAAGATTGCACCACAAGCAAATGAAACAATTAACCCCCAAATATAGAAACCGGATTGACAGAGTGCCAAAAACCGGAAAAACCCCTGTCAGCACCTTGCCACAGCTCTGCTGTGGGGCGTACCTGCCGTTAGGGATTGGTATTGTGGGGATAAAGCTTCGTTTTGGCCCAAGAAGTTCACCAGGACCCTCCAGTGTTGTAGCTTGCTGCTTGTCAAGAGAAAACAACTGCGCAACTGAGGCGCAAAATTAGGCCCCACCCATCTCACTCGATGTTACTAAGGCCTCCAAAAAAACACACCAAGCGTTTTTACCAGCCATGTGGGTTCTAAAAACCCCAAAAAGCCAAGTGAACCCTCAATACAGTTGCCCCTTAAAAGATTATTAACAGCACTTCCAGCACACACTCTATTTTGTTAATTTCATTCAAACTGAAAGTCAACCATAAGTTTAGCCCTTTATGCAAGCTTAGTAATACCACTACAAGTCTAGGATTACTGCTTACCCTTACCCTCATGGGGATACTGTCAGCCTTTCTGAAATATCACAGTCTCTCCAGAAAAAATGACTGAACATACCTCATTGCTGTATAGCAAGAAACCGTTCCTCACACTGAAGTTTTCCTGTACTCCTCAGCCTCTGTGGGAACAGCATTGGACTTAGTTACAAATGCTAAGATCATCATCCTCTAGGCAGAAATCTTCATCCATCTCCTGCCTGAGAGTAAATAGTACACACCGGTACCATTTAGAAATAGCAGGGGGGCAGAGCCAGCTCTGCATCTGAGCGTTCGCATATCATAGCAGCTCCGGACCTGGTCCACTAATCTACTTATTTTTGACCGCTCAGTGCAGCTATATTTCCTATTAAGTTGGCCCATATACTCCAGAGGACACCTCAAATCCTTTAACAATCTGAATATGAGAGACAAACTCGCGTTATACTTATGAAATTCTCAGTAACGCTTATAGGAGAGCAGCCATTTTCTGCCCGCATGGTGTTCTAACTAACTCTACAGTTTGCTTGATAGTGGCTCAGCCTACGCTAGAAACATGGAAGAATTTCAAGCAACGATGTTAGCTCAATTAGCCGCCTTTGAAAGCTTAATGAGTCGGAGATTCGAAGACTTGAAGAGCGTCCTCAGAGAATTGACTACATCGCCAAACCCTGCTACGGACATGAAGGTGAGCGTAAATGCTCCAGAGGCCCACCCCTCATCCCTACAGTCTCCCACACGAGTTCCCATGCCGTGCCCCGATGAGCTGGACTGTCAATTTATATTTTCAGATCCGGATCTATTACCAAAGACTCCATAAGTCTCACTAACTATGCATGGAACTACATTACCCTTGACGATTCCGGATATAGTTGCGGTGAATCTCCTAGGAGGAACCGAGGGGCTTGGATTTTCTCCCGATGGCGCTAGAGACTGCATTCAATACAGTATATCTCATGGCTGCACGGGGACACCACACACGCTACTTTTCAGCGTGGGGAAACTCTTGTTCCAAGATGGATGGCTGCATTTGTGGGCACCCCCGGCTGGCGGTGGTTCTAAAGGATGCTTTACCGGAATTCTCTCTAAATGCATATCGCCTTGTGGGCTTGGATGTTCCGTTATTCAGAGACAGCTGCGTCTTAGAACCGGAGTGGGCTGAGTTCGGCTCTCCTTCAAATTCAGCCCCGTTGAGCTACGATAAGAGCCCTGACCCGCAGGTGACTGGACATGAAACTTAGGGGTTTTTATTTGATATCTTGGTCAGTTACCTGAAGTTTTGATCTCACTGGCGGACTATGGTGGACTGAATTCACCCACAAGGTATAACTTTTCAAGATATAGCTTGGTTAGAACTATAATATTAGAACCCGGATTCACCTTAAAAAAATCATTCAGACTCAGTCGTCCATGAAAACGTTCCAGTTTGACAACAGACTGAGTTTGAACATTTGGGGCATTTATGAAGATTATCTGTTCAATGCGCATTCCTAATATATTTATATTTTGTTTTTTCATGTGTCAGTATTTCTGCATACTCATGTACTGTGTAATGGCATGATTTCACTTTTCATTTTTCAAAGTTTTTAGGTTCTATTAGTTTTTGAGATTTGTATATATATTACATACAGCTACCACAGTGAAGATTAACTAGGCCAGCTGCTTTACTATTCTTCCCTACTATTACATTTATTGGGGCACTTTTGTATGTAGGCTGCCTGATATCCGCCTGTGAATACTGCTACCACTCATAGGTGAGGTTGGGACTGCAGCTCATTTTCATTCACATTAATATTTCTGTAAACCCACATAATTTTGAAATGTTTCTCATATGCATAGTTTCTGGGGGATTAGATGCGCAGTATTTTATAGTGGAAGTTATACCAAACAATCCCATGGGTTCATGATGCCATCTGGGTGGGGCACTCTCTGCAGTGCTCACAGCTCTCTTTACTGTATTCCTCAGGATACATATTTATCCTACTCCCTTACCCTCCTCCCGCAACAACCCTCCTTTATTCACATTTTATTTAATAATTACTTTGCTGTGTCAAGAGGTGGAATCTCACTGGCAGTATGAGGCCTCTAACTTCACTGAACCTGTTATATAACTACACCAATGTAGGACACCTTAGGCAGGTTGATACTCTGGAAATTATGATCTGTCCGGTCTTAAATTATCTTTATATGTTTTTAATCTTAGGACACTAAGCCTATAGCTTTATATTATAGGGATGTGTAGATATTGGAATTCCTCATAGTAAAAGATGTCACGACTAACCTCAGTGAAACTATGATACCTGTTACACAAGATGCCTTGCGCTCAATACAGAGGTTTGTCAACTATACAGGAGAGTGTATGTATATATAAGCATTTTTACAAACCCTCTGTCCTTTTATTTATCCTTTGGCAGATTTTATAGGCATATCACTTTATCTCCTCACAGTCACTGTTTACATTTATCCAACTCAGTCATCTTTTATGGGCTCATAAGTAAGCACATCTACCCAACCATTGCTAATATGCTCCCCACTGGCTCAAAGGTTTGCCCCTGCATTATTGGTAGAATTTGCTTCCTCTCTTCAATTTATTTAGCAAATTCTCTATAACTTGCAAGCTTCAAATCAGTCGTTTCATTTCTTTAGCCCTGCTATGTCCCTCACTGCCAATAGTGGCCCATTAGTTGTTACTTGTTACCCGAGCAGCTCTCTACCAACATAGAGTAATTACATTACCCTGATAAGGAAATATACTAGCTTGTTTTATTCATACTTAGTATAAAGGCCCAACAGTAGTCGCTAATTTAGCACTGTAATTAACTCTGCCCCCCCCTCCCCCTATCTCGAGCGGCTTTTGCCCACTGCTTCCCCCCCTCCAAAAAAAAAAGTTAACCCCCCCTTTCTTTGCTCCATTCTTAGATTACCTAATAAATGTATTTCATAGCAATGAGGGGTCTATTCCTCTTTTTCACATAACATAAAACTGAGGTTCCATCACATCACTCATGAAACCACATTAGACGTACTAGATTGAATTACTTTAGGCTGCCACTTACATCTATTAGATCCGTACCGTAAACTCATTTATTCACTTCCTGGTTGACAGAATAATTCATTGTTATAATCTACATAGGCACAGTGTTTATATTCTGTCACAGATTCACGGATCTCGTATCAGGAGTTTTGTTTATTTCACAGCACTGTTATGTCTATAGAATGAGAGTGTATGCATTATCATTCTGTTATTTGTGTTTCTGTGTGACTATTTTATGTAATGTTTTTCACAACCTCAATAAAAAATTTATTAAAAAAAAATAAAAAAATAGCAAACTCTTGCTTGAAGAAAGTAAAAACTAACAGTTTATCACCTCTTTCACTTTACCCTTCCTGCTTAGAGCCGGCAAAGAGAATGACTGGGGGGTGGAGTTAAGGGGGGAGCTATATAGACAGCTCTGCTGTGGGTGCTCTCTTTGCCACTTCCTGTTAGGAAGGATAATATCCCAGAAGTAAGGATGAAACCGTGGACTCGGTACATCTTGCAAAAGAAATAAATTTATCAGGTAAGCATATATTTTGTTTTCTTTTTTATGACACAATGAGTCCACGGATCATCTCAATTACTAATGGGATCCAATAACAAAGATAGAGTACACAGATGATACGGGAGGGACAAGACAGGGAACCTAAACGGAGGGCACCACTGCTTGAAGAAGCTTTCTCCCAAAGGCGGCCTCAGCTGAGGCAAAAGTATCAAACTTGTAAAACTTTGAAAAAGTGTGAAGTTGCAGCCTTGCAAATCTGTTCCACAGAAGCTTCATTTTTGAATGCCCAAGAGGAAGCAACAGCCCTTGTGGAATGAGCCGTAACTCTCTCTGGAGGTTGCAGTCCAGCAGTCTCATATGCAAATCGGATGATACTCTTCAGCCAAAAGGAAAGGGAAGTAGCCGTAGCTTTCTGACCCTTACGCTTTCCTGAAAAAAAAACACAAACAAAGAGGAAGACTGACGAAAATCTTTAGTCTTCTGTAAGTAATACTTTAAAGCACGAACCACATCCAAATAGTGCAAAAGCCGTTCCTTCTGAGAAGAAGGATTAGGACACAAGGAAAGAACAACAATCTCCTGGTTAATGTTCCTGTCTGAAACAACCTTAGGAAGAAATCCTAACTTAGTACGCAAAACAACCTTATCCGAATGGAAAATAAGGTAAGGAGATACACACTGCAATGCCGAGAGTTCCGATACTCTTCGAGCAGAGGAAATAGCAACAAGAAATAAAACTTTCCAAGATAACAACTTAACATCTAAAGAATGCATAGGCTCAAACGGAGACCGTTGGAGAACATTAAGAACTAAATTCAGACTCCATGGAGGAGTAACCATTTTGAACACAGGCCTAATTCTAAACAAGGCCTGACAAAAAGATTAAACATCTGGAACATGTTTATGCAACAAAAAAGATAAAGCAGAGGTCTGACCCTTCAAAGAACTTGTCGATAATCCTTTTTCCAATCCTTCTTGGAGAAAAGACAAAATCCTAGAAATCCTAACTCTACTCCATGAAAACCTTTGGATTCACACCAATATAGATATTTACACCAAATATCTTATAATAAATCCTTCTGGTCACAGGTTTACGAGCCTGGATCATGGTCTCAATGACTGATTCAGAAAACCCTCGCTTTAACAGAATTAAGCATTCAATCTCCAAGCAGTCAGCTTCAGAGAAACTAGATTTGGATGAAGGAAGGGTCCCTGAATTAGAAGGTCCTTCCTCAGCGGAAGACTCCAAGGTGGTTGAGATGACATGTCCACCAAATCTGCATACCAAATCCTGCGAGACCAGGCAAGTGCAATGAGTATCACCGATGCCTTTTCCTGCTTGATTCGAGCAATCACCCAAGGAAGAAGTGCAAATAGAGGGAACAGGTATGCTAGACTGAAGGTCCAAGGAACCGCCAAGGCATCTATTATTTCCGCCTGGAGAACCCTGGACCTCGATCCGTATCTCGGGAGCTTGGCATTCTGACGCGATGCCATGAGATCTAATTCCGGCTGAGCCCACTTGTGGATCAGGCTGGAAAACATTTCCGGATGGAGTTCCCACTCCCCCGGATGAAAGGTCTGCCTGCTCAGGAAGTCTGCCTCCCAGTTGTTCACCCCTGGGATGTGGATCGCCGACAGACAACAAGAGTGACTCCTTGTTCCTCCCTGATGATTGATGTCAGCTACTGACGTTATGTTGTCCGACTGGAACCTGATGAATTTGACCGAAGCTAACTGAGGCCAGGTCAGAAGAGCATTGAAGATCGCTCTCAGCTCCAGAATGTTTATAGGGAGAACAGACTCTGACTGAGTCCAAACTCCCTGAGCCTTTAGAGAGCCCCAGACTGCTCCCCACCCCAGAATGCTGGCGTCTGTTGTCACAATCGCCCAGGATGGACTGTGAAAGCAGGTTCCCTGGGAGAGATGATCCAGAGACAACCACCAATGAAGAGAATCCCTTGTCTCCTGCTCCAGTAGTATTTGAGGAGACAAATTGATATAATCTCCGTTCCATTGCCTGAGCATGCTTAACTGCAGAGGTCTGAGATGGAACCGAGCAAACGGAATGATGTCCATTGCCGCCATCATCAACCTGACTACCTCCATGCACTGAGCCACTGATGGCCGAGGAGTGGACTGTAGGACTCGGCAAGTATCTATAATCTTTGATTTCCTGACTTCTGTCAGAAACATCTTCATTGACAGAGAATCTATTATGGTTCCAAGGAAAGTTACCATTGTACTTGGGATAAGAGAGCTCTTTTGTAAATGTACCTTCCACCCTTGAGAGCGAAGGAAGGATAGCACCACGTTCGTGTGGGATTCCGCTAGATGGAAGGACTGAGCCTGGACTAGAATGTCGTCCATGTTTATGCAACAAAAAAGATGTTTATGAAAACGAAGTACCACTAACAGAGATCCCAGAACCTTTGTGAACACTCTGGGAGCAGTGGCAAGACCAAAAGGAAGAGCCACAAACTGAAAGTGTTTGTCCAGAAAGGCAAACCTTAGGAACTTGTGATGGCTCTTGTGAATGGGAACATGCAAGTACGCGTCCTTTAAGTCCACTGTTGTCATAAATTGACCCTCCTGGATTAAAGGAAGAATGGAACGTATAGTTTCCATCTTGAAAGGAACGGGAGCTATCACTCCCAGATCGGAGAGGTCTCTTACACAATGTAAGAACGCCTCTCTTTTCGTCTGGTCTGCAGACAATCTTGAAAGTAGCAAACTTCCTCTGGGAGGAAAACCTTTGGAATCCAACCTGTATCCCTGGGACACAATTTCTAATGCCCAGGGGTCCTGAACATCTCGGATCCAGGCTTGAACAAAGAAGGAAAGTCTGCCCCCTACCAGATCCGGTCCCGGATCGGGGGCATGACCTTCATGCTGACTTGGATTCAACGGCAGGCTTCTTAGCCTATTTTCCCTTATTCCAAGGCTGGCTGGATCTCCACGCAGGCTTGGATTGATCCTGTTTGACAACGGGAGATGAGGAATTTCCCTTGAATTTACGAAAGGAACGAAAATTACTCTGGTGCCCCTTTGTCTTATTTCTCTTATCCTGAGGGAGAAAATTACCTTTAACTCACGTGATGTCAGAAATAATTTCCGATAGACCAGGACCAAATAAGGTCTTTCCCTTATATGGAATAGCCATAAGTTTGGACTTAGAAGAGACATCCGCAGACCAAGGTTTCAGCCATAAGGCTCAGCAGGCCAAAATAGAAAAACCTGATATCTTAGCTCCCAGTTTGATAATTTGAAGGGAAGCGTCTGTGATAAAGGAATTAGCCAATTTGAGAGCCTGTATCATATCTTGAATCTCATCCAATGATGTCTCTGTTCTGATAGCATCAGACAGGGCGTCAAACCAATATGCAGCCGCACTGGTGACGGTAGCAATGCACACGGCAGGTGTGCATACATCTTTTTGAGTAGGTTTTCTAATTTCTTGTCCATAGGATCTTTGAAAGCACAACTATCCTCTATGGGAATAGTAGTTCTCTTAGCTAAAGTAGAAATAGCCCCTTCCACCTTAGGTACTGTTTGCCAAACTTTCTTGATAGAGTTGGCTATGGGAAACATCTTCTTGAAAATAGGAGATGGAGAAAAAGGAATACCCGGTTTCTCCCACTCCTTAGCAATAATCTCAGAAGCTCAGTCAGGAACCTGAAAAACATCCATTGAGGAAGGAACCTCAAAATATCTGTTCAACTTACTGGATTTTTTTAGGGACAACCACAACCGTGGAGTCGCTATCATCTAAAGTAGCAAATACCTCCTTAAGCAATAGACGGAGGTGTTCCAGCTTGAATCTAAAAGATACCACCTCAGAATCAGCGAGAGGAAGTACCCCCTCAGAATCTGAAACCTCTCTATCAGATGCTACCACAGCTTCTTCCTCCTCAGGCATAATACTGCCTGACAGCAAAGCAGTTCAAAGGTTTGAGAGGTCCTCTTCCTCACATCGACCTGTAGAAAAATAAAGACTGAGTCATATCCCTCAGACTATAGAAAAGTAGGGCAGTATTAATTATGGGAGGCGCAGTCAGAATTATTACCCACAAGTTCCCATTACTCTAAAGCCACCAAAGCTATACTGAAGAGACTGATATGGACTACGGCTACACCCTAGGACAAAGCAGCACAACCCTGTACCACTTTAAAAATAACAAACTCTTGATTGAAGACTCTTTTCCAACACCTCACTTTGCCACTTCCTATCACTAACGCAGGCAAAGAGAATGACTGGGTTGGGAGTGAGGGGAGGTGATATTTATCAGCTCTGCAGTGGTGCTCTCTGCCGCCTCCTGCTGACCAGGAGGTGAATATCCCATTAGTAATTGAGATGATCCGTGGACTCATCGTGTCATAAAAAAATAAATAAATTTATTAGGTAAGCATAAATTTCCTTTTCTTTCTAATGACACAGGCAAAAGCATCAAATTTATACAAATTTGAAAAAGTATGTAAAGAGGACCAAGTTGCAGCCTTGCAAATCTGTTCCACAGAAGCTTCATTTTTAAAGGCCCAGGAAGAAGAAACAGCCCTCTTGGAATGAGCCGTGATTCTCTCAGGAGGCTGCTGTCCAGCAGTTTCATAGGCCAAGCAAATTATACTCTTCAGCCAGAAAGAAAGAAGTAGCCGTAGCTTTCTGACCCTTGCGTTCCACAGAGAAAATGACAAACAAAGCAGAAGACAGGCAAAAAGAGGACCAAGTTGCAGCCTTGCAAATCTGTTCCACAGAAGCTTCATTTTTAAAGGCCCAGGAAGAAGAAACAGCCCTCTTGGAATGAGCCGTGATTCTCTCAGGAGGCTGCTGTCCAGCAGTTTCATAGGCCAAGCAAATTATACTCTTCAGCCAGAAAGAAAGAAGTAGCCGTAGCTTTCTGACCCTTGCGTTCCACAGAGAAAATGACAAACAAAGCAGAAGACAGGCAAAAATCCTTATTCGCCTGCAAATAGAATTTCCACGCGCGCACCACATCTAGGTTGTGCAGCAAACGCTCCATATGAGAAGGATTAGGACACAAAGGAGGAACAACGATTTCCCGATTAATATTCCTATCTGAAACCACTTTAGGAAGGAACCCTAACTTAGTACCTAGAACCACCTTATCAGAATGAAAGATAAGGGGAATCACACTGCAACGCCGAGAGTTCAGAGACTCTCTGAGCAGAAGAAATGGCAACAAGAAACAAAACTTTCCAAGATAACATCTTAATATCTAAGGAATGCATAGGCTCAAACGGAGCCTGCTGAAGGACTTTAAGAAGAAGGTTAAGACTCCAGACACCTAAACTTTACCACCTCCTTGCAACGCATGCAAAGAGAATGATGGGGGTTTGTGGGAAGGGAAACTTTACAGCTTTGCTGTGGTCATTTTTTCCTCCTCCTGCTGGCTAGGAGTGATATTCCCAACACTAATTTATGATGATCCATAGACTCACCGTGTCAGTAGAAACAGGTATTTGATGTGTTAGAGGGTACTCTCTCTCTACCCAAATCGGAGTTCTCTCCATAGCTTACGCTTATATGATGGAAACTGCACGGTCAGGAAAGAGGAAGTTAATGAGACCACACCAGGTCACATGGAGTGCCATGCAGGACCGCCCCCTGCTGCAGGAAGAAAAGCGCGCCAAACTGACAGGCTGCACAGTTATCCAAAACTAAAGTAAAACCTGAATGTTTCCACATCTGCCAGAGCATCATCTCACACATGTTGCAGCATAAAACATAAAGCAAATCATGTATAAATCCTCCCTGTTCAATAATCCCCTTCCGGATATATTAACCCTTGAATCCATACAGATAAAGGAGTCACTCTGTGACCCTGTCTTCTTATGTTCTCATATAAGATAAAATGAAACGATCTTACCGGAATCATTGCCGTGAAACAGACACACAGCCTCTCAATTTTAACAGTCTTGAGCATTGCACCTGGCATGGACTTGAGTGATAGAAGCAGGCAGTGAAACTCTTCAACACTGATTGCTTAGGAGTTGTTAATACGAGTCTGGATGGTTTTGCAGAAAGACTCTCCATGCATCTCCAGACCCTAACATTCGTCAATGCTCTCACTGAGAGGCTGACAAGACTACTTAAAACTCCAGTCCCATAGCGGAGTACTACCCTTCATAAGAGACTACTCCAAATCTTCTGACACTTCTCTGCCATCCTCCTGTGACGAAAGTCAAAGAATGACTGGGGGGTGAGGGGAGTGGGGAAGGTATTTAAGCCTCCTCCTGGTGGCCAGGTTCTGTATTCCCACAAGTAAGGAATGAAGCCGTGGACTCTTCATATTAAGATGGAAACTGCTACAGAAATCCAGTCTCAAAATGCACCTCAGACACAAAAATATAAATAGGTCAACGAGAGAAGAGAACTCTTATAGCTAAAACAGCAAATGCTATCCTAACCCACCCCTCCAGTAGGTCTTGTATGTGAACTTCCCCCCTCTAAAACCATTAGGATAAGGCAGGTGTAGAAAGCAAGGTTAAGAAATCACATTGTGCCTTGAGAGATCTTGAATTCTTCCCAGAGACAGAGCCAGTGAGCAAGAGAAAGAGTGCCAAAGGGGGCAGGGCTACTGCCCAGAGCAGTCCCACTGCCTCAGAAGGCCCAAAATGTAAAAACTAAAAATGTTTGAAAATGAATAAAAATTTAAAGATTCCGCTAAAGTAGGCTCCCACCTTCAACGCTGTGCTCCAAAGGGAACAGGTTTCTTAAAGGGCCATACCACTAATTTTCCAAAAATGTCTAAAAATACTCAAAAGTGCTGCTGGAGATGTGTGGAGGATTAAAATGAGTCCCATAATGACCATTAAGATTGGAAAAGCATATTTCAAGTAAGAAAATACCTAAAGGTTTAGTGTCTTCAGGTAGGCAGGCTAAGTCCCCTGGCTTTACCATAGCTTAGAGTGTCACAAAAATAAGACTTACTTACCCCAGGACACTCATCTACATGTAGTAGAAAGCCAAACCAGTACTGAAACGAGAATCAGCAGAGGTAATGGTATATATATAAGAGTATATCGTCGATCTGAAAAGGGAGGTAAGAGATGAATCTCTACGACCGATAACAGAGAACCTATGAAATAGACCCCGTAGAAGGAGATCACTGCATTCAAATCAAATAGGCAATACTCTCCTCACATCCCTCTGACATTCACTGCACGCTGAGAGGAAAACCGGGCTCCAACTTGCTGCGGAGCGCATATCAACGTAGAATCTAGCACAAACTTACTTCACCACCTCCATCGGAGGCAAAGTTTGTAAAACTGAATTGTGGGTGTGGTGAGGGGTGTATTTATAGGCATTTTAAGGTTTGGGAAACTTTGCCCCTCCTGGTAGGAATGTATATCCCATACGTCACTAGCTCATGGACTCTTGCTAATTACATGAAAGAAATAATCCAATTAGCAAGCAGATGGAAGGCCAAGAAAAAACTAAAAATGTATGCTTACCTGATAAATTACTTTCTTTTACGATATGACGAGTCCACGGATTTCATCCTTACTTGTGGGATATTAACCTCCTGCTAACAGGAAGTGGCAAAGAGCACCACAGCAGAGCTGTATATATATAGCCCCTCCCTTCCCCTCCACCCTCAGTCATTCGGCCGAAGGTATAGGAAGAGAAAAGGAAAGGCTAAAAAGGTGCAGAGGTGACTGAAGATTACAAAGCAATATAAAGAAAAACTGTCTTAAAAAGAACAGGGTGGGCCGTGGACTTGTCATATCGTAAAAGAAAGTAATTTATCAGGTAAGCATAAAATTTCTCTGGAGGAATCACAATAGGATCACAATCATCCAGAGTCGCTAAAACCTCCCTAAGCAACAGGCGGAGGTGTTCAAGCTTAAATTTAAATGACATAGCATCCAAATCTGTCTGAGGCAAAACATTCCCTGAATCAGAAATTTCACCCTCAGACAGTAATTCCCTGATCCCCAACTCAGATCACTGTGAGGGAACATCGGAAATAGCTAATAAAGCATCAGAGGATTCAGTATTAACATTAATACTTGACCTACTGCGTTTACCCTGCAACACTGGTAATTTAGACAATACCTCTGTAAGGGTAGTTGACATAACTGCAGCTATCTCCTGCAGAGTAAAGGAATTAGACGCACTAGAAGTACTAGGCGTCGCTTGTGTGGGCGTTAAAGGTTGTGACACTTGGGGAGAATTGGATGGCATATCCTGATTCTCTTCAGACTGAGAATCATCCTTAAGCACACTTACTTTATTTAAAATATGCTTTTTACATTGTAAAGCCCTTTCAGTACAAAAGTTACACAATGTTAGAGGGGGTTGCACAATAGCTTCTAAACACATAGAACAATAAGAAACCTCAATGTCAGACATGTTGAACAGACTAGTAATACCACAAAAGTCGTTTAAACACTTATTTATAGCATAAAATAAACATTAGAAAAAACGTGTACTGTGCCTTTAAGAAAAGAAAAAGTGAAAAAAAAATCGAAAATGCACAAAAAACGTTAAATTATTCCCAAATTTAACTTAATATCGTTGGTTAATCTAAAAATTACTGCACCGAAGCTCTCTCCTGCTTGATCTTGTCAATCAGACGAGGGAGCAGAGGAAATGGTGGAAACACATAAGCCAGGCTGAAGGACCAGGGCGCTGCTAGAGCATCTATCAGCGCTGCCTTGGGATCCCTGGACCTGGACCCGTAACAAGGAAGCTTGGCGTTCTGACGAGACACCATAAGATCCAGTTTTGGTTTGCCCCATAGTTGAATCAACTGGGCAAATACCTCCGGATGGCGTTCCCACTCCCCCGGATGAAAAGTCTGCCGACTTAAAAAATCCGCCTCCCAGTTCTCTACTCCTGGGATATAGATAGCTGAGAGATGGTAAGAGTGAACCTCTGCCCATAGAATTATCTTTGAAACCTCCAACATCGCCAGGGGGCTCTTTGTACCCCCTGATGGTTGATATAGGCTACAGTCGTGATGTTGTCTGATTGAAATCTGATGAACCTGACCGCAGCTAGCTGAGGCCAAGCCTGAAGAGCATTGAATATCGCTCTTAGTTCCAGAATGTTTATCGGAAGGAGGGCTTCCTCCTGAGTCCACAAACCCTGAGCCTTCAGGGAGTTCCAGACTGCGCCCCAGCCCAGATGGCTGGCATCTGTCGTCACTATAGTCCATTCTGGCCTGTGGAAGCTCATTCCCCTGGACAGATAGACCCGAGATAGCCACCAGAGAAGAGAATCTCTGGTCTCTTGATCCAGATTTAGCAGAGGGGACAAATCTGTGTAATCCCCATTCCACTGATTGAGCATGCAAAGTTGCAGTGGTCTGAGATGTAGGCGGGCAAACAGAACTATGTCCATTGCCGCTACCATTAAGCCGATTACTTCCATACACTGAGCCACTGAGAAGTGGAATAAAGAGCACGGCAGGAAGTTAGAAGCTTTGACAACCTGACCTCTGTCAGAAAAAACATAATTTATGCTTACCTGATAAATTTATTTCTCTTGTGGTGTATCCAGTCCACGGATCATCCATTACTTGTGGGATATTCTCCTTCCCAAAAGGAAGTTGCAAGAGGATCACCCACAGCAGAGCTGCTATATAGCTCCTCCCCTAACTGCCATATCCAGTCATTCAACCAAAACTAGCCGAGTAAGGAGAAACCATAGGGTGCAGTGGTGACTGTAGTTTAAAATTTAGACCTGCCTTAAAAGGACAGGGCGGGCCGTGGACTGGATACACCACAAGAGAAATAAATTTATCAGGTAAGCATAAATTATGTTTTCTCTTGTTAGGTGTATCCAGTCCACCGATCATCCATTACTTGTGGGATACCAATACCAAATCTAAAGTACACGGATGAAGGGAGGGACAAGGCAGGTACTTAAACGGAAGGGACCACTGCCTGTAGAACCTTTCTCCCAAAAATAGCCTCCGAAGAAGCAAAAGTATCAAATTTGTAAAAATTTTAAAAGGTATGAAGCGAACACCAAGTCGCCACTTTGCAAATCTGTTCAACAGAAGCCTCATTTTTAAAGGCCCAGGTGGAAGCCACAGCTCTAGTAGAATGAGTTGTAATCCTTTCAGGGGGCTGCTGTCCAGCAGTCTCATAGGCTAAGCGTATTATGCTCCGAAGCCAAAAAGAAAGAGAGGTTGCCGAAGCCTTTTGACCTCTCCTCTGTCCAGAGTAAACAACAAACAGGGAAGATGTTTGACGAAAATCTTTAGTCGCTTGTAAGTAAAACTTTAAAGCACGGACTACGTCCAAATTATGTAAAAGACGTTCCTTCTTTGAAGAAGGATTAGGACACAATGATGGAACAACAATCTCTTGATTGATATTCTTGTTGGAAACTACCTTAGGTAAAAACCCAGGTTTTGTATGCAGAACTACTTTATCTGTATGGAAAATCAGATAAGGAGAATCACATTGTAAAGCTGATAACTCAGAGACTCAACGAGCCGAGGAAATAGCCATCAAAAACAGAACTTTCCAAGATAAAAGTTTGATATCAATGGAATGAAGGGGTTCAAACGGAACTCCTTGAAGAACCTTAAGAACCAAGTTTAAGCTCCATGGAGGAGCAACAGGTTTAAACACAGGCTTAATTCTAACCAAAGCCTGACAAAATGCCTGGACGTCTGGAACCTCTGCCAGACGCTTGTGCAAAAGGATAGACAGAGCAGAAATCTGTCCCTTTAAAGAACTAGCTGATAATCCTTTATCCAAACCCTCTTGGAGAAAGGACAATATCCTAGGAATCCTAACCTTACTCCATGAGTAATTCACACCAATGAAGATATTTGCGCCATATCTTATGGTAGATTTTCCTGGTTACAGGCTTTCGTGCCTGTATTAAGGTATCAATGACTGACTCGGAGAAGCCACGCCTTGATAAAATCAAGCGTTCAATCTCCAGGAAGTCAGTCTCAGAGAAATTAGATTTGGATGATTGAAAGGACCTTGTAGTAGAAGGTCTTGTCTCAGAGGCAGAGGCCAAGGTGGAAAGGATGACATGTCCACCAGGTCTGCATACCAGGTCCTGCGTGACCACGCAGGCGCGATCAAGATCACCGATGCTCTCTCCTGTTTGATTTTGGCAATCAGTCGAGGCAGCAGAGGAAACGGTGGAAACACATAGGCCAGGTTGAAGAACCACGGTGCTGCTAGAGCATCTATCAGCATCGCTTCTGGGTCCCTGGACCTGGATCCGTAACAAGGAAGCTTGGCGTTCTGGCGAGATGCCATGAGATCCAATTCTGATGTGCCCCAACGATGAACCAATTGAGCAAACACCTCCGGATGGAGTTCACACTCCCCCGGATGAAAAGTCTGACAACTTAGAAAATCCGCCTCCCAGTTCTCTACACCTGGGATATGGATCGCTGATAGATGGCAAGAGTGAGTCTCTGCCCAGCGAATTATCTTGGAGACTTCTAACATCGCTAGGGAGCTCCTGGTCCCCCCTTGATGGTTGATGTAAGCCACAGTCATGATGTTGTCCGACTGAAATCTGATGAACCTCAGGGTTGCTAACTGAGGCCAAGCTAGAAGAGCATTGAATATTGCTCTTAACTCCAGAATATTTATTGGGAGGAGTTTCTCCTCCTGAGTCTACGATCCCTGAGCCTTCAGGGAATTCCAGACTGCACCCCAACCTAGAAGGCTGGCATCTGTTGTTACAATTGTCCAATCTGGCCTGCGAAAGGTCATACCTTTGGACAGATGGACCCGAGATAGCCACCAGAGAAGAGAATCTCTGTTCTCTTGATCCAGATTTAGCAGAGGGGACAAATCTGTGTAATCCCCATTACACTGACTGAGCATGCATAATTGCAGCGGTCTGAGATGTAGGCACGCAAATGGCACTATGTCCATCGCCGCTACCATTAAGCCGATCACTTCTATGCACTGAGCCACCGAAGGGCGCGGAATGTAGTGAAGAACACGGCAGGAATTTAGAAGCTTTGCTAACCTGGACTCCGTCAGGTAAATTTTCATTTCTACAGAATCTATCAGAGTTCCTAGGAAGGAAACCCTTGTGAGGGGTGATAGAGAACTCTTTCCCTCGTTCACTTTCCACCCATGCGACCTCAGAAATGCCAACACTATGTCCGTATGAGATTTGGCAATTTGGAAGTTTGACGCCTGTATCAGGATGTCGTCTAGATAAGGGGCCACTGCTATGCCCCGTGGTCTTAGGACTGCCAGAAGAGACCCCAGAACCTTTGTAAAAATTCTTGGGGCTGTAACTAACCCGAAGGGAAGAGCCACAAACTGGTAATGCCTGTCTAGAAAGGCAAAATTTAGGAACTGATGATGATCTTTGTGAATCAGTATGTGAAGGTAAGCATCCTTCAAATCCACTGTGGTCATGTACTGACCCTCCTGGATCATAGGTATGATTGTCCGAATAGTTTCCATTTTGAACGATGGAACTCTGAGGAATTTGTTTAAGATCTTTAGATCCAAAATTGGTCTGAAGGTTCCCTCTTTTTTGGGAATCACAAACAGATTTGAATAAAATCCCTGTCCTTGTTCCATCTGTGGAACTGGATGGATCACTCCCATTATTAGGAGGTCTTGCACACAGCGTAAGAATGCCTCTTTCTTTATCTGGTTTACAGATAATCTCAAAAGGTGAAATCTCCCTTGTGGGGGGGAAGCTTTGAAGTCCAGAAGATATCCCTGAGATATGATCTCCAATGCCCAGGGATCCTGAACATATGCCTGGGCGAAGAGAGAAAGTCTGCCCCCTACTAGATCCGTTGCTGGATAGGGGGCCGTTCCTTCATGCTGTCTTAGAGGCAGCAGCAGGCTTTCTGGCCTGCTTGCCTTTGCTCCAGGCCTGGTTAGATTTCCAGGCCGGCTTGGATTGCGCAAAAGTTCCCTCTTGTTTTGTAGCAGAGGAAGTTGATGCTGCACCTGCCTTGAAGTTTCGAAAGGCACGAAAATTAGACTGTTTGGCCCTTGATTTGGCCCTGTCCTGTGGAAGGGTATGACCCTTACCTCCAGTAATGTCAGCAATAATTTCCTTCAAACCAGGCCCGAATAGGGTCTGCCCCTTGAAGGGAATGTTAAGTAATTTAGACTTTGAAGTCACGTCAGCTGACCAAGATTTAAGCCATAGCGCCCTACGCGCCTGGATGGCGAATCCAGAATTCATAGCCCTTAGTTTAGTCAAATGAATAATGGCATCAGAAACAAAAGAATTAGCTAGCTTAAGTGTTCTAAGCTTGTCAAGTATTTCAGTCAATGGAGTAGCTGTCTGAAAGGCCTCTTCCAGAGACTCAAACCAGAACGCCGCAGCAGCAGTGACAGGAGCAATGCATTCAAGGGGCTGCAGGATAAAACCTTGTTGAATAAACATTTTCTTAAGGTAACCTTCTAATTTTTTTATCTATTGGATCTGAAAAAGCACAACTGTCCTCGACAGGGATAGTGGTACGCTTTGCTAAAGTAGAAACTGCTCCCTCCACCTTAGGGACCGTCTGCCATAAGTCCCGTGTGGTGGCGTCTATTGGAAACATTTTTCTAAAAATAGGAGGGGGGGGAAACGGCACACCGGGTCTGTCCCACTCCTTAGTAATAATTTCTGTAAACCTTTTAGGTATTGGAAAAACGTCAGTACACACCGGCACCGCATAGTATTTATCCAGTCTACACAATTTCTCTGGCACTGCAATTGTGTCACAGTCATTCAGAGCAGCTAAAACCTCTCCAAGCAACACCCGGAGGTTCTCAAGCTTAAATTTAAAAGTAGACATATCTGAATCAGGTTTCCCCGAGTCAGAGACGTCACCCACAGACTGAAGCTCTTCCTCAGCTTCTGCATATTGTGACGCAGTATCAGACATGGGCCTTAAAACATCTGCACGCTCTGTATTACGTCTAACCCCAGAGCTATTGCGCTTTCCTCTGAATTCAGGCAGTCTGGCTAATACCGCTGACAGGGTATTATCCATGATTGCCGCCATGTCCTGCAAAGTAATCGCTATGGGCGTCTTTGATGTACTTGGCGCCATTTTAGCGTGAGTCCATTGAGCGGGAGTCAAAGGGTCCGACACGTGGGGAGAGTTAGTCGGCATAACTTCCCCCTCGTCAGAATCCTCTGGTGATAATTCTTTTAAAGATAACAGCTGAACTTTATTGTTTAAAGTGAAATCAATACATTTAGTACACATTCTCCTATGGGGTTCCACCATGGCTTTTAAACATAATGAACAAGGAGTTTCCTCTATGTCAGACATGTTTATACAGACTAGCAATGAGACTAGAAAGCTTGGAAAACACTTTAAATCAAGTTAAAAAGCAATATAAAAAAATGTTACTGTGCCTTTAAGAGAAACAAATGTTGCCAAAATTTGAAATAACAGTGAAAAAAGGCAGTTAAACTAACGAAATTTTTACAGTGTATGTAACAAGTTAGCAGAGCATTGCACCCACTTGCAAATGCATGATTAACCCCTTAATACAAAAAACAGATTAACAAAACGAAAAATATGTTTTTTAAACAGTCATAACAACTGCCACAGCTCCTACTTTTGAAGCCTTTTGACCCCTTCAGAGATGTCCTATAGCATGCAGGGGACTGCTGAGGGAAGCTGAACGTCACAGTTTGTAATTTTAACTGCACCAACTGTAACTTTTATACTATAACAGTGGAAAGCCTCAGGAAACTGTTTCTAGGCAAAAATAAAGCCAGCCATGTGGAAAAAAATGGGCCCCAATAAGTTTTATCACCAAAGCATATATAAAAACGACTAAACATGCCAGCAAACGTTTTATATTGCACATTAATCAGAGTATATACCTCTGATAGCAAGCCTGATACTAGTCGCTATTAAATCACTGTATTTAGGCTTTAACTTACATTAATCCGGTATCAGCAGCATTTTCTAGCAAATTCCATCCCTAGAAAAACTTAACTGCACATACCTTATTGCAGGATACCCTGCACGCCATTCTCCCTCTGAAGTTACCTCACTCCTCAGACATATGTGAGAATAGCAGTGGATCTTAGTTACTTCTGCTAAGATCATAGAAAAACGCAGGCAGATTCTTCTTCTAAATGCTGCCTGAGATAAAATAGTACACTCCGGTACCATTTAAAAACAATAAACTTTTGAGTGAAGAAAAAACTAACTATATTTACCACTTTCCTCTTACTACCTCCAGCTATGTTGAGAGCTTGCAAGAGAATGACTGGATATGGCAGTTAGGGGAGGAGCTATATAGCAGCTCTGCTGTGGGTGATCCTCTTGCAACTTCCTGTTGGGAAGGAGAATATCCCACAAGTAATGGATGATCCGTGGACTGGATACACCTAACAAGAGAAATCTTCATTTCTACTGAATCTATCAGAGTTCCTAGGAAGGAAACTCTTGTGAGAGGGGAGAGAGAACTCTTTTCTTCGTTCACCTTCCACCCGTGAGACCTCAGAAAGGCCAGAACAATATATGTATGGGACTTGGCGATTTGAAAAGTTGACGCCTGTATCAGAATGTCGTCTAGTTAAGGGGCCACCGCTATGCCCCGTGGCCGTAGAACTGCCAGTAGGGACCCTAGAACCTTCGTAAAGATTCTTGGTGTCGTGGCTAACCCGAAGGGAAGAGCCACAAACTGGTAATGCCTGTCTAGGAAGGCAAACCTGAGAAACTGATGATGATCTCTGTGTATTGGAATGTGGAGATAAGCATCCTTTAAGTCCACGGTAGTCATATATTGACCCTCCTGGATCAAAGGTAGGATGGTTCGAATAGTCTCCATCTTGAAGGATGGGACCCTGAGAAATTTGTTTAGGATCTTGAGATCCAAGATTGGTCTGAAAGTTCCCTCTTTTTTTGGAACTATAAACAGATTTGAATAGAATCCTTGCCCCTGTTCCTCCCTTGGAACTGGGTGGATCACTCCCATGACCAGAAGATCTTGAACACAACGTAAGAATGCCTCTCTCTTTATCTGGTTTGCAGATAATTGTGAGAGATGAAATCTCCCTTTTGGAGATGAGGCTTTGAAATCCAGAAGATATCCCTGGGAAACAATCTCCAGAGCCCAGGGATCCTGGACATCTCTAGCCCAAGCCTGGGCGAAGATTAGACTGTTTGGCCCTTGATTTGGCCCTGTCCTGTGGAACGGTATGACCCTTACCTCCAGTAATGTCAGCAATAATTTCCTTCAAACCAGGCCCGAATAGGGTCTGCCCCTTGAAGGGAATGTTAAGTAATTTAGACTTTGAAGTCACGTCAGCTGACCAAGATTTAAGCCATAGCGCCCTACGCGCCTGGATGGCGAATCCAGAATTCATAGCCGTTAGTTTAGTCAAATGAACAATGGCATCAGAAACAAAAGAATTAGCTAGCTTAAGTTGTTACGGTTACCCTTAGTCTCGCTGAGAGATGGACCGCTTAGTAGCCTGGATCCCTATTGCTAAAGAGGGGAGAAGCTGCTTTCCATAGTATTCTATATGAGTCTCGCAAATATAGAATAATCTCCCTTAGCTGCAGTACAGCTAGGATACCCTTCTGCCCACAAAAACGAGTCAACGCTGCGATTGAGGGTCAAACAAGAACTCAGGACTGGGATGCCCAGCCTGCTTTTTATTAAGGTTACATGCACACAGGGCACTCCCAGGGGGAGAGGGGGGGAAGCACAAAATCCCCCATCACACATTTAGATAGAGAGCACTGTCCTTTGACAGGCCACAATAGGATTACAGTACTTAAGATAACAAGTTTACAAGTTCATCTTATCAATTAGCAGTCTGGCTCCGGAGGTGATTAGACAATGGGATTGGTTATCTCTAAACTTAGAGCTGAAGCCAGCAAATGTGTATTTAGGCAATAGTTTCTAAAAGCTGAAAAAACATAATTTATGCTTACCTGATAAATTCCTTTCTTCTGTTGTGTGATCAGTCCACGGGTCATCATTACTTCTGGGATATTATCTGCTCCCCTACAGGAAGTGCAAGAGGATTCACCCAGCAGAGTTGCTATATAGCTCCTCCCCTCTACGTCACCTCCAGTCATTCGACCAAAGACCAACGAGAAAGGAGAAGCCAAGGGTGCAGTGGTGACTGGATTATAATTTAAAAAATATTTACCTGCCTTAAAAAACAGGGCGGGCCGTGGACTGATCACACAACAGAAGAAAGGAATTTATCAGGTAAGCATAAATTATGTTTTCTTCTGTTATGTGTGATCAGTCCACGGGTCATCATTACTTCTGGGATACCAATACCAAAGCAAAAGTACACGGATGACGGGAGGGATAGGCAGGCTCATTATACAGAAGGAACCACTGCCTGAAGAACCTTTCTCCCAAAAATAGCCTCCGAAGAAGCAAAAGTGTCAAATTTGTAAAATTTGGAAAAAGTATGAAGCGAAGACCAAGTTGCAGCCTTGCAAATCTGTTCAACAGAGGCCTCATTCTTAAAGGCCCAAGTGGAAGCCACAGCTCTAGTGGAATGAGCTGTAATTCTTTCAGGAGGCTGCTGTCCAGCAGTCTCATAGGCTAAACGTATTATGCTACGAAGCCAAAAAGAGAGAGAGGTAGCAGAAGCTTTTTGACCTCTCCTCTGTCCAGAATAAACGACAAACAGGGAAGAAGTTTGGCGAAAATCTTTAGTTGCCTGCAAGTAGAACTTGAGGGCACGAACTACATCCAGATTGTGTAGAAGACGTTCCTTCTTTGAAGAAGGATTTGGACACAAGGATGGAACAACAATCTCTTGATTGATATTCCTGTTAGAAACAACCTTAGGTAAGAACCCAGGTTTAGTACGCAGAACTACCTTGTCTGAGTGAAAGATCAGATAAGGAGAATCACAATGTAGGGCTGATAACTCAGAGACTCTTCGAGCCGAGGAAATAGCCATTAAAAATAGAACTTTCCAAGATAACAATTTTATATCAATGGAATGAAGGGGTTCAAACGGAACACCCTGTAAAACGTTAAGAACTAAGTTTAAACTCCATGGCGGAGCAACAGTTTTAAACACAGGCTTGATCCTAGCTAAAGCCTGACAAAAGGCCTGGATGTCTGAATTTTCTGACAGACGCCTGTGTAACAAGATGGACAGAGCTGAGATCTGTCCCTTTAATGAGCTAGCCGATAAACCCTTTTCTAAACCTTCTTGTAGAAAAGACAATATCCTAGGAATCCTAACCTTACTCCAGGAGTAATCTTTGGATTCACACCAGTATAGGTATTTACGCCATATTTTATGGTAAATCTTTCTGGTAACAGGCTTCCTAGCCTGTATCAGGGTATCAATAACCGACTCAGAAAAACCACGTTTTGATAAAATCAAGCGTTCAATTTCCAAGCAGTCAGCTTCAGAGAAGTTAGGTTTTGATGTTTGAATGGACCCTGTATCAGAAGGTCCTGTCTTAGAGGTAGAGACCAAGGCGGACAGGATGACATGTCCACTAGATCTGCATACCAAGTCCTGCGTGGCCATGCAGGTGCTATTAGAATCACTGATGCTCTCTCCTGTTTGATTTTGGCAATCAATCGAGGAAGCAGCGGGAAGGGTGGAAACACATAAGCCATCCTGAAGTTCCAAGGTGCTGTCAAAGCATCTATCAGAACCGCTCCCGGATCCCTGGATCTGGATCCGTAGCGAGGAAGTTTGGCGTTCTGGCGAGACGCCATGAGATCTATATCTGGTTTGCCCCAACGTCGAAGTATTTGGGCAAAGACCTCCGGATGAAGTTCCCACTCCCCCGGATGAAAAGTCTGGCGACTCAAGAAATCCGCCTCCCAGTTCTCTACTCCCGGGATGTGGATTGCTGACAGGTGGCAAGAGTGAGACTCTGCCCAGCGAAATATCTTTGATACTTCCATCATTGCTAGGGAGCTTCTTGTCCCTCCCTGATGGTTGATGTAAGCTACAGTCGTGATGTTGTCCGACTGAAACCTGATGAACCCCCGAGTTTTTAACTGGGGCCAAGCTAGAAGGGCATTGAGAACTGCTCTCAATTCCAGAATGTTTATTGGCAGGAGACTTTCCTCCTGACTCCATTGTCCCTGAGCCTTCAGAGAATTCCAGACAGCGCCCCAACCTAGTAGGCTGGCGTCTGTTGTTACGATTGTCCAGTCCGGCCTGCTGAATGGCATCCCCCTGGACAGACGTGGCCGAGAAAGCCACCATAGAAGAGAGTTTCTGGTCTCTTGATCCAGATTCAGAGTGGGGGACAAATCTGAGTAATCCCCATTCCACTGACTCAGCATGCACAATTGCAGCGGTCTGAGATGTAGGCGTGCAAAGGGTACTATGTCCATTGCTGCTACCATTAAGCCGATCACCTCCATGCATTGAGCTACTGACGGGAGTTGAATGGAATGAAGGACACGGCATGCATTTAGAAGCTTTGTTAATCTGTCTTCTGTCAGATAAATCTTCATTTCTACAGAATCTATAAGAGTCCCCAAGAATGGAACTCTTGTGAGAGGAAAGAGAGAACTCTTCTTTTCGTTCACTTTCCATCCATGCGACCTTAGAAATGCCAGAACTAACTCTGTATGAGACTTGGCGGTTTGAAAGCCTGAAGCTTGTATCAGAATGTCGTCTAGGTACGGAGCTACCGAAATTCCTCGCGGTCTTAGTACCGCCAGAAGGGCACCCAGAACCTTTGTGAAGATTCTTGGAGCCGTAGCCAATCCGAATGGAAGGGCTACAAACTGGTAATGCCTGTTTAAGAAGGCAAACCTTAGATACCGGTAATGATCTTTGTGAATCGGTATGTGAAGGTAAGCATCCTTTAAATCCACTGTGGTCATGTACTGACCCTCTTGGATCATGGGTAAGATTGTCCGAATAGTTTCCATTTTGAACGATGGAACTCTTAGGAATTTGTTTAGGATCTTTAAATCCAAGATTGGCCTGAAAGTTCCCTCTTTTTTGGGAACCACAAACAGGTTTGAGTAAAACCCTTGTCCTTGTTCCGACCGCGGAACCGGATGGATCACTCCCATTAATAATAGATCTTGTACACAGCGTAGAAACGCGTCTTTCTTTATTTGGTTTGTTGACAACCTTGACAGATGAAATCTCCCTCTTGGGGGAGAGAATTTGAAGTCTAGAAGGTATCCCTGAGATATGATCTCTAGCGCCCAGGGATCCTGGACATCTCTTGCCCAAGCCTGGGCGAAGAGAGAGAGTCTGCCCCCCACTAGATCCGGTCCCGGATCGGGGGCCCTCGGTTCATGCTGTCTTAGGGGCAGCAGCAGGTTTCCTGGCCTGCTTGCCCTTATTCCAGGACTGGTTAGGTTTCCAGCCTTGTCTGTAACGAGCAACAGCTCCTTCCTGTTTTGGTGCAGTGGAAGTTGATGCTGTTCCTGTTTTGAAATTCCGAAAGGGACGAAAATTAGACTGTCTAGCCTTAGCTTTGGCTTTGTCTTGAGGTAGAGCGTGGCCCTTACCTCCTGTAATGTCAGCAATAATTTCTTTCAAACCGGGCCCAAATAAAGTTTGCCCCTTGAAAGGTATATTAAGTAATTTGGACTTAGAAGTTACATCAGCCGACCAGGATTTTAGCCACAGCGCCCTACGTGCCTGAATGGCGAATCCTGAATTCTTAGCCGTAAGTTTAGTTAAATGTACTACGGCCTCCGAAATGAATGAATTAGCTAGTTTAAGGACTCTAAGCCTGTCCGTAATGTCGTCCAGCGTAGCTGAACTAAGGTTCTCTTCCAGAGACTCAATCCAAAATGCTGCCGCAGCCGTAATCGGCGCGATGCATGCAAGGGGTTGCAATATAAAACCTTGTTGAACAAACATTTTCTTAAGGTAACCCTCTAATTTTTTATCCATAGGATCTGAAAAAGCACAGCTATCCTCCACCGGGATAGTGGTACGCTTAGCTAAAGTAGAAACTGCTCCCTCCACCTTAGGGACCGTTTGCCATAAGTCCCGTGTGGTGGCGTCTATTGGAAACATCTTTCTAAATATTGGAGGGGGTGAGAACGGCACACCGGGTCTATCCCACTCCTTAGTAACAATCTCAGTTAATCTCTTAGGTATAGGAAAAACGTCAGTACTCGCCGGTACCGCAAAGTATTTATCCAACCTACACATTTTCTCTGGTATTGCAACAGTGTTACAATCGTTAAGAGCTGCTAAGACCTCCCCTAGTAATACACGGAGGTTTTCCAATTTAAATTTAAAATTTGAAATATCTGAATCCAATCTGCTTGGATCAGAACCGTCACCTACAGAATGAAGCTCTCCGTCCTCATGCTCTGCAAGCTGTGACGCAGTATCAGACATGGCCCTAGAATTATCAGCGCACTCTGTTCTCACCCCAGAGTGATCACGCTTGCCTCTTAGTTCTGGTAATTTAGCCAAAACTTCAGTCATAACAGTAGCCATATCTTGTAATGTTATCTGTAATGGCTGCCCAGATGTACTAGGCGCCATAATATCACGCACCTCCCGGGCGGGAGATGCAGGTACTGACACGTGAGGCGAGTTAGTCGGCATAACTCTCCCCTCGCTGTTTGGTGAAATTTGTTCAATTTGTACAGATTGGCTTTTATTTAAAGTAGCATCAATACAGTTAGTACATAAATTTCTATTGGGCTCCACCTTGGCATTGGAACAAATGACACAGGTATCTTCCTCTGAATCAGACATGTTTAACACACTAGCAATAAACATGCAACTCGGTTACAATTTTATTGAACAAAAACGTACTGTGCCTCAAGAAGCACTAAACGATTAAATGACAGTTGAAATAATGAACTGAAAAAAACAGTTATAGCATCACTCTTTACAAACAACACAACTTTTTAGCAAAGGTTTGTTCCCATTAGTAAAATAACACTAATTAAATTTTAAACATAAAAATTACAGAGCAACGTTTTAAATCACAGTCACTATATAAGTCTCACAGCTCTGCTGAGAGAATCTACCTCCCTTCAAAGAAGTTTGAAGACCCCTGAGTTCTTTAGAGATGAACCGGATCATGCAGAAAATACAAGAGTAACTGACTGGAAATTTTTGATGCGTAGCAAAGAGCGCCAAAAACGGCCCCTCCCTCTCACACACAGCAGTGAGAGAGAAACGAAACTGTCATAATTAAAACAAGCAAACTGCCAAGTGGAAAAATAATGCCCAAATATTATTCACTCAGTACCTCATTAATGCAAACGATTCTACATTCCAGCAAAAACGTTTAACATGAAAAATACCTAATAAAAGGTTTAATGTACTTTTACAGAGTAATTCCGGTGAAATACCATCCCCAGAATACTAAAGTGTAGAGCATACATACATGTTCATTATAACGGTATGGCAGGATTTTTTCATCAATTCCATTCAGAAAATAAAAACTGCTACATACCTCAATGCAGATTCAACTGCCCGCTGTCCCCTGATCTGAAGTTTTTACCTCCCTCAGATGGCCGAGAAACAGCAATATGATCTTAACTACTCCGGTTAAAATCATAAGAAAAACTCTGGTAGATTCTTCTTCAAACTCTGCCAGAGAGGTAATAACACGCTCCGGTGCTATTGTAAAATAACAAACTTTTGATTGAAGTTCTAAAAACTAAGTATAATCACCATAGTCCTCTCACACCTCCTATCTAGTCTTTGGGTGCAAGAGAATGACTGGGGGTGACGTAGAGGGGAGGAGCTATATAGCAACTCTGCTGGGTGAATCCTCTTGCACTTCCTGTAGGGGAGCAGATAATATCCCAGAAGTAATGATGACCCGTGGACTGATCACACATAACAGAAGAAAAGTTAACTCTTTATGAAATGATACTTGTTACGGTTTTCTTGGAGCCCTTCTTAGGCGCTGGCTTGCTGGTTCAGGCATTGCTGCTGGGAAATAAGCTCTTCACAACAAAATAACTAATGCTTCTGTAACAGTGCTCCCTTTCTGTGGAACACTCTGGCAGACACGGTCTGACCCCTTTTCGGGGCAGACTAAGGCTGTCCAGACCGCTGGTTATGCGGGGCTGAGGTCGGTTTGTCTGGACAACCCGTCGGCGTTGCCATTCTGTTTCCCAGGTCTGTAAGTAATGGTGAAATTGAAGGGTTGCAACGATAAGCTCCAACGTAATAGCCTGCCGTTATCTCCAGAGACCCGGTTCAGCCACACCAACGGGTTATGGTCGGTGACCAGAGTGAACTCCTGCCCATATAAATAGGGAGTCAATTTCTTTAATGCCCACACCAAAGCCAAACACTCCTTTTCGACCGCTGCATAGCTGACTTCGCGGGGCAGGAGCTTCCGGCTGATGTAGGCAACTGGATGCTCCCCTCCATCTTCGCCTACTTGGCTGAGGACGGCTCCCAGCCCAAACATGGAAGCATCTGTATGGACGATAAAACGTTTGTTAAGGGCTGGGGCCGCCAAGACAGGAGCGTTAATTAGAGCATTTTTGAGAGCCTGGAAAGCCGTTTCACAGTGGGGAGACCACAGGACCTGTCGAGGTAAGTTCTTCTTGGTCAAGTCAGTCAGGGGTTTGGCAAGTGTGCTGTAGTCTGGTACGAACCGTCTATAGTACCCTGCCGTGCCCAGGAAGGCTAGGACCTGAGTCTTAGTGATGGGGGTGGGCCAATTGGCGACAGCTTCTATCTTGGCCGGCTCTGGTCGCTGCTTTCCACACCCCACCCGGTGACCCAGGTACTGTACCTCGGCCATCCCAAAGTGACATTTTTCTGGCTTCAGAGTCAGGCCAGCAGCCCGGATCTGATCCAGAACCATTCCTACATGAGCTAAGTGGTCCTCCCAGGACTCACTGTGGATCGCTATGTCGTCCAGGTAGGCGCAAGCAAAACTCTGGAAGCCATCCAGGAGCCTATCCACCAAGCGCTGGAATGTAGCTGGGGCATTCTTCATCCCAAACGGCATTACCCTAAACTGATATAAGCCGAATGGGGTGACGAATGCCGACTTGGGGATAGCCTCCGGGGCCAGGGGAATCTGCCAGTAACCTTTGCAGAGGTCAATAGTGGTCAGGTAATTTCCCCTGGCTATACGATCGAGTAGCTCGTCTACCCTGGGCATAGGGTAAGCGTCCGTCACGGTTTTTTCATTGAGCCTCCGATAGTCTATGCAGAACCGGGTGGTCCCATCTTTCTTGGGCACCAAGACAACTGGGGAGGCCCAGGGACTATCGGAGGGCTCAATTACCCTGAGCTGGAGCATCTCATCGATCTCCTTCTTCATTCCTGTCCTAACTGCTTCGGGGATTCGGTACGGAGCCTGGCGCAAGGGAGCTTGTCCCGGAGTATCTACCTGGTGGGTGGTTAAAGTAGTGTACCCTGGCTTCGGGGAGAGGGTGAGGTGTTTGGACTGGAGGAGTTGGCTGAGCTGCTCCCTTTCAGTGGGGCTAAGTCGGTCTCCTATCTGAACCTGAGCCACTATTCCGGTGGGGAGACTCTTTTCTAATAGGTCTGGAATGGGTAGACTGTCTGGGTCTTCCTGAGGGGAACAACATACGGCCGTCACGTTCTCTGGTCGCTCAAAATATTCCTTGAGCATGTTTACATGGAATGTCTTTCTAAGATTGTTGTCATGGCAGCTAGCTATCACATAAGTGGTGTCTCCCCTTTTCTCTACGATCTGGTAGGGACCCTGCCAGGACGCCTGCAATTTGTCTGTCTTCACTGGCTTCTTTTTCATGCCCCGAAACTGTCGGCGATATGTGTCCGGAGTTACAGCGTACCGTCGCAACAGTGTCTCCTTAACTAGCTCATACTGTGTCACTTCCTCAGCACCCAGAGTACGAAAGGCTTCCAGGGCTCGCCCGGATAGTTTCCCAGACAATATCGTGGGCCACTCTCTGTTGGGAATCTGGTGCAGGGCACATTGCCTTTCGAAGTCCGACAAATATTCATCAATCCCTGTCTCGCTCTCTAGGAAGGGTCGAAATGCTGCATAGGGTATCTTGGGCCTCCCAGCATTTTCGACAGGGATGATTACCTGCGGGGCTTCAGCATTGCGGTGTGCATTCGCTAGGTTGAGTTCGTGGGCTCGAGTCTCTCGTATATCCTCATCCGCCTCCGCCATCAACTGCTGTACCAATTCCATGGAGGGGTTCGGCCCGTATAATGAGAGCCTTTCCCGAACAATCCTGGTTTTTTCGTCACTAATCGTGGTCGGTGTTTCCGCCATTGTGAAGCTCTGATCCAGTTCGGTCAATTCTGTGATCAGCTCTCTCCTCGGCCGGTTGCTGGCGTACCCCCCTCTGCTTTCAAGTAAATCCTTTAGGGTTGTACGCTTCAATTTTTCGTAAGCGCTCTCCATCCGTTCTGTACCTCTCCTAGGAAATCCAGGAAAATCCCGCCGCTGCCGCCAAATGTTACGGTTACCCTTAGTCTCGCTGAGAGATGGACCGCTTAGTAGCCTGGATCCCTATTGCTAAAGAGGGGAGAAGCTGCTTTCCATAGTATTCTATATGAGTCTCGCAAATATAGAATAATCTCCCTTAGCTGCAGTACAGCTAGGATACCCTTCTGCCCACAAAAACGAGTCAACGCTGCGATTGAGGGTCAAACAAGAACTCAGGACTGGGATGCCCAGCCTGCTTTTTATTAAGGTTACATGCACACAGGGCACTCCCAGGGGGAGAGGGGGGGAAGCACAAAATCCCCCATCACACATTTAGATAGAGAGCACTGTCCTTTGACAGGCCACAATAGGATTACAGTACTTAAGATAACAAGTTTACAAGTTCATCTTATCAATTAGCAGTCTGGCTCCGGAGGTGATTAGACAATGGGATTGGTTATCTCTAAACTTAGAGCTGAAGCCAGCAAATGTGTATTTAGGCAATAGTTTCTAAAAGCTGAAAAAAAGTTAACTCTTTATGAAATGATACTTGTTACGGTTTTCTTGGAGCCCTTCTTAGGCGCTGGCTTGCTGGTTCAGGCATTGCTGCTGGGAAATAAGCTCTTCACAACAAAATAACTAATGCTTCTGTAACATAAGTGTTCTAAGCTTGTCAAGTATTTCAGTCAATGGAGTAGCTGTCTGAAAGGCCTCTTCCAGAGACTCAAACCAGAACGCCGCAGCAGCAGTGACAGGAGCAATGCATTCAAGGGGCTGCAGGATAAAACCTTGTTGAATAAACATTTTCTTAAGGTAACCTTCTAATTTTTTATCTATTGGATCTGAAAAAGCACAACTGTCCTCGACAGGGATAGTGGTACGCTTTGCTAAAGTAGAAACTGCTCCCTCCACCTTAGGGACCGTCTGCCATAAGTCCCGTGTGGTGGCGTCTATTGGAAACATTTTTCTAAAAATAGGAGGGGGGGGGAAACGGCACACCGGGTCTGTCCCACTCCTTAGTAATAATTTCTGTAAACCTTTTAGGTATTGGAAAAACGTCAGTACACACCGGCACCGCATAGTATTTATCCAGTCTACACAATTTCTCTGGCACTGCAATTGTGTCACAGTCATTCAGAGCAGCTAAAACCTCTCCAAGCAACACCCGGAGGTTCTCAAGCTTAAATTTAAAAGTAGACATATCTGAATCAGGTTTCCCCGAGTCAGAGACGTCACCCACAGACTGAAGCTCTTCCTCAGCTTCTGCATATTGTGACGCAGTATCAGACATGGGCCTTAAAACATCTGCACGCTCTGTATTACGTCTAACCCCAGAGCTATTGCGCTTTCCTCTGAATTCAGGCAGTCTGGCTAATACCGCTGACAGGGTATTATCCATGATTGCCGCCATGTCCTGCAAAGTAATCGCTATGGGCGTCTTTGATGTACTTGGCGCCATTTTAGCGTGAGTCCCTTGAGCGGGAGTCAAAGGGTCCGACACGTGGGGAGAGTTAGTCGGCATAACTTCCCCCTCGTCAGAATCCTCTGGTGATAATTCTTTTAAAGATAACAGCTGAACTTTATTGTTTAAAGAGAAATCAATACATTTAGTACACATTCTCCTATGGGGTTCCACCATGGCTTTTAAACATAATGAACAAGGAGTTTCCTCTATGTCAGACATGTTTATACAGACTAGCAATGAGACTAGAAAGCTTGGAAAACACTTTAAATCAAGTTAAAAAGCAATATAAAAAAATGTTACTGTGCCTTTAAGAGAAACAAATGTTGCCAAAATTTGAAATAACAGTGAAAAAAGGCAGTTAAACTAACGAAATTTTTACAGTGTATGTAACAAGTTAGCAGAGCATTGCACCCACTTGCAAATGCATGATTAACCCCTTAATACAAAAAACAGATTAACAAAACGAAAAAATATGTTTTTTAAACAGTCATAACAACTGCCACAGCTCCTACTTTTGAAGCCTTTTGACCCCTTCAGAGATGTCCTATAGCATGCAGGGGACTGCTGAGGGAAGCTGAATGTCACAGTTTGTAATTTTAACTGCACCAACTGTAACTTTTATACTATAACAGTGGAAAGCCTCAGGAAACTGTTTCTAGGCAAAAATAAAGCCAGCCATGTGGAAAAGAATGGGCCCCAATAAGTTTTATCACCAAAGCATATATAAAAACGACTAAACATGCCAGCAAACGTTTTATATTGCACATTAATCAGAGTATATACCTCTGATAGCAAGCCTGATACTAGTCGCTATTAAATCACTGTATTTAGGCTTTAACTTACATTAATCCGGTATCAGCAGCATTTTCTAGCAAATTCCATCCCTAGAAAAACTTAACTGCACATACCTTATTGCAGGATACCCTGAACGCCATTCTCCCTCTGAAGTTACCTCACTCCTCAGACATATGTGAGAATAGCAGTGGATCTTAGTTACTTCTGCTAAGATCATAGAAAAACGCAGGCAGATTCTTCTTCTAAATGCTGCCTGAGATAAAATAGTACACTCCGGTACCATTTAAAAACAATAAACTTTTGAGTGAAGAAAAAACTAACTATATTTACCACTTTCCTCTTACTACCTCCAGCTATGTTGAGAGCTTGCAAGAGAATGACTGGATATGGCAGTTAGGGGAGGAGCTATATAGCAGCTCTGCTGTTGGTGATCCTCTTGCAACTTCCTGTTGGGAAGGAGAATATCCCACAAGTAATGGATGATCCGTGGACTGGATACACCTAACAAGAGAAATCTTCATTTCTACTGAATCTATCAGAGTTCCTAGGAAGGAAACTCTTGTGAGAGGGGAGAGAGAACTCTTTTCTTCGTTCACCTTCCACCCGTGAGACCTCAGAAAGGCCAGAACAATATATGTATGGGACTTGGCGATTTGAAAAGTCGACGCCTGTATCAGAATGTCGTCTAGTTAAGGGGCCACCGCTATGCCCCGTGGCCGTAGAACTGCCAGTAGGGACCCTAGAACCTTCGTAAAGATTCTTGGTGTCGTGGCTAACCCGAAGGGAAGAGCCACAAACTGGTAATGCCTGACTAGGAAGGCAAACCTGAGAAACCGATGATGATCTCTGTGTATTGGAATGTGGAGATAAGCATCCTTTAAGTCCACGGTAGTCATATATTGACCCTCCTGGATCAAAGGTAGGATGGTTCGAATAGTCTCCATCTTGAAGGATGGGACCCTGAGAAATTTGTTTAGGATCTTGAGATCCAAGATTGGTCTGAAAGTTCCCTCTTTTTTTGGAACTATAAACAGATTTGAATAGAATCCTTGCCCCTGTTCCTCCCTTGGAACTGGGTGGATCACTCCCATGACCAGAAGATCTTGAACACAACGTAAGAATGCCTCTCTCTTTATCTGGTTTGCAGATAATTGTGAGAGATGAAATCTCCCTTTTGGAGATGAGGCTTTGAAATCCAGAAGATATCCCTGGGAAACAATCTCCAGAGCCCAGGGATCCTGGACATCTCTAGCCCAAGCCTGGGCGAAGATTAGACTGTTTGGCCCTTGATTTGGCCCTGTCCTGTGGAACGGTATGACCCTTACCTCCAGTAATGTCAGCAATAATTTCCTTCAAACCAGGCCCGAATAGGGTCTGCCCCTTGAAGGGAATGTTAAGTAATTTAGACTTTGAAGTCACGTCAGCTGACCAAGATTTAAGCCATAGCGCCCTACGCGCCTGGATGGCGAATCCAGAATTCATAGCCGTTAGTTTAGTCAAATGAACAATGGCATCAGAAACAAAAGAATTAGCTAGCTTAAGTTGTTACGGTTACCCTTAGTCTCGCTGAGAGATGGACCGCTTAGTAGCCTGGATCCCTATTGCTAAAGAGGGGAGAAGCTGCTTTCCATAGTATTCTATATGAGTCTCGCAAATATAGAATAATCTCCCTTAGCTGCAGTACAGCTAGGATACCCTTCTGCCCACAAAAACGAGTCAACGCTGCGATTGAGGGTCAAACAAGAACTCAGGACTGGGATGCCCAGCCTGCTTTTTATTAAGGTTACATGCACACAGGGCACTCCCAGGGGGAGAGGGGGGGAAGCACAAAATCCCCCATCACACATTTAGATAGAGAGCACTGTCCTTTGACAGGCCACAATAGGATTACAGTACTTAAGATAACAAGTTTACAAGTTCATCTTATCAATTAGCAGTCTGGCTCCGGAGGTGATTAGACAATGGGATTGGTTATCTCTAAACTTAGAGCTGAAGCCAGCAAATGTGTATTTAGGCAATAGTTTCTAAAAGCTGAAAAAACATAATTTATGCTTACCTGATAAATTCCTTTCTTCTGTTGTGTGATCAGTCCACGGGTCATCATTACTTCTGGGATATTATCTGCTCCCCTACAGGAAGTGCAAGAGGATTCACCCAGCAGAGTTGCTATATAGCTCCTCCCCTCTACGTCACCTCCAGTCATTCGACCAAAGACCAACGAGAAAGGAGAAGCCAAGGGTGCAGTGGTGACTGGATTATAATTTAAAAAATATTTACCTGCCTTAAAAAACAGGGCGGGCCGTGGACTGATCACACAACAGAAGAAAGGAATTTATCAGGTAAGCATAAATTATGTTTTCTTCTGTTATGTGTGATCAGTCCACGGGTCATCATTACTTCTGGGATACCAATACCAAAGCAAAAGTACACGGATGACGGGAGGGATAGGCAGGCTCATTATACAGAAGGAACCACTGCCTGAAGAACCTTTCTCCCAAAAATAGCCTCCGAAGAAGCAAAAGTGTCAAATTTGTAAAATTTGGAAAAAGTATGAAGCGAAGACCAAGTTGCAGCCTTGCAAATCTGTTCAACAGAGGCCTCATTCTTAAAGGCCCAAGTGGAAGCCACAGCTCTAGTGGAATGAGCTGTAATTCTTTCAGGAGGCTGCTGTCCAGCAGTCTCATAGGCTAAACGTATTATGCTACGAAGCCAAAAAGAGAGAGAGGTAGCAGAAGCTTTTTGACCTCTCCTCTGTCCAGAATAAACGACAAACAGGGAAGAAGTTTGGCGAAAATCTTTAGTTGCCTGCAAGTAGAACTTGAGGGCACGAACTACATCCAGATTGTGTAGAAGACGTTCCTTCTTTGAAGAAGGATTTGGACACAAGGATATATAGCAGCTCTGCTGTTGGTGATCCTCTTGCAACTTCCTGTTGGGAAGGAGAATATCCCACAAGTAATGGATGATCCGTGGACTGGATACACCTAACAAGAGAAATCTTCATTTCTACTGAATCTATCAGAGTTCCTAGGAAGGAAACTCTTGTGAGAGGGGAGAGAGAACTCTTTTCTTCGTTCACCTTCCACCCGTGAGACCTCAGAAAGGCCAGAACAATATATGTATGGGACTTGGCGATTTGAAAAGTCGACGCCTGTATCAGAATGTCGTCTAGTTAAGGGGCCACCGCTATGCCCCGTGGCCGTAGAACTGCCAGTAGGGACCCTAGAACCTTCGTAAAGATTCTTGGTGTCGTGGCTAACCCGAAGGGAAGAGCCACAAACTGGTAATGCCTGACTAGGAAGGCAAACCTGAGAAACCGATGATGATCTCTGTGTATTGGAATGTGGAGATAAGCATCCTTTAAGTCCACGGTAGTCATATATTGACCCTCCTGGATCAAAGGTAGGATGGTTCGAATAGTCTCCATCTTGAAGGATGGGACCCTGAGAAATTTGTTTAGGATCTTGAGATCCAAGATTGGTCTGAAAGTTCCCTCTTTTTTTGGAACTATAAACAGATTTGAATAGAATCCTTGCCCCTGTTCCTCCCTTGGAACTGGGTGGATCACTCCCATGACCAGAAGATCTTGAACACAACGTAAGAATGCCTCTCTCTTTATCTGGTTTGCAGATAATTGTGAGAGATGAAATCTCCCTTTTGGAGATGAGGCTTTGAAATCCAGAAGATATCCCTGGGAAACAATCTCCAGAGCCCAGGGATCCTGGACATCTCTAGCCCAAGCCTGGGCGAAGAGAGAAAGTCTGCCCCCAACTAGGTCCGGTCCTGGATCGGGGGTTACTCCTTCATGCTGTCTTAGAGGCAGCAGCAGGTTTTTTGGCCTGCTTTCCCTTGCTCCAAGCCTGGTTAGGTCTCCAGACTGGCTTGGACTGGGCAAAATTTCCTTCTTGTTTTGCAGTAGAGGAAGTTGAAGCTGCGCCACTCGAAGTTCCGAAAGGAACGAAAATTAGTCTGTTTGGTCCTTAATTTGTTGGACCTATCCTGTGGAAGGGAGTGGCCTTTCCTTCCAGTAATATCAGAAATGATCTCCTTCAGTCCAGGCCCGAATAGGGTCTGCCCTTTGAAGGGGATGTTGAGAAGCTTAGACTTTGAAGTAACGTCTGCTGACCAGGATTTAAGCCATAGCGCCCTACGCGCCTGAATGGCAAAACCTGAATTCTTAGCCATTAGCTTAGTTAAATGAAAAACAGCGTCAGAAATAAATGACTATGGGGTCTCCACCGGGGTCTCCACCTGTAGAGCCTCTTCAAGAGACTCGAACCAGAAAGCCGCTGCAGCAGTGACTGGGGCAATGCATGCAAGAGGCTGGAGAATAAAACCTTGTTCTATAAAGATTTTCTTAAGGAAACCCTCTAATTTTTTATCCATTGGATCTAGGAAAGCACAACTGTCCTCGACGGGGATAGTTGTACGCTTAGCTAGGGTAGATACTGCTCCCTCCACCTTAGGGACCATCTGCCACGAGTACCGTGTAGCGGCATCTATGGGAAAAATCTTTTTAAACGCAGGAGGGGGAGAGAACGGTACACCTGGTCTATCCCATTCCTTCGTAATAATTTCTGAAAACCTCTTAGGGATTGGAAAAACATCAGTGTAAACAGGCACTGCAAAGTATTTGTCCATTTTACACAATTTCTCTGGGACTACAATGGTGTCACAGTCATCTAGAGTTGCTAAAACCTCCCTGAGCAACAAGCGGAGGTGTTCAAGCTTAAATTTAAATGCTGTCATTTCAGAGTCAGACTGGAGTAACGCCTTCCCTGAATCAGAAATGTCACCCACAGATAGAAGCTCTCCTGCTTCGGCTTCTGTACATTGTGAGGGTATATCAGACATAGCTACTAAAGCGTCAGAAAGCTCTGTATTTGTTCTAGCCCTAGAGCTGTCTCGCTTTCCTTGTAACCCTGGCAGTTTGGACAATACCTCTGTGAGGGTATGATTCATAACTGCCGCCATGTCTTGTAAGGTAAACGCATTGGACGCGCCAGATGTACTTGCGCGGGAGATATAGGTTCTGACACATTGGGAGAGCTAGATGGTTTAACCTCCCTTTTGTCAGTCTGAGAAACCTCTGGTGATAAATCCTTAAAACCCATAATATGGTCTTTATAACTTATAGAAAGGTCAGTGCATTTGGCACACATTCTAAGAGGGGGTTCCACAATGGCTTCTAAACATAATGAACAAAGAGTTTCCTCTATGTCAGACATGTTTAACAGACTAGTAATGAGACCAGCAAGCTTGGAAAACACTTTAATAAATGTGAAAAAGCAATTAAATAAAAATGGTACTGTGCCTTTAAGAGAAAAAAACTACCCCATAAACTGCAAAACAGTGATAAAAAGTAGTAAACTCTACGAAATTTTTACAGTGTGTATAAGAGACTAAAGCAGCATTGCACCCACTTGCAAATGGATGATTAACCCCTTAGGCCCCAAAACGGATTAGAAAAACGGAAAAAACGTTAAAAAACAGTCAAACACACTGCCACAGCTCTGCTGTGGCCCTACCTGCCCTTAAACACGATTTTTGCAGGAAAAACACCCTCTATAGTGGTCCTAGATGCCAGAGGACTCCTTTAGGGAAGCTGGATGTCTCAGTCTGAACATCAACTGCGCATAAAGTGCGTGAAAATAGGCCCCTCCCACCATGCACTGAATGTCAGAGGGCCTTAAAAAAAGTACTCCTAGGAGTGATCTAACAAGTCATGTGGAAAACTAGGCCCCAAATAAAGATTTATCACCCTCAGAGAAAAAACGTTTTTAATATAAAACATGCAAACGTTTTTACACTACGTAATATGAGTATTAACATGAATATTACCCTTTTTTGCAAGCATGATCCCAGTTGCTGTTAAATCCCTGTATCAGGCTTACCTCAAATATACCAGGCACTGTCAGCATTTTCTAGACCTTATCTCTCTAGAAAAAAATATACTGAACATACCTTAAAGCAGGCAATCTGCAGACCGTCCCCCCAACTGAAGTTTTCTTTCCATACTCTTCAGTTATGTGTGAGAACAGCAATGGACCTTAGTTACAAACCGCTAAGATCATCAAACCTCCAGGCAGAATTCTTCTTCCAATTTCTGCCGGAGAGTAAAACAGTACAATGCCGGTACTGTTTAAAAATAACAAACTTTTGATTGAAGGTAAAAACTACACTAAGTCACCACATCTCTCTTGATACTTCCTTTCTTGTAGAGAACTGCAAGAGAATGACTGGGGGTGGCAGTTAGGGGAAGAGCTATATAGACAGCTCTGCTGTGGGCGTCCTCTTGCAGCTTCCTGTTGGGAAGGAGAATATCCCACAAGTAATGGATGAACCCGTGGACTGGATACACCTTTACAAGAGAAATAAGACTTACTTACCCTAAGACACTCATCTACATATAGCAGATAGCCAAACCAGTACTGAAAAGAGAATCAGTAGAGGTAATGGTATATAAGAGTATATCGTCGATCTGAAAAGGGAGGTAGGAGAAGAAATCTCTACGACCGATAACAGAGAGCCTATGAAATAGATCCCCTAGAGGAAGACCATGGTATTCAAATAGGCAATACTCTCTTCACATCCCTCTGACATTCACTGCACTCTGAGAGGAAACCCGGGCTTCAGCCTGCTGCGAAGCGCATATCAACGTAGAAATCTAGCACAAACTTACTTCACCACCTCCATGGGAGGCAAAGTTTGTAAAACTGAATTGTGGGTGTGGTGAGGGGTGTATTTATAGGCATTTTAAGGTTTGGGAAACTTTGCCCCTCCTGGTAGGAATGTATATCCCATACGTCACTAGCTCATGGACTCTTGCCAATCACATGAAAGAAATGCACCTCAGACACAAAAAACATAATTTATGTAAGAACTTACCTGATAAATTCATTTCTTTCATATTAGCAAGAGTCCATGAGCTAGTGACGTATGGGATATACATTCCTACCAGGAGGGGCAAAGTTTCCCAAACCTCAAAATGCCTATAAATACACCCCTCACCACACCCACAAATCAGTTTAACGCATAGCCAAGAAGTGGGGTGATAAGACAAAAGTGCGAAAGCATAAAAAATAAGGAATTGGAATAATTGTGCTTTATACAAAAAAATCATAACCACCACAAAAAGGGTGGGCCTCATGGACTCTTGCTAATATGAAAGAAATGAATTTATCAGGTAAGTTCTTACATAAATTATGTTTTCTTTCATGTAATTAGCAAGAGTCCATGAGCTAGTGACGTATGGGATAATGAATACCCAAGATGTGGATCTTCCACGCAAGAGTCACTAGAGAGGGAGGAATAAAATAAAGACAGCCAATTCCGCTGAAAATAATCCACACCCAAAATAAAGTTTAAATCTTATAATGAAAAAAACTGAAATTATAAGCAGAAGAATCAAACTGAAACAGCTGCCTGAAGAACTTTTCTACCAAAAACTGCTTCAGAAGAAGAAAACACATCAAAATGGTAGAATTTAGTAAAAGTATGCAAAGAAGACCAAGTTGCTGCTTTGCAAATCTGATCAACCGAAGCTTCATTCCTAAACGCCCAGGAAGTAGAAACTGACCTAGTAGAATGAGCTGTAATCCTCTGAGGCGGAGTTTTACCCGACTCTACATAAGCATGATGAATTAAAGATTTCAACCAAGACGCCAAAGAAATGGCAGAGGCCTTCTGACCTTTCCTAGAACCGGAAAAGATAACAAATAGACTAGAAGTCTTTTGGAAATTCTTAGTAGCTTCAACATAATATTTCAACGCTCTAACTACATCCAAAGAATGCAATGATCTCTCCTTAGAATTCTTAGGATTAGGACACATTGAAGGAACCACAATTTCTCTACTAATGTTGTTAGAATTCACAACCTTAGGTAAAATTTTAAAAGAAGTTCGCAACACCGCCTTATCCTGATGAAAAATCAGAAAAGGAGACTCACAAGAAAGAGCAGATAATTCAGAAACTCTTCTGGCAGAAGAGATGGCCAAAAGAAACAAAACTTTCCAAGAAAGTAATTTAATGTCCACTGAATGCATAGGTTCAAACGGAGGAGCTTGAAGAGCCCCCAGAACCAAATTCAAACTCCAAGGAGGAGAAATTGACTTAATAACAGGTTTTATACGAACCAAAGCTTGTACAAAACAATGAATATCAGGAAGATTAGCAATCTTTCTGTGAAAAAGAACAGAAAGAGCAGAGATTTGTCCTTTCAAGGAACTTGCAGACAAACCTTTATCCAAACCATCCTGAAGAAACTGTAAAATTCTCGGAATTCTAAAAGAATGCCAGGAAAAATGATGAGAAAGACACCAAGAAATGTAAATCTTCCAGACTCGATAATATATCTTCCTAGATACAGATTTATGAGCCTGTAACATAGTATTAATCACAGAGTCAGAGAAACCTCTTTGACTGAGGATCAAGCGTTCAATCTCCATACCTTCAAATTTAAGGATTTGAGATCCTGATGGAAAAAAGGACGTTGCAACAGAAGGTCTGGTCTTAACGGAAGAGTCCACGGTTGACAAGTGGCCATCCGGACAAGATCCGCATACCAAAACCTGTGAGGCCATGCTGGAGCCACCAGCAGAACAAACGAGCATTCCTTCAGAATCTTGGAAATTACTCTTGGAAGAAGAACTAGAGGCGGAAAGATATAGGCAGGATGATACTTCCAAGGAAGTGACAATGCATCCACTGCTTCCGCCTGAGGATCCCTGGATCTGGACAGATACCTGGGAAGCTTTTTGTTTAGATGAGAAGCCATCAGATCTATTTCTGGAAGACCCCACATTTGAACAATCTGAAGAAATACCTCTGGGTGAAGAGACCATTCGCCCGGATGTAACGTTTGGCGACTGAGATAATCCGCTTCCCAATTGTCTATACCTGGGATATGAACCGCAGAAATTAGACAGGAGCTGGATTCCGCCCATACCAGTATTCGAGATACTTCTTTCATAGCCAGAGGACTGTGAGTCCCTCCTTGATGATTGATATATGCCACAGTTGTGACATTGTCCGTCTGAAAACAAATGAACGACTCTCTCTTTAGAAGAGGCCATGACTGAAGAGCTCTGAAAATTGCACGGATTTCCAAAATATTGATTGGTAATCTCACCTCCTGAGATTCCCAAACCCCTTGTGCTGTCAGAGACCCCCAAACAGCTCCCCAACCTGTCAGACTTGCATCTGTTGAAATCACAGTCCAGGTTGGAAGAACAAAAGAAGCCCCCTGAACTAAACGATGGTGATCTGTCCACCACGTCAGAGAGTGTCGTACAATCGGTTTTAAAGATATCAATTGAGATATCTTTGTATAATTCCTGCACCACTGGTTCAGCATACAAAGCTGAAGAGGTCGCATGTGAAAACGAGCAAAGGGGATCGCATCCGATGCAGCAGTCATAAGACTTAGAATTTCCATGCATAAGGCTACCGAAGGGAATGATTGAGACTGAAGGTTTCGACAAGCTGAAACCAATTTTAGACGTCTCTTGTCTGTCAAAGACAGAGTCATGGACACTGAATCTATCTGGAAACCTAAAAAGGTTACCCTTGTCTGAGGAATCAATGAACTTTTTGTTAAATTAATCCTCCAACCACGTTCTCGAAGAAACGATACAAGCTGATTCGTATGAGATTCTGCTAAATGTGAAGACTGAGCAAGTACCAAGATATAGTCCAAATAAGGAAATACCACAATACCCTGTTCTCTGATTACAGACAGAAGGGCACCGAGAACCTTTGTAAAAATCCTTGGAGCTGTTGCTATGCCAAACAGAAGAGCCACAAACTGGTAATGCTTGTCTAGGAAAGAGAATCTCAGAAACTGATAGTGATCTGGATGAATCGGAATATGCAGATATGCATCCTGTAAATCTATTGTGGACATATAATGCCCTTGCTGAACAAAAGGCAGAATAGTCCTTATAGTTACCATTTTGAATGTTGGTATCCTTACATAATGATTCAATATTTTTAAATCCAGAACTAGTCTGAAGGAATTCTCCTTCTTTGGTACAATGAAGAGATTTGAGTAAAACCCCAGCCCCTGTGCCAGAACTGGAACTGGCATAATTACTCCAGCCAAACACATTTCAGAAATGCTTGAGCCTTCGCTGGATTTACTGGGTCACGGGAAAGAAAAAATCTTCTTGCAGGAGGCCTTATCTTGAAGCCTATTCTGTACCCTTCTGAAACAATGTTCTGAATCCAAAGATTGTGAATTGAATTGATCCAAATTTCTTTGAAAAATCATAATCTGCCCCCTACCAGCTGGGCTGGAATGAGGGCCGCACCTTCATGTGGACTTGGGAGCTGGCTTTGGCTTTCTAAAAGGCTTGGATTTATTCCAGACTGGAGATGGTTTCCAAACTGATACCGCTCCTGTAGGGGAAGGATCAGGCTTTTGTTCCTTATTGTGACGAAAAGAACGAAAACGATTATTAGACCTAAATTTACCTTTAGATTTTTTATCCTGTGGTAAAAAAGTTCCTTTCCCTCCAGTAACAGTTGAAATAATAGAATCCAACTGTGAACCAAATAATGTATTACCCTGGAAAGAAAGGGAAAGCAGAGTAGACTTAGAAGACATATCAGCATTCCAAGTTTTAAGCCATAAAGCTCTTCTAGCTAAAATAGCTAGAGACATATACCTGACATCAACCCTAATGATATCAAAGATTTCATCACAAATAAAATTATTAGCATGTTGAAGAAGATTAACAATGCTATGAGAATTATGATCTGTTACTTGTTGCGCTAAAGCTTCTAACCAAAAATTTGAAGCTGCAGCAACATCTGCCAAAGATATAGCAGGTCTAAGAAGATTACCTGAACATAAGTAAGCTTTTCTTTAAAGGAAGTACTATCTGCCGTAGGAATAGTAGTACGTTTAGCAAGAGTAGAGATAGCCCCATCAACCTTAGGGATTTTGTCCCAAAACTCTAATCTGTCAGATGGCACAGGATATAATTGCTTAAAACGTTTAGAAGGAGTAAATGAACTACCCAAATTATTCCATTCCCTGGAGATTACTTCAGAAATAGCATCAGGGACAGGAAAAACTTCTGGAATAACTACAGGAGATTTAAAAACCTTATTTAAATGTTTAGATTTAGTATCAAGAGGACCAGAATCCTCTATTTCTAATGCAATTAAGACTTCTTTAAGTAAAGAACGAATAAATTCCATCTTGAACAAATATGAAGATTTATCAGCATCAACCTCTGAAACAGAATCCTCTGAACCTGAGGAATCATTATCAGAATCAGAATGATGATGTTCATTTAAAAATTCATCTGAAAAATGAGAAGTTTTAAAAGACCTTTTACGTTTACTAGAAGGAGGAATAACAGACATAGCCTTCTTAATGGATTTAGAAACAAAATCTCTTATGTTAACAGGAACACTCTGAGTATTAGATGTTGACGGAACAGCAACAGGTAATGTAACATTACTAAAGGAAATATTATCTGCATTAACAAGTTTGTCATGACATTCATTACAAACAACAGCTGGAGGAACAGATACCACAAGTTTACAGCAAATACACTTAACTTTGGTAGATCCAGCATCAGGCAGCGATTTTCCAGAAGTATCTTCTGATTCAGGGTCAATCTGGGACATCTTGCAATATGTAATAGAAAAAACAACATATAAAGCAAAATTGATCAAATTCCTTAAATGACAGTTTCAGGAATGGGAAAAAAGGCCAGAGAACAAGCTTCTAGCAACCAGAAGCAATAAACAATGAGACTTAAATAATGTGGAGACAATAATGACGCCCATATTTTTTAGCGCCAAAAAAGACGCCCACATTATTTGGCGCCTAAATGCTTTTGGCGCCAAAAATGACGCCACATCCGGTAACGCCGACACTTTTGGCGCAAAAAACGTCAAAAATGACGCAACTTCCGGTGACACGTATGACGCCGGAAATAAAGAAAAAAAATTTTACGCCAAAAAAGTCCGCGCCAAGAATGACGCAATAAAATGAAGCATTTTCAGCCCCCGCGAGCCTAACAGCCCACAGGGAAAAAAGTCAAATTTAAAGGTAAGAAAAAAATTGATTATTCAAATGCATTATCCCAAATAATGAAACTGACTGTCTGAAATAAGGAAAATTTAACATCCTGAATCAAGGCAAATAAATGTTTAAACATAATTATTTAGAACTTTATATAAAAGTTCCCAACCATAGCTTAGAGTGTCACAAAAATAAGACTTACTTACCCCAGGACACTCATCTACATGTAGTTGAAAGCCAAACCAGTACTGAAACGAGAATCAGTAGAGGTAATGGTATATATAAGAGTATATCGTCGATCTGAAAAGGAAGGTAAGAGATGAATCTCTACGACCGATAACAGAGAACCTATGAAATAGACCCCGTAGAAGGAGATCATTGAATTCAAATAGGCAATACTCTCTTCACATCCCTCTGACATTCACTGCACGCTGAGAGGAAAACCGGGCTCCAACCTGCTGCGGAGCGCATATCAACGTAGAATCTAGCACAAACTTACTTCACCACCTCCACAGGAGGCAAAGTTTGTAAAACTGATTTGTGGGTGTGGTGAGGGGTGTATTTATAGGCATTTTGAGGTTTGGGAAACTTTGCCACTCCTGGTAGGAATGTATATCCCATACGTCACTAGCTCATGGACTCTTGCTAATTACATGAAAGAAATATAAATAGGTCAATGAGAGAAGAGAACTCTTATAGCTAAAACAGCAAATGCTATCCTAACCCACCCCTCCAGTATGTCTTGTATGTGAACTCCCCCCCTCTAAAACCATTAGGATAAGGCAGGTGTAGAAAGCAAGGTTAAGAAATCACATTGTGCCTTGAAAGATCTTGAATGATTCCCAGAGACAGAGCCAGTGAGCAAGAGAAAGAGTGCCAAAGGGGGCAGGGCTACTGCCCAGAGCAGTCCCACTGCCTCAGAAGGCCCAAAATGTAAAAACTAAAAATGTTTGAAAATGAATAAAAATTTGAAGATTCCGCTAAAGTAGGCTCCCACCTTCAACGCTGTGCTCCAAAGGGAACAGGTTTCTTAAAGGGCCATACCACTCATTTTCCAAAAATGTCTAAAAATACTCAAAAGTGCTGCTGGAGAGGTGTGGAGGATTAAAATGAGTCCCATAATGACCATTAAGATTGGAAAAGCATATTTCAAGCAAGAAAATACCTAAAGGTTTAGTGTCTTCAGGTAGGCAGGCTAAGTCCCCTGGCTTTACAATACTGGCAAAAAAGTAACCGATAGCCTGTGGGCTACATGAGTGCTGGAAATGACTTACCTGAATGAAGAATCCCTCCACTGAATTTACCAGCAAGATGTCTGTAGTTGTATCCAGTAGAGAGCCCACCCAGTGCTGTACATGTAACATCAGAGGATATAATAGGAAATACCGTTATTCCCACAAGAGGAGGCTAAGGGAAATGTTCCTGTATCATTCAGAGTGTTTGAATTCCATTTCTTGCTTCTTCCTGAATGATATGTCCCAGGGGTAAGGGCTCTCACATTGGTCTAAGCTCCCATAAAATAATCCAATTAGCAAGCAGATGGAAGGCCAAGAAAAAACTAAAAATGTATGCTTACCTGATAAATTACTTTCTTTTACGATATGACGAGTTCACGGATTTCATCCTTACTTGTGGGATATTAACCTCCTGCTAACAGGAAGTGGCAAAGAGCACCACAGCAGAGCTGTATATATAGCCCCTCCCTTCCCCTCCACCCTCAGTCATTCGGCCGAAGGTATAGGAAGAGAAAAGGAAAGGCTAAAAAGGTGCAGAGGTGACTGAAGTTTACAAAACAATATAAAGAAAAACTGTCTTAAAAAGAACAGGGTGGGCCGTGGACTTGTCATATCGTAAAAGAAAGTAATTTATCAGGTAAGCATAAAATTTCTCTGGAGGAATCACAATAGGATCACAATCATCCAGAGTCGCTAAAACCTCCCTAAGCAACAGGCGGAGGTGTTCAAGCTTAAATTTAAATGACATAGCATCCAAATCTGTCTGAGGCAAAACATTCCCTGAATCAGAAATTTCACCCTCAGACAGTAATTCCCTGATCCCCAACTCAGAGCACTGTGAGGGAACATCGGAAATAGCTAATAAAGCATCAGAGGATTCAGTATTAACATTAATACTTGACCTACTGCGTTTACCCTGCAACACTAATAATTTAGACAATAACTCTGTAAGGGTAGTTGACATAACTGCAGCTATCTCCTGCAGAGTAAAGGAATTAGACGCACTAGAAGTACTAGGCGTCGCTTGTATGGACGTTAAAGGTTGTGACACTTGGGGAGAATTGGATGGCATATCCTGATTCTCTTCAGACTGAGAATCATCCTTAGGCACACTTACTTTATTTAAAATATGCTTTTTACATTGTAAAGCCCTTTCAGTACAAAAGTTACACTATGTTAGAGGGGGTTGCACAATAGCTTCTAAACACATAGAACAATGAGAAACCTCAATGTCAGACATGTTGAACAGACTAGTAATACCACAAAAGTCGTTTAAACACTTATTTATAGCATAAAATAAACATTAGAAAAAACGTGTACTGTGCCTTTAAGAAAAGAAAAAGTGAAAAAAAATTCGAAAATGCACAAAAAACGTTAAATTATTCCCAAATTTAACTTAATATCGTTGGTTAATCCAAAAATTACTGCACCTAGAAGCAAGGGCAGAAATAAAGCTTTAGAAGTACTTATATCAACATGTAGTCAAAAGATAGATAAAAATACCCTCTGCTGTGGCGCCTACCTGCCCCCAGGGTACTTCGAATCAAGTTTCCAACCCTTCAGACCAGCTACACAGTCCAGGAGCCACTGAGTTACTGTTTGCTGCTGCTAAGCCTGAAGGAAGTGCATTAAAATTGGCTCCGCCCCTTGAGTTCAAAAGTCGAAATAGGCCCAAACAACACCGCATGGGATGCGGTTTTGCACTAAAGTAAAAATACACACACAATATAACCCTCAAGCATAAAACCAATAGGTTTTAAGTGCCAAAAAAAACAAAAAAAAACATAAAACATTGTTTTTTATATTGTCTCCCATGTCACATAATGCCCAAATATCAACTAATGATAAATATAATATAGGGACTCCAGTAACACCCCTCTTATTAAAATAGGTATTACTGCTTACCCCATTCCCATACAGGGAAATAATGCCAGCCAGTTCTAATACACCAAGTCTCCTTAGAAAAAACTAAATTTATGCTTACCTGATAAATTTCTTTCTCTTGTGGTGTATCCAGTCCACGGGTTCATCCATTACTTGTGGGATATTCTCCTCCCCAACAGGAAGTTGCAAGAGGACACCCACAGCAGAGCTGTCTATATAGCTCCTCCCCTAACCCCCACCTCCAGTCATTCGACCGAAGACAAGTAAGAAAAAGGAGAAACTATAGGGTGCAGTGGTGACTGTAGTTTTAAAAATAAAAACACCTGCCTTAAAGTGACAGGGCGGGCCGTGGACTGGATACACCACAAGAGAAAGAAATTTATCAGGTAAGCATAAATTTTGTTTTCTCTTGTAAGGTGTATCCAGTCCACGGGTTCATCCATTACTTGTGGGATACCAATACCAAAGCTTTAGGACACGGATGAAGGGAGGGACAAGGCAGGCACTTAAACGGAAGGCACCACTGCCTGTAAGACCTTTCTCCCAAAAATAGCCTCCGAGGAAGCAAAAGTGTCAAATTTTAAGAATTTAGAAAAAGTATGAAGCGAAGACCAAGTCGCCGCCTTACAAATCTGTTCAACAGAGGCCTCATGTTTAAAAGCCCATGTGGAAGCTACCGCTCTAGTAGAATGAGCTGTAATTCTTTCAGGAGGCTGCTGGCCAGCAGTCTCATAAGCTAAACGGATTATGCTTCTCAGCCAAAAAGAAAGAGAAGTTGCCAAAGCCTTTTGGCCTCTCTTTCCAGAATAGACAACAAACAAAGCAGATGTTTGACGAAAATCCTTAGTAGCTTGCAAATAAAACTTTAACGCACGAACCACGTCAAGATTGTGTAACAGACGTTCCTTCTTTGAAGAAGGATTAGGACACAGAGACGGAACAACAATTTCCTGATTGATATTCTTATTAGATACCACCTTAGGAAGAAACCCAGGTTTGGTACGCAAAAACAGAATTTATGTTTACCTGATAAATTTCTTTCTCCTACGGTGTATCCAGTCCATGGCTTCATCCTTACTTGTGGGATATTCTCAATCCCTACAAGAAGTGGCAAAGAGAGCACACAGCAGAGCTGTCCATATAGCTCCCCTCAGGCTCCGCCCCCCCAGTCATTTGACCGACGGTTAGGAGAAAAAGGAGAACCATAGGGTTCAGTGGTGACTGTAGTTTACAAAAATAAATTTAAACCTGACCAAAATGCCAGGGTGGGCCGTGGACCGGATACACCGTAGGAGAAAGAAATGTATCAGGTAAACATAAATTCTGTTTTCTCCTACATTGGTGTATCCGGTCCACGGCTTCATCCTTACTTGTGGGAACCAATACCAAAGCTTTAGGACACGGATGAAGGAAGGGAACAAGTCAGGTAACCTAAACGGAAGGCACCACTGCTTGTAAAACCTTTCTCCCAAAAATAGCCTCCGAAGAAGCAAAAGTATCGAATTTGTAAAATTTGGCAAATGTATGCAGTGAAGACCAAGTTGCTGCCTTACAGATCTGTTCAACAGAAGCCTCATTCTTGAAAGCCCATGTGGAAGCCACAGCTCTAGTAGAGTGAGCTGTAATTCGTTCAGGAGGCTGCCTTCCAGCAGTCTCATAAGCCAACCGGATGATGCTTTTCAGCCATTAAGACAGAGAGGTCGCAGTCGCCTTTTGACCTCTCCTCTTGCCAGAATAGACGACAAACAAGGACGATGTTTGTCTGAAGTCTTTAGTTGCTTTTAGATAAAACTTCAAAGCACGAACCACATCAAGATTGTGTAACAGACGTTCCTTGTTAGAAACTGGATTAGGACACAGAGAAGGAACGACTATTTCCTGGTTAATATTGTTATTGGAAACCACTTTTGGAAGAAAACCAGGCTTGGTACGTAAAACGACCTTATCTGTATGAAACACCAGATAGGGTGAATTACACTGCAAAGCAGACAATTCAGAAACTCTTCTAGCAGAAGAAATAGCTACCAAAAACAAAACCAAGATAGTAACTTAATATCTATGGAATGTAGAGGTTCAAACGGAACCCCTTGAAGAACTGAAAGAACTAAATTTAGACTCCATGGAGGAGCCACAGGTCTGTAGACAGGCTTGATTCTGACTAAAGCCTGTACAAACGCCTGAACATCTGGCACGGCTGCCAGACGCTTGTGCAACAAAACAGACAGAGCAGAAATCTGTCCTTTTAAGGAACTAGCTGACAGACCTTTCTCCAATCCCTCTTGGAGAAAAGATAGTATCCTTGGAATCCTAATCTTACTCCATGAGTAACCCTTGGATTCGCACCAGCAAAGATATTTCCGCCATATCTTATGGTAAATTTTCCTGGTGACAGGCTTTCTAGCCTGGATCAGAGTATCTATAACTGATTCCGAAAACCCACGCTTAGCTAGAATCAAGCGTTCAATCTCCAAGCAGTCAGTTGCAGAGAAACTAGGTTTGGATGTTTGAATGGACCTTGGATTAGAAGGTCCTGCCTCAAAGGTAGCTTCCATGGTGGAACCGATGACATATTCACCAGGTCTGCATACCAAGTCCTGCGTGGCCACGCAGGAGCTATTAGAATTACCGAAGTCTTCTCCTGTTTGATCCTGGCTACTAGCCGGGGGAGAAGAGGAAACGGTGGAAAGACATAAGCTAGATTGAACGACCAAGGCGCAACTAAGGCATCTATCAATGTCGCCTTGGGATACCTGGACCTGGACCCGTAACGTGGAACTTTGGAGTTCTGACGTGACGCCATCAGATCCAGATCTGGAAGGCCCCATAGTTGAGTTAACTGGGCAAAAACCTCCGGGTGAAGTTCCCACTCCCCCGGATGGAAAGTCTGACGACTCAGATAATCCGCTTCCCAGTTGTCCACTCCTGGGATGTGAATTGCTGATAGATGGCAGGAGTGATCCTCTGCCCATTTGATGATCTTGGATACCTCCCTCATCGCCAGGGAACTCTTTGTTCCTCCCTGATGATTGATGTACGCTACAGTCGTCATGTTGTCCGACTGAAATCTGATGAATTTGGCCTCCACTAGTTGAGGCAATGCCTGGAGCGCATTGAATATCGCTCTCAATTCCAAAATGTTTATCGGGAGAAGAGATTCTTCCCGAGACCAAAGACCCTGAGCTTTCAGGGACTCCCAGACCGCACCCCAGCCTAAGAGGCTGGCGTCGGTCGTGACAATGATCCACTCCGGTCTGCGGAAACTCATTCCCTGAGACAGGTGATCCTGAGACAACCACCAGAGGAGTGAGTCTCTGGTTTTCTGGTCCATTTGTATCTGGGGAGACAAATCTGCATAATCCCCATTCCACTGTTTGAGCATGCACAGTTGCAGTGGTCTTAAATGAATTCGAGCAAAGGGAACCACGTCCATTGTCGCAACCATTAGTCCTATTACCTCCATGCACTGAGCTATGGAGGGTTGAGGAATGGATTGAAGAACTCGACAAGTGTTCAAAAGTTTTAACTTCCTGACCTCCGTCAGAAAGATTTTCATTTCTACCGAGTCTATTATTGTTCCCAGGAAGGGAACCCTTGTGAACGGGGACAGAGAACTCTTTTCTATGTTCACCTTCCACCCGTGAGACCTTAGAAAGGCTAGAACAATGTCCGTATGAGCCTTTGCTTTGCGAAAAGACGACGCTTGAATTAAGATGTCGTCTAGGTAAGGTGCTACTGCAATGCCCCTTGGCCTTAGCACCGCTAGAAGGGACCCTAGCACCTTTGTGAAAATTCTGGGAGCAGTGGCCAATCCGAAGGGAAGAGCCACGAACTGGTAATGCTTGTCCAGAAAGGCGAACCTTAGGAACTGATGGTGATCTTTGTGGATAGGAATATGCAGGTACGCATCCTTTAAGTCCACGGTAGTCATATATTGACCCTCCTGGATCATTGGTAAAATTGTCCGAATGGTTTCCATTTTGAATGATGGAACTCGGAGGAATTTGTTTAGGATTTTTAAATCCAGAATTGGCCTGAAAGTTCCTTCCTTTTTGGGAACTACAAACAGGTTTGAGTAAAAACCCAGTCCTTGTTCTGCTGTTGGAACTGGGTGTATCACTCCCATTTTTAGAAGTTCTTCTACGCAATGTAAGAATGCCTGTCTCTTTATCTGGTCTAAAGATAAGCGAGACATGTGGAACCTTCCCTTTGGAGGAAAGTCCTTGAATTCTAGAAGATACCCCTGAGAGACAATTTCTAGTGCCCAGGGGTCCGGAACATCTCTTGCCCAAGCCTGAGCAAAGAGAGAAAGTCTGCCCCCTACTAGATCCGGTCCCAGATCGGGGGCTACCCCTTCATGCTGTCTTGGTAGCAGCAGCAGGCTTCTTGGCCTGTTTACCTTTGTTCCAGCCTTGCAATGGTTTCCATGCTGGTTTTGGCTGGGATGCGTTACCCTCTTGCCTAGTGGCTGTAGAGGTAGAAGCCGATCCGTTCCTGAAATTGCGAAAGGAATGAAAATTAGACTTATTTTTAGCTTTGAAAGGTCTATCCTGTGGAAGGGCATGGCCCTTTCCCCCAGTGATATCTGAAATAATTTCTTTCAACTCTGGCCCGAATAGGGTCTTACCCTTGCAAGGAATATTAAGCAATTTTGTTTTGGACGACACATCCGCCGACCAAGATTTTAGCCAAAGCGCTCTGCACGCCACGATTGCGAAACCAGAATTTTTCGCCGCTAATTTAGCTAACTGCAAAGCGGCATCTGTAATGAAAGAATTAGCCAACTTCAGGGCGTGAATTCTGTCCATGACTTCATCATAAGAAGTCTCCTTCTGGAGCGAGTTTTCTAGTTCCTCAAACCAAAAAGCCGCTGCAGTGGTTACAGGAATAATGCAAGAAATTGGTTGAAGAAGAAAACCTTGCTGAACAAAAATTTTCTTAAGTAAATCTTCTAATTTTTTATCCATAGGATCTTTGAAAGCGCAACTGTCTTCTATTGGTATAGTCGTGCGCTTAGCTAGCGTTGAAACTGCCCCCCTCTACCTTAGGGACCGTCTGCCACGCGTTCCTTCTGGGGTCAACAATTGGGAACATTTTCTTAAATATAGGAGGGGGAACAAAAGGTACACCTGGCTTCTCCCACTCCTTAGTCACGATATCCGCCACCCTCTTAGGTATCGGAAACGCATCAGTGTGTACTAGGACCTCTAAGAATGTGTCCATTTTACACAATTACTCTGGGATCACCAAAGGGTCACAATCATCAAGTGTAGCTAAGACCTCCTTAAGTAGGGCACGGAGGTGTTCTAGCTTAAATTTAAATGCTATGGTATCAGGCTCTGCCTGCTGAGAAACTTTTCCTGTGTCAGAAATTTCTCCCTCAGACAGGCCCTCCCTCACCGCCAAGTCAGGTTGATGTGAGGGCACTACAGATAAATTATCCTCTGCGCCTGCTTGCTCATTTTCTGTATTTAAAACTGAGCAATCACACTTCCTTGGAAAAGCTGGCACTTTGGATAAAAATGCTGCGAGAGAATTATCCATTACTGCTGCTAACTGTTGCATAGTAATAGCAATTGGTGCGCTAGATGTACTGGGTATCGCTTGTGCGGGCATAGCTGGTGTTGACACAGAAGGAGGGGATAGCGGGCTATCCTCACTACCTTCAGCTAAAGAATCATCTTGGGCTACATCTTTAAGCGTGATTGTACGGTCCTTAAGCTGATTGGACGCTATGGCACACTTCACACATAAATTTAATGGGGGAACCACCTTGGCCTTCAAACATACAGAACATAGGCTATCTGAAGGGTCAGACATGTTTGACAGACTTAGACAGAACTTCAATGCAATAAAAATTATTTTTGACAAAAACGTTACTGTGTCTTTAAATAATAAAAGTGCACACTATTACTGAAACATCAAAAAACCATCAAATAAACATCCGATTTTAATGAAATTTTCACCACAGTGTCTTAATGCTTTGAAAAGATTGCACACAAATTTTCAGACCAATTAACCCCTTAATGCCCAAACCGGAGCTAATAACAGCAGTTAACCGGTTAAAAACACTACAGTACAATGCCACAGCCTCTACTGTGGCTGTTACCTTCCTTAGGGATTATTTAAGTAGGAAATAAGCCTCTCTGAAGTCCTTTCTGATGTCTCTGGACTCCCCACGTGAAGCTTCATGAACTGCCTAGTCAAAACAACTGCGCAATTGAGGCGCGAAAATGAGGCCTCCTCCCTCTTCATTCCAGAGTGGAGGGGCCTTTCAGACTAGATTAGGTGTCCAAATAAGTGCCAGGCGCAATATTAAACCCCATAAGTGTTTCAAAGTCTGAAAAAACACCTTATTTATACTGAAAACATGCTAAAAAGCAATCGATTAAGCCCACAATAGTGTCAACTAGCATAGAGCCCTTAATATAAGCCATCATTTTATACAGAGTCTAATAAAAATGGCTTACCTATCCCTGAGGGGATTTCTGACAGTCTTCTAGCATTACTTGGTCTTGTTAGAAAAATGACTGATCATACCTGAAGCAGTTAAGCCTGCAAACTGTTCCCCCCAACTAAAGTTCTCCGGTATTCAACAGTCCTGCATGGGAACAGCAATGGATTTTAGTTACTGGTGCTAAAATAATATTCCTCTCAGAAGAAATCTTCATCACTTTCTGCTTCAGAGTAAATAGTACAAGCCGGCACTATTTTAAAATAACAAACTCTTGATAGAAGAAATAAAAAACTACAACTAACACCACATACTCTTTACCACCCCCATGGAGATGCTACTAGTTAGAGCGGCAAAGAGAATGACTGGGGGGGCGGAGCCTGAGGGGAGCTATATGGACAGCTCTGCTGTGTGCTCTCTTTGCCACTTCCTGTAGGGATTGAGAATATCCCACAAGTAAGGATGAAGCCGTGGACCGGATACACCAATGTAGGAGAAACTACCTTATCTGCATGGAAGATCAGATAAGGGGAATCACACTGCAAGGCAGATAACTCTGAAACTCTTCGAGCCGAAGAGATAGCTACTAGGAACAGAACTTTCCAAGATAAAAGCTTGATATCTATGGAATGCAAAGGTTCAAACGGAACCCCTTGAAGAACTTTAATAACTAAATTTAAACTCCATGGCGGAGCAACAGGTTTAAACACAGGCTTGATTCTAACTAAAGCCTGACAAAACGCCTGAACGTCTGGAACATCTGCCAGACGCTTATGCAAAAGAATAGACAGAGCAGAAATCTGTCCCTTTAAGGAACTAGCTGACAATCCCTTCTCCAATCCTTCTTGGAGAAAGGATAATATCCTAGGAATCCTGACCTTACTCCACGAGTAACCCTTGGATTCACACCAATAAAGATATTTACACCATATCCTATGATAGATTTTCCTGGTGACAGGCTTTCGAGCCTGAATCAAGGTATCAATGACCGATTCGGAGAAACCACGTTTTGATAAAATCAAGCGTTCAATCTCCAAGCAGTCAGACGCAGAGAAATTAGATTTGGATGTTTGAATGGACCTTGGAGTAGAAGGTCCTGCCTCAGCGGCAGAGTCCATGGTGGAAAGGATGACATGTCCACCAGATCTGCATACCAAGTCCTGTGTGGCCACGCAGGTGCTATCAAAATCACTGAAGCTCTCTCCTGCTTGATCTTGGCAATCAGATGAGGGAGGAGAGGAAATGGTGGAAACACATAAGCCAGGCTGAAGGGGCACTGCTAGAGCATCTATCAGTGCTGACTGGGGATCCCTTGACCTGGACCCGTAACAAGGAAGCTTGGCGTTCTGACAAGACGCCATCAGATCTGGTTTGCCCCATAGTTGAATCAGCTGGGCAAATACCTCCGGATGGAGTTCCCACTCCCCTGGATTAAAGGTCTGCCGACTTAGAAAATCCGCCTCCCAGTTCTCTACTCCTGGGATATGGATAGCTGAGAAATGGCAAGAGTGAACCTCTGCCCATAGAATTATCTTGGAAACCTCCATCATTGCCAGGGGACTCCTTGTTCCACCCTGATGGTTGATATAGGCTACAGTCGTGATATTGTCCGACTGAAATCTGATGAATCGGACCGCAGTTAGTTGAGGCCAAGCCTGAAGAGCATTGAATATTGCTCTTCGCTCCAGAATGTTTTATCAGAAGGAGGGCCTCCTCCTGAGTCCACGAACCCTGAGCCTTCAGGGAATTCCAGACTGCGAACCAGCCCAGAAGGCTGGCATCTGTCGTCACTGTAGTCCACTCCGGCCTGTGGAAACTCATTCCCCCGGACAGACTGACCTGAGATAACCACCAGAGAAGAGAATCCCTGGTCTCTTGATCCAGATTTAGCAGAGGAGACAAATCTGTGTAGTCCCCATTCCACTGATTGAGCATGCAAAGTTGCAGTGGTCTAAGATGTAGCCGGGCAAACAGAACTATGTCCATTGCCGCTACCATTAGGCCGATCATTTCCATACACTGAGCCACTGACGGCCGAGAAGTGGAATGAAGAGCACGGCAGGAAGTTAGAAGCTTTGATATCCTGACCTCTGTCAGAAAATGTTTCATTTCTACTGAATCTATCAGAGTTCCTAGGAAAGAAACTCTTGTGAGAGGAGAAAGAACTCTTTTCTCTGTTCACTTTCCACCCGTGAGACCTCAGAAAGGCCAGAACAATGTCCGTATGGGACTTGGCAAGTTGAAAAGTCGACGCCTGGATTAGAATGTCGTCTAAGTAAGGCGCCACCGCTATGCCCCGCGGCCTTAGAACCGCCAGAAGGGACCCTAGAACCTTCATAAAGATTCTTGGCGCCGTGGCTAACCCGAAAGGAAGAGCCACAAACTGGTAATGCCTGTCTAGAAAGGCGAACCTGAGGAACTGATGATGCTCTTTGTGAATCGGAATGTGGAGATAAGCATCCTTTAAGTCCACAGTAGTCATATATTGACCCTCCTGGATCATAGGGAGGCTGGTTCGGATTGTCTCCATCTTGAAGGATGGGACCCTGAGAAATTTGTTTAGGATCTTGAGATCCAAGATTGGTCTGAAAGTTCCCTCTTTTTTGGGAACTATAAACAGGTTTGAATAGAAACCCTGCCCCTGTTCCTCCCTTGGAACTGGGTGGATCACTCCCATAACCAGTAGGTCTTGAATGCAACGTAAAAATGCCTCTCTCTTTATCTGGTTTGCAGATAATTGTGAGAGATGAAATCTCCCCTTTGGAGATGAACCTTTGAATTCCAGAAGATATCCCTGGGAAAAAATCTCTAGTGCCCAGGGATCCTGGACGTCTCTTGCCCAAGCCTACTCCTTCATGCTGTCTTAGAGGCAGTAACAGGTTTTGTGGCCTGCTTCCCCTTGTTCCAAGCCTGGTTAGGTCTCCAGACTGGTTTGGACTGGGCGAAATTTCCCTCTTGTTTTGCATTAGAGGAAGCTGAGCCACTCTTGAAGTTTCGAAAGGAACGAAAATTATTCTGTTTGGTCCTTAATTTATTGGACCTATCCTGAGGAAGGGTGTGACCTTTTCCTCCGGTAATATCAGAGATGATCTCCTTCATGCCGGGCCCGAATAGGGTCTGTCCTTTGAAGGGGATGTTAAGAAGCTTAGACTTTGAAGTAACGTCTGCTGACCAGGACTTAAGCCATAGCGCCCTATGCACCAGAATGGCAAAACCTGAATTCTTAGCCGTTAGCTTGGTTAAATGAAAAACGGCATCAGAAATAAAGGAATTAGCTAACTTAAGAGCTTTAATCCTGTCTAAAATATCATCTAACGGGGTCTTCACCTGTAGAGCCTCCTCAAGAGACTCGAACCAGAAAGCCGCTGCAGCAGTAACTGGGGCAATGCATGCAAGAGGCTGGAGAATAAAACCTTGATGTATAAAAATTTTCTTAAGGAGACCCTCCAATTTTTTATCCATAGGATCTAGGAAAGCACAACTGTCCTCAACAGGGATAGTTGTACGCTTAGCTAGGGTAGAGACTGCTCCCTCCACCTTAGGGACCGTCTGCCACGAGTCCCGTATGGTGGCATCTATGGGAAACATCTTTTTAAAAGCAGGAGGGGGAGAGAACGGCACACCTGGTCTATCCCATTCCTTAGTAATAATTTCCGAAAATCTCTTAGGGACTGGAAAAACATCAGTGTAAACAGGCACTGCAAAGTATTTGTCCACCTTACACAATTTCTCTGGAACTGCAATGGGTTCACAGTCATCCAGAGTCGCTAAAACCTCCCTAAGCAATAAGCGGAGGTGTTCAAGCTTAAATTTAAACGCTGTCATTTCAGAATCAGACTGAAGCAACGCCTTCCCTGAATCTGAAATGTCACCCACAGATAGAAGCTCTCCTGCCTCGACTTCTGAGTATTGTGAGGGTATATCGGACACAGGTATTAAAGCATCAGAAAGCTCTGTATTTGTTCTAGCCCCAGAGCTGTCTCGCTTTCCTTGTAACCCTGGCAGTTTGGACAATACCTCTGAGAGGGTAGCATTCATAACTGCCACCATGTCCTATAAGGTAAAAGAATTAGACGCGCTAGATGTACTTGTCGTCACTTGAGCGGGAGTTATAGGTTCTGACACGTGGGGAGAGCTAGATGGCATAATCTCCCTTTTTTCAGTCAGAGAATCCTCTGGAGATAAATCTTTAAGCGCCATAATATGGTCTTTATAGTTTATAGAAATTTCAGTACATTTGGTACACATTCTAAGAGGGGGTTTCACAATGGCTTCCAAACATATTAAACAAGGAGTTTCCTCTATGTCAGACATGTTTAACAGACTAGTAATGAGACAAGCAAGCTTGGAAAACACTTTAATAAAGGTGAAACAGCAATTAAACAAAAACGTTACTGTGCCTTTAAGAGAAAAAAACTAGCACTTAAACTGCAAAACAGTGTAAAAATACAGTAAAGTCTTCGAAATTTTTACAGTATGTGTAAGGGACTAAAGCAAAATTGCATCCACTTGCAAATGGATGATTAACCCCCAAGCCGGATTTAAAAAACTTCAACCACTGGTAAAAAACATTTGAGCACCTTGCCACAGCTCTGCTGAGGCTCCTACCTGCCCTTTAGTGAAGAAAACATAATTTATGCTTACCTGATAAATTTATTTCTCTTGTAGTGTATCCAGTCCACAGATCATCCATTACTTGTGGGATATTCTCCTTCCCAACAGGAAGTTGCAAGAGGATCACCCACAGCAGAGCTGCTATATAGCTCCTCCCCTCACTGCCATATCCAGTCATTCGACCGAAACAAGACGAGAAAGGAGAAACCATAGGGTGCAGTGGTAACTGTAGTTTAATTAAAATTTAGACCTGCCTTAAAAAGGAAAGGGCGGGCCGTGGACTGGATACACTACAAGAGAAATAAATTTATCAGGTAAGCATAAATTATGTTTTCTCTCGTTAAGTGTATCCAGTCCACTGATCATCCATTACTTGTGGTATACCAATACCAAAGCTAAAGTACACTGATGATGGGAGGGACAAGGCAGGAACTTAAACGGAAGGAACCACTGCCTGTAGAACCTTTCTCCCAAAAACAGCCTCCGAAGAAGCAAAAGTGTCAAAATTGTAAAATTTTGAAAAGGTGTGAAGCGAAGACCAAGTCGCAGCCTTGCAAATCTGTTCAACAGAGGCCTCATTTTTAAAGGTCCAGGTGGAAGTCACAGCTCTAGTAGAATGAGCTGTAATCCTTTCAGGGGGCTGCTGTCCAGCAGTCTCATAGGCTAAGCGTATTATGCTCCGAAGCCAAAAGGAGAGAGAGGTTGTCGAAGCTTTTTGACCTCTCCTCTGTCCAGAGTAAACGACAAACAGGGCAGATGTTTGACGAAAATCTTTAGTAGCCTGTAAGTAAAACTTCAAGGCACGGACTACGTCCAGATTATGCAAAAGACGTTCCTTCTTTGAAGAAGGATTAGGACACAATGATGGAACAACAATCTCTTGATTGATATTCCTGTTAGAAACCATCTTAGGTAAAAACCCAGGTTTGGTACGCAGAACTACCTTGTCTGAATGAAAAATCAGATAAGGAGAATCACAATGTAAGGCAGATAACTCAGAGACTCTTCGAGCCGAGGAAATAGCCATCAAAAACAGAACTTTCCAAGATAAAAGTTTAATATCAATGGAATGAAGGGGTTCAAAAGGAACTCCCTGAAGATCTTTAAGAACCAAGTTTAAGCTCCACGGGGGAGCAACAGTTTTAAACACAGGCTTAATCCTAACCAAAGCCTGACAAAATGCCTGGACGTCTGGAACTTCTGCCAGACGCTTGTGCAAAAGAATAGACAGAGCAGAGATCTGTCCTTTTAAAGAACTAGCTGATAAGCCTTTGTTCAAACCCTCTTGGAGAAAGGACAATATCCTAGGAATCCTAACCTTACTCCATGAGTAACTCTTGGATTCACACCAATAAAGATATTTACGCCATATCTTATGGTAGATTTTCCTGGTGACAGGCTACCGAGCCTGTATTAAGGTATCAATGACTGACTCGGAGAAGCCACGCCTTGATAGAATCAAGCGTTCAATCTCCATGCAGTCAGTCTCAGAGAAATTAGATTTGGATGATTGAAAGGACCTTGTATTAGAAGGTCCTGCCTCAGAGGCAGAGTCCATGGTGGAAGAGATGACATGTCCACTAGGTCTGCATACCAGGTCCTGCGTGGCCACGCAGGCGCTATCAGAATCACCGATGCTCTCTCCTGTTTGATTTTGGCAATCAGTCGAGGGAGCAGAGGAAACGGTGGAAACACATAGGCCAGGTTGAAGAACCAAGGAGCTGCTAGAGCATCTATCAGCGTTGCTCCCGGGTCCCTGGACCTGGATCCGTAACAAGGAAGCTTGGCGTTCTGGCGAGACGCCATGAGATCCAGTTCTGGTTTGCCCCAACGATGGACCAGTTGAGCAAACACCTCCGGATGGAGTTCCCACTCCCCCGGATGAAAAGTCTGACGACTTAGAAAATCCGCCTCCCATTTCTCTACGCCTGGGATGTGGATTGCTGACAGGTGGCAAGAGTGAGAGACTGCCCAGCGAATTATCTTTGAGACTTCTAACATCGCCAGGGAACTCCTGGTTCCCCCTTGATGGTTGATGTAAGCCACAGTCGTGATGTTGTCAGACTGAAATCTGATGAACCTCATTGTTGCTAACTGAGGCCAAGCTAGAAGAGCATTGAATATTGCTCTTAACTCCAGAATATTTATTGGGAGGAGTTTCTCCTCCTGAGTCCACGATCCCTGAGCCTTCAGGGAGTTCCAGACTACGCCCCAACCTAGAAGGCTGGCATCTGTTGTTACAATCGTCCAATCTGGCCTGCGAAAGGTCATACCCTCGGACAGATGGACCCGAGAAAGCCACCAGAGAAGAGAATCTCTGGTCTCTTGATCCAGATTTAGTAGAGGGGACAAATCTGAGTAATCCCCATTCCACTGATTTAGCATGCATAATTGCAGGGGTCTGAGATGCAGGCGCGCAAATGGCACTATGTCCATTGCCGCTACCATTAAGCTGATTACTTCCATGCACTGAGCCCCTGACGGGCGTGGAATGGAATGAAGGACACGGCAAGCATTTAGAAGTTTTGATAACCTGGACTCAGTCAGGTAAATTTTCATCTCTACAGAATCTATTAGAGTCCCTAGGAAGGAGACTCTTGTGAGTGGTGACAGAGAACTCTTTTCCACGTTCACTTTCCACCCATGCGACCTCAGAAATGCCAGAACTATCTCTGTATGAGACTTGGCAATTTGAAAGCTTGACGCCTGTATCAGGATGTCGTCTAGATACGGAGCCACCGCTATGCCTCGCGGTCTTAGAACCGCCAGAAGTGAGCCCAGAACATTTGTAAAAATTCTCGGGGCAGTGGCCAACCCGAAGGGAAGAGCTACAAATTGGTAATGCCTGTCTAGAAAGGCAAACCTTAGGAACCGATGATGATCTTTGTGAATCGGTATGTGAAGGTAGGCATCCTTTAAGTCCACTGTGGTCATGTACTGACCCTCTTGGATCATGGGTAGGATGGTCCGAATAGTTTCCATTTTGAATGATGGAACTCTGAGGAAGTTGTTTAAGATCTTTAGATCCAAGATTGGTCTGAAGGTTCCCTCTTTCTTGGGAACCACAAACAGATTTGAATAAAATCCCTGTCCTTGTTGCGTCCGCGGAACTGGATGGATCACTCCCATTACTAGGAGGTCTTGCACACAGCTTAGGAATGCCTCTTTCTTTATCTGGTTTGCTGATAACCTTGAAAGATGAAATCTCCCTTGTGGAGGAGAAGCTTTGAAGTCCAGAAGATATCCCTGAGATATGATCTCCAACGCCCAGGGATCCTGAACATCTCTTGCCCACGCCTGGGCGAAGAGAGAAAGTCTGCCCCCCACTAGATCCATTTCCGGATAGGGGGCCGTTCCTTCATGCTGTCTTGGGGGCAGCAGCAGGCTTTCTGGCCTGCTTGCCCTTGTTCCAGGACTGGTTAGGTTTCCAGGCCTGTCTGGAATGAGCAACAGTTCCCTCTTGTTTTGAAGCGGAGGAAGTTGATGCTGCTCCTGCCTTGAAATTTCGAAAGGCACAAAAATTAGACTGTTTGGCCTTTGACCCTTGCCTCCAGTAATGTCAGCAATAATTTCCTTCAAGCCAGGCCCGAATAAGGTCTGCCCCTTGAAAGGAATGTTGAGTAATTTAGACTTTGAAGTCATGTCAGCTGACCAGGATTTAAGCCATAGCGCACTACGCACCTGGATGGCGAATCCGGAATTCTTAGCCGTTAGTTTATTCAAATAAACAATGGCATCAGAAACAAATGAGTTAGCTAGCTTAAGCGTTCTAAGCTTGTCAATAATTTCATTCAATGGAGCTGTCTGGATGGCCTCTTCCAGGGCCTCAAATCAGAATGCCGCCGCAGCAGTGACAGGCGCAATGCATGCAAGGGGCTGTAAAATAAAACCTTGTTGAATAAACATTTTCTTAAGGTAACCCTCCAATTTTTTATCCATTGGATCTGAAAAAGCACAACTGTCCTCAACCGGGATAGTGGTACGCTTTGCTAAAGTAGAAACTGCTCCCACCACCTTAGGGACCGTCTGCCATAAGTCCTGTGTAGTGGCGTCTATTGGAAACATTTTTCTAAATATAGGAGGTGGGGAAAAGGGCACACCGGGTCTATCCCACTCCTTGCTAATAATTTCTGTAAGCCTTTTAGGTATAGGAAAAACGTCAGTACACACCGGCACCGCATAGTATCTATCCAGCCTACACAATTTCTCTGGAATTGCAACTGTGTTACAGTCATTCAGAGCAGCTAATACCTCCCCAAGCAATACACAGAGGTTCTCAAGCTTAAATTTAAAATTAGAAATCTCTGAATCAGGTTTCCCCGAGTCGGAGATGTCACCCACAGACTGAAGCTCTCCGTCCTCATGTTCTGCATGCTGTGACGCAGTATCAGACATGGCTCTAACAGCATTTGCGCGCTCTGTATCTCTCCTAACCCCAGAGCTATTGCGCTTGCCTCTTAATTCAGGCAATCTAGATAATACCTCTGACAGGGTATTATTCATGATTGCAGCCATGTCCTGCAAGGTAATCGCTATGGGCGTCCCTGATGTAATTGGCGCCATATTAGCGTGCGTCCCCTGAGCGGGAGGCGAAGGGTCTGACACCTGGGGAGAGTTAGTCGGCATAACTTCCCCCTCGACAGAACCCTCTGGTGATAATTCTTTTATAGATAAAGACTGATCTTTACTGTTTAAGGTGAAATCAATACATTTAGTACACATTCTCCTATGGGGCTCCACCATGGATTTCAAACATAATGAACAAGTAGGTTCCTCTGTGTCAGACATGTTTAAACAGACTAGCAATGAGACTAGCAAGCTTGGAAAACACTTTAAAACAAGTTTACAAGCAATATAAAAAAACGTTATTGCGCCTTTAAGAAACACAAATTTTCCCAAATTTTTAAATAACAGTGAAAAAATGCAGTTACACTAACGAAATTTTTACAGTGTATGTAATAAGTTAGCAGAGCATTGCACCCACTTGCAAATGGATGATTAACCCCTTAATACCAAAAACAGAACAACAAATGACAAACATTTTTTAAACAGTCACAACTGCCACAGCTCTACTGTGGCTTTTTACCTCCCTCAATACGACTTTTGAAGCCTTTTGAGCCCTTCAGAGAAGTCCTGGATCATGCAGGAAGAAGCTGGATGTCTGTGTCTGTAATTTTTGCTGTGCAAAAAAATGCCAAAATAGGCCCCTCCCACTCATATTACAACAGTGGGAAGCCTCAGGGAACTGTTTCTAGGCAAAATTCAAGCCAGCCATGTGGAAAAAACTAGGCCCCAATAAGTTTTATCACCAAACATATGTAAAAAAACGATTAAACATGCCAGCAAACGTTTTAAAAATACACATTTATAAGAGTATGTATCTCTATTAATAAGCCTGATACCAGTCGCTATCACTGCATTTAAGGCTTTACTTACATTACTTCGGTATCAGCAGCATTTCTAGCAAATTCCATCCCTAGAAAAATATTTTAACTGCACATACCTTATTACAGGAAAACCTGCACGCTATTCCCCCTCTGAAGTTACCTCAATCCTCAGAATACGTGAGAACAGCAAAGGATCTTAGTTACTTCTGCTAAGATCATAGAAAACGCAGGCAGATTCTTCTTCTAAATACTGCCTGAGATAAACAGTACACTCCGGTATCATTTAAAAATAAACTTAAAAATAAACTTTTGATTGAAGAAATAAACTAAGTATAAAACACCACAGTCCTCTTACGACCTCCATCTTAGTTGAGAGTTGCAAGAGAATGACTGGATATGGCAGTGAGGGGAGGAGCTGTATAGCAGCTCTGCTGTGGGTGATCCTCTTGCAACTTCCTGTTGGGAAGGAGAATATCCCACAAGTAATGGATGATCCGTGGACTGGATACACTTAACAAGAGAAATAAACCCTTTATGATTGTCCTCAGATGCCAGAGGACTCCTCTAGGGAAGCTGGATGTCTCAGTCTGCAGGAAACTGCACATCTAAAGCGCGAAAATAGGCCCCTCCCACCATGTACTGGATGTCAGAGGGGCCTTAAGAAAGTACTCCTAGGAGTATCTGACTAGCCATGTGGAAACTAGGCCCCAAATAAAGACTTATCTCCCTCAGAGAAAAAAAACGTTCTATTTATGCAAACGTTTTGTCACTAAGTAATATGAGTATTAACATGAGTATTACCCCATTTTGTAAGCATGATCCCAGTCGTTGTTAAATCACTGCATCTAGCTTACCTCAAATATACAAGGCTCTGTCAGCATTTTCTAGAACTTTCATCTCTCTAGAAATAAAAATACTGAACATACCTCAAAGCAGGTAATCTGCAGACCGTTCCAACTGAAGTTTTCCCATACTCTTCAGTTATGTGTGAGAACAGCAATGGACCTTAGTTACAAACCGCTAAGATCATCAACCTCCAGGCAGAATTCTTCTTCTAATTTCTGCCTGAGAGTAAAACAGTACAACGCCGGTACCGTTTAAAAATAAACTCTTGATTGAGAGGTAAAACTACACTAAGTCACCACATATCTCTTGAGACTTCCTATCTTGTCGAGAGTTGCAAGAGAATGACTGGAGGTGGGGGTTAGGGGAGGAGCTATATAGACAGCTCTGCTGTGGGTGTCCTCTTGCAAATTCCTGTTGGGGAGGAGAATATCCCACAAGTAATGGATGAACCCGTGGACTGGATACACCTTACAAGACAAAAAGGCTGCACATACCTTAATGCTGCTTGTAGCATGAAACCGATCTCCACACTGAAGATGTCTCATGGTTACCTTCAGAAGTCTTGTGGTAATCAGCGTGGATCTTAGTTACAAATGCTAATATCATCAAACCTCAGGGCAGAAATCTTCTTCCATATCCCCCTGAGGAAAATAGTACACACCGGTACCATTTAAAATAAATAACTTCTTGATTGAAGAAACTAAAACCTCACTTTACCATGTCTTCCTAGTATAACACAGGCAAAGAGAATGACTGAGGTGGAGGGGAAGGGAGGGGCTATATATATATATATAGAATCCAGAAAGTTAAACCATAGAAGCGCTCAAAGTCCATGAGTGTAGAATAAAAGTTGAACTTTATTAGAACATTTAAAAACAAAAAGATGTCCTATGCAGGACTAATCCAAGTTGTGTATGCAGGCACACAGAGAGCATACATGTTTCGTGCTTAGGTAGCACTTGTTCACTGCTTACCTGTGCACCTGCAAGACCTGCCTTTTAATCACAAAATTTAAAGTGATACATCACAAAATATTAAACAACCTGAAAACAGTGCTTAATGTGCCTGTCTATATAGAGAAATCTCACAGCATATATCTGAACATTACATTCTGTAATAACGTATACTTGTACATACATGTTAAATTTAATTAAGTCTAAAAGGAATATTCAAATAGAAAAATAAACCTAATTTACTATTATATTGAAAAAGTAGTAATAAATAATTGTATTACATTTTAAATTCTAAATTCTAGTTTATGCCTTATACTAATAACTAGAGATGATGGAATAAAAAAAAAAAAAAATTATATTAAAATATTCTAATTATTACCATTTTGTTTTTTCAAAAAATAATAAGATTTTCTCTACACTTGTAACATAGTGGAGAATTCATACAAATAGATCTAAATCTCTCCTTTTATTTATTCCTAATGGGTAGCTAGTTTGCAAGGTCAGGATCCAGAAGATTTCCCTCTTATCTAACATCATTTCCCTATTACCTCCTCTACTCCACACTGGCACAAAGTCTATGCCCTGTACCATTAAAGCATTGACGTCTGCATTGTGTTTTTCCCTAAAATGTCTCGCTACTGGAGTATCTGAGCTTTCATCCTCAATACTACGTAGGTGTTCAAGAAATCTCTCTTTGAGTGGCCTAGTCGTTTTTCCTGTATACTGCTTGAAACAAATCTTGCATGTTAATAGATATATTACATGAGTGGTTGAACAGTTTATTGCAAATTTAATCTTATGTTGTTTATTGGTTACTGTTGATGATATCTCATCTCCCTCTTTAACAAAGTTGCAAGTCCTGCATATAGGTCTCCTACATTTAAAGAACCCTTTCCTTCTTTGTAACCAATTTTTGTTAGAGATAGGTTTTAACTCTGAAGGAGATAAATAGTTTGATAAAGTTTTACCTCTTTTGGATATATAGTTACATCCTCCCTGCATAATCTCCTTAAGAATAGGATCTGAATATAATATTGGTATGGAATTACGTACTATATTACAGATTTTGTTATACTCCAGACTGTAGTTAGTAATAAATTTGAGTTTATTATGATGTTTATCAATAGTTTTATGTTTCTTTGTATTCAGAAGTTGCTCTCTAGGTATATGATCCACGTTGGATTTGGCTCTAGTTAAAATCTCATCTTTATAGCCTCTATCTTTTAATCTGTCTAGAGCTATCCTGGCATGTTTCTGATATTCTTGATCATCTGTACAATTTCTTTTTAATCTAATTAGCTCCCCTTTGGGAATAGCTTCAATAACATGCTTGGGATGACAGGAATCATAATTTAACGTATTTCCTGCAGTCGGTTTCCTAAAAAGAGTGGTATTTAAATTATGTGTATGCTCATCAACATAAATATTGAGATCCAAAAAACTGACATTTGTAGTACTATATTCGCTAGTAAATTTGATACCACACTCGTTGGCATTGAGGTATTGACAAAACTTCTCAACCTCTGAATCATCTCCATCGAAAACAAACAGAAGATCATCTATGTATCTAAAAAATGATACAATGTGTTCTTTATATGGATTTCTATCTCCAAAAATGTGGGACAGCTCCCACCAACCCATAAACAAGTTGGCGTATGAGGGGGCAAATTTAGCCCCCATAGCTGTCCCACATTTCTGGAGATAGAAATTACTGCCAAATTTGAAAAAATTGTGAGTAAGCAAGTATTCTATTGCATTTATAAGAAAAACTTTTGTTGCTGCTTCATAACTGCTATAATTATCCAAGAAGAATTCAATAGCTGTTAGGCCTTTATCGTGTACTATTGAGGTATACAGAGATGAAACATCTGCAGTGACCAATCTATAGGATGATTTCCATTGTGCATTGCTTAGTTTCTTTAATAGAGCTGTGGTGTCCTGAATGTAGCTAGGTAGATTTCTTACTAGCGGTTGCAAAAAGGAATCAACTAACTCTGAAAGCGATTCATTTAATGAATTGATACCAGCAATAATAGGCCTTCCTGGAGGTGATATAGGGTCTTTGTGAATCTTTGGAAAGTAGTGAAAAATGGGAGTGACTGGAAATTCCACAACCAAAGCTTCCTGTATGGATTGATTAATTATATTATTCTGTCTAGCATAACATACTAACTCCATTAGTTGCTCCCTAAATTTCTTAGTTGGATTTTCTTTTAGTTTTTCATATACTTTCCTATCGTTAAGTTGTCTTGTCGCTTCAGCTACATAATCTGTTCTATTTAACACGACCACATTACCGCCTTTATCTGACTGCCTAATGATTAGTTCTTCATTGCTTGTCAATGTCTTAAGAGCCTCTTTTTCTGCATGTGTTAGATTAGGTTTATATCTGTATTTATGTTTGGACTTGTCTCTGTTATTTTTGTCAAGATTTCTCAATTTATCTTCTATGGTCTTTTGGAAGATATCTAGGACTTTTGGTCTCATTTGTGTGGGGTAAAATTAACTTTTGTTCTTTATATGTTTAAGAGAAATACTTTTAGCATCAGGTAAGCCTAACTTATCCCTCTGATTATCTTGCTCAAGTTTCTCAAGGTCATATATACTGCACCAATCAGCAAACTGCATCTTATCTGTTTCTAGAAAATCAGTAATATTAATAGCCTCATTGTTGTCAGTAATATGAGGTTGCTCTCCATCTTTGGCAGAATAAAAATGCCTGCGTAGTGTAATTTTACGTACAAACCTATTAATGTCTAAAATGGTATCAAACATATTAAAATGACAAGTGGGAACAAAATTGAGTCCTTTTGATAAAACTGATATTTCTAGCTTGGTCAGTTTTCTTGAAGATAGGTTAATTACATTAGAGTTCATGCATATTTCTTCTGTATCTTTTGCGATCTGGTCGTGTATGTCTTTCGCAGGCCTCCCCTCTTGGTTTTGTTCTGTACGTGAGTGGGCATGTGTGGTACCTCTTCCTTTTCCTCTGGCCCCCCTGTGGGTTTTTTTCTTCTTCCTGAGGTTTGAGATTGATCCTTCCCGTTTTTTGAGACCTGTGAGGTGAATTCAGGTTCGGATGCCATATCTGTTGTTCTCAGGACATTTGGTACCTCTGTTTCTTCAGTCACATCACCATCAGATGAGTCAAACTCATATTCTGTATCAGAGAAAGTTACTGACTTTTCTTTCTTATCCACTTTTTTGTTGTTTTTATAGTGACGTTTGAAGAATCTGGGTTTGGTGTTATCTTCTCCACTCCATTTGTATACCTGCTTAGAATCATAATCTTTCTTATCACGTACCATTTTTCTAGATTTAAACTGCCAGAGTTCTTGTTTGAACATATTCATATTCTTTTCAAATTGAATATCATATTTTTTAAAGTCCACATCATCTTGGTAACTTTTTAGATTTTCTTGAATCTCTTTTACCTCTATTAGTATATTTTTTCTTTGCTGATTTTTATATTCAATCAAAAGATTGATTAAAGCAAAGGAGCAAGTGTCCAAGATATTATTCCATTTCTTTATAAAATCTTGATCATTAACTAGAAAAGAGGGAAACTTCTTTATCCTCAAACCTCTAGGTATACGTTTCTCTTGAAGATATATCTTAAAGGCTTTGATATCTAAATCCAATTTGATATCTCTCTTGCGTAGTGTATCAATATCAAAAAACAAGCTATCCAAAGTATGTACTATATGATCATACAGATTTTCATCATCATTTTCAGGTATACAGATGGAGTGGAGAAGATAACACCAAACCCAGATTCTTCAAACGTCACTATAAAAACAACAAAAAAGTGGATAAGAAAGAAAAGTCAGTAACTTTCTCTGATACAGAATATGAGTTTGACTCATCTAGAAAAATGGTACGTGATAAGAAAGATTATGATTCTAAGCAGGTATACAAATGGAGTGGAGAAGATAACACCAAACCCAGATTCTTCAAACGTCACTATAAAAACAACAAAAAAGTGGATAAGAAAGAAAAGTCAGTAACTTTCTCTGATACAGAATATGAGTTTGACTCATCTAGAAAAATGGTACGTGATAAGAAAGATTATGATTCTAAGCAGGTATACAAATGGAGTGGAGAAGATAACACCAAACCCAGATTCTTCAAACGTCACTATAAAAACAACAAAAAAGTGGATAAGAAAGAAAAGTCAGTAACTTTCTCTGATACAGAATATGAGTTTGACTCATCTGATGGTGATGTGACTGAAGAAACAGAGGTACCAAATGTCCTGAGAACAACAGATATGGCATCCGAACCTGAATTCACCTCACAGGTCTCAAAAAACGGGAAGGATCAATCTCAAACCTCAGGAAGAAGAAAAAAACCCACAGGGGGGGCCAGAGGAAAAGGAAGAGGTACCACACATGCCCACTCACGTACAGAACAAAACCAAGAGGGGAGGCCTGCGAAAGACATACACGACCAGATCGCAAAAGATACAGAAGAAATATGCATGAACTCTAATGTAATTAACCTATCTTCAAGAAAACTGACAAAGCTAGAAATATCAGTTTTATCAAAAGGACTCAATTTTGGTCCCACTTGTCATTTTAATATGTTTGATACCATTTTAGACCAAGCTAGAAATATCAGTTTTATCAAAAGGACTCAATTTTGGTCCCACTTGTCATTTTAATATGTTTGATACCATTTTAGACATTAATAGGTTTGTACGTAAAATTACACTACGCAGGCATTTTTATTCTGCCAAAGATGGAGAGCAACCTCATATTACTGACAACAATGAGGCTATTAATATTACTGATTTTCTAGAAACAGATAAGATGCAGTTTGCTGATTGGTGCAGTATATATGACCTTGAGAAACTTGAGCAAGATAATCAGAGGGATAAGTTAGGTTTACCTGATGCTAAAAGTATTTCTCTTAAACATATAAAGAACAAAAGTTAATTTTACCCCACACAAATGAGACCAAAAGTCCTAGATATCTTCCAAAAGACCATAGAAGATAAATTGAGAAATCTTGACAAAAATAACAGAGACAAGTCCAAACATAAATACAGATATAAACCTAATCTAACACATGCAGAAAAAGAGGCTCTTAAGACATTGACAAGCAATGAAGAACTAATCATTAGGCAGTCAGATAAAGGCGGTAATGTGGTCGTGTTAAATAGAACAGATTATGTAGCTGAAGCGACAAGACAACTTAACGATAGGAAAGTATATGAAAAACTAAAAGAAAATCCAACTAAGAAATTTAGGGAGCAACTAATGGAGTTAGTATGTTATGCTAGACAGAATAATATAATTAATCAATCCATACAGGAAGCTTTGGTTGTGGAATTTCCAGTCACTCCCATTTTTCACTACTTTCCAAAGATTCACAAAGACCCTATATCACCTCCAGGAAGGCCTATTATTGCTGGTATCAATTCATTAAATGAATCGCTTTCAGAGTTAGTTGATTCCTTTTTGCAACCGCTAGTAAGAAATCTACCTAGCTACATTCAGGACACCACAGCTCTATTAAAGAAACTAAGAAATGCACAATGGAAATCATCCTATAGATTGGTCACTGCAGATGTTTCATCTCTGTATACCTCAATAGTACACGATAAAGGCCTAACAGCTATTGAATTCTTCTTGGATAATTATAGCAGTTATGAAGCAGCAACAAAAGCTTTTCTTATAAATGCAATAGAATACTTGCTTACGCACAATTTTTTCAAATTTGGCAGTAATTTCTATCTCCAGAAATGTGGGACAGCTATGGGGGCTAAACTTGCCCCCTCATACGCCAACTTGTTTATGGGTTGGTGGGAGCTGTCCCACATTTTTGGAGATAGAAATCCATATAAAGAACACATTGTATCATTTTTTAGATACATAGATGATCTTCTGTTTGTTTTCGATGGAGATGATTCAGAGGTTGAGAAGTTTTGTCAATACCTCAATGCCAACGAGTGTGGTATCAAATTTACTAGCGAATATAGTACTACAAATGTCAGTTTTTTGGATCTCAATATTTATGTTGATGAGCATACACATAATTTAAATACCACTCTTTTTAGGAAACCGCCTGCAGGAAATACAACGTTAAATTATGATTCCTGTCATCCCAAGCATGTTATTGAAGCTATCCCCAAAGGGGAGCTAATTAGATTAAAAAGAAATTGTACAGATGATCAAGAATATCAGAAACATGCCAGGATAGCTCTAGACAGATTAAAAGATAGAGGCTATAAAGATGAGATTTTAACTAGAGCCAAATCCAACGTGGATCATATACCTAGAGAGCAACTTCTGAATACAAAGAAACATAAAACTATTGATAAACATCATAATAAACTCAAATTTATTACTAACTACAGTCTGGAGTATAACAAAATCTGTAATATAGTACATAATTCCATACCAATATTATATTCAGATCCTATTCTTAAGGAGATTATGCAGGGAGGATGTAACTATATATCCAAAAGAGGTAAAACTTTATCAAACTATTTATCTCCTTCAGAGTTAAAACCTATCTCTAACAAAAATTGGTTACAAAGAAGGAAAGGGTTCTTTAAATGTAGGAGACCTATATGCAGGACTTGCAACTTTGTTAAAGAGGGAGATGAGATATCATCAACAGTAACCAATAAACAACATAAGATTAAATTTGCAATAAACTGTTCAACCACTCATGTAATATATCTATTAACATGCAAGATTTGTTTCAAGCAGTATACAGGAAAAACGACTAGGCCGCTCAAAGAGAGATTTCTTGAACACCTACGTAGTATTGAGGATGAAAGCTCAGATACTCCAGTAGCGAGACATTTTAGGGAAAAACACAATGCAGACGTCAATGCTTTAATGGTACAGGGCATAGACTTTGTGCCAGTGTGGAGTAGAGGAGGTAATAGGGAAATGATGTTAGATAAGAGGGAAATCTTCTGGATCCTGACCTTGCAAACTAGCTACCCATTAGGAATAAATAAAAGGAGATATTTAGATCTATTTGTATGAATTCTCCACTATGTTACAAGTGTAGAGAAAATCTTATTTTTTGAAAAAACAAAATGGTAATAATTAGAATATTTTAATATAATTTTTTTTTTTTTTTGTATTCCATCATCTCTAGTTATTAGTATAAGGCATAAACTAGAATTTAGAATTTAAAATGTAATACAATTATTTATTACTACTTTTTCAATATAATAGTAAATTAGGTTTATTTTTCTATTTGAATATTCCTTTTAGACTTAATTAAATTTAACATGTATGTACAAGTATACGTTATTACAGAATGTAATGTTCAGATATATGCTATGAGATTTCTCTATATAGACAGGCACATTAAGCACTGTTTTCAGGTTGTTTAATATTTTGTGATGTATCACTTTAAATTTTGTGATTAAAAGGCAGGTCTTGCAGGTGCACAGGTAAGCAGTGAACAAGTGCTACCTAAGCACGAAACATGTATGCTCTCTGTGTGCCTGCATACACAACTTGGATTAGTCCTGCATAGGACATCTTTTTGTTTTTAAATGTTCTAATAAAGTTCAACTTTTATTCTACACTCATGGACTTTGAGCGCTTCTATGGTTTAACTTTCTGGATTCTGGATTTCTTTTGCGTGTGGAACAGACACGCCGAACCATTAGCTGCCATTGTCAGTGATTAGGGATTTGCATATCCCGCCCTCCCCTACCAGTGAGCCGGTCAATACATTATTTTCAAATTGGAGGATCTGTTAGTGCGCTCCGTTGTGCAGGTACCCTGTGTATATGTATATATATATATATATATATATATATATATATACACACATACAGCTCTGCGGTGGTGCTCTTTGCCACTTCCTGTTAGCAAGAGGTTAATATCCCACAAGTAAGGATGAAATCCGTGGACTCGTCATATCTTTGTAAAAGAAAGTAGTACGGTTGGGAGGTGGGAGGGATTATAAGCTCTTGAGTTGGTTCTTGGCCTCCTCCTAGTGGTGGGAATTATATTCCACATGTCAAGGCTTCTCTGTGGACTCATCATTCAAAATAAATCACCTTCAATATGTTGCATCACTCATTACACAATTCCAAAATGCTTCTGGAAGCAACATTAGCACAATTGTGTGTTGGGAACTTCATGAAATAGGCTTCCAAGACAAAAATGTTGTATAAGCCTCATGTCAACATGCAATGCCAAGGGGGTGGCTGTAAAGCACGCTGCCACTAGACTCTAGAGTAGTTGAAACGTTCTCTGGAGTAACCAATTATGCTTCACTATCTGACCATATGATGGGAGACTATGGGTAAGTCAGATGTTAGGAGAATACTACTTATTGGAATGCATAGTGTCTACTGTAAAGTTTAGTGGAGGAAGGAAAATGGTCTGGGGCTGTTTTTCAGGATTTAGGCTAGGCCTTTAGTTACAGTGAAGTCATCTTAATCCAACAGGATACAAAGACATTTTAGGCAATTGGGTGCTTCCAACTTTGTGACAACTGTTTGGGGGAAGGCCCTTTACTGTTCAAGCATGACGGTGCCCCAATGCACAAAGCGGTGTCCATAAAGATGTGGCTAGACAAGTATGGTGTAGAAAATCAAGCCCTAACTTCAGCCCCATGAAACATGTTTGGGATGAATTGGAACGCCAATTGTGAGCCAGACCTTCCTGTCAAACAGCTGTGCTTAACCTCACAAATTCTCTTTTGGTTGAATGGGCACACACTCTCCAACAGACTGTTTCCTAAATCTTTTGGAAAGCATTCCCAGACAATGTCTCTCCCTCGGTCCCCACCTCCATCTACACACACATCCATCTATCTAGCTATATATACACACACACCTACATATATCCATCTCTGACATCCAGCAAGTAATATTTAAAAAAGCCAAAAAGAACAGATGAATAACTAAAAAAAGTAGCTTTATTAACAACTCACAAACACACATTTCAAATTAAATGTAGCATTTTGTGCCCCAGTCTTGTATACAATAAAATCTTTTATTTTTAATCTATACAAAGCATTTAAAATATTCTGGCAGTACTTGCTATCAAAAGATTGTAGTGGAAATTAAAGGGTTTTTCATAAAAAATTGAGGGGAAAAATCATTCAATATAAGTGGTACATATAAAGTTATTTTAAAATTTGAGCGAATGCTCTTAGATGTTGAGTAAAGTAAAAATGAGTATGAAAGATCTGAGTATAAATGCTACTAAAATGTTTTTCCCCATCAAAATATTTCACTCACACTCAAACTATTTATCACCAGATAAGACACACAATATTTTAATTATATTACGCAATTTTTAGTGAATCAAAAACATAAAAAAAAAAAAAAGTAATGTAAATAAAAGATAGTTGATTCTAAATACATATATTTATATGCTCTCCATAGCTTTGAATTCACTGAGAGCCTGAACAACGTTGACATGTTTTTTCTGTGATGCACGTTTTATTTTAGTTTGCGTTTCATCTTGTTTTTCTCGTTTGACAAGAGGTTTCTTCTCTGGAGCCTTCATTTTCCATGAGACGGCTGGAAGATTCAGAGATGCCATTCCTTGGGACTTTTGATACTTGGTGGAAGCTACATAGGAAGCTTTAACCGTTTGTACTACAGCATTCATTAAGTTTTTGGCAGCTTGTATTAAGGACATGGCACTGTCCACCTAAAAGTTTACAAAAATAAATAAAATATAATTCAGTAAGTGGAATAAATTTATTTGTGCAATGTTGTCATCCCTTTAAACCCCAGTACATGAACAAATTAAGTCTACACATGTACTGTTACAAGTATGCATACGTATAACACCCAGGTTGTTTCAGTTATGCACAATTAAACTTTCTATATTAATATCAAAGTGTTTTAAGTCCCATTAAAGGGAAGGAAAGGTTAAAGGGACAGTCAAGTCCAAAAAAAAAACAAAACAAAAAAAAAACCTCATGATTTAAATAGGGCATGTAATTTTAATCAACTTTCCAATTTACTTTTATCACCAATTTTGCTTTGTTCTTTTGGTATCCTTAGTTGAAAGCTAAACCTAGGAGGCTCATATGCTAATTTCTTAGACCTTTAAGGCCGCCTCTAATCTGAAAGCATTTGACAGTTTTTCACCACTAGAGGGCATTACTTCATGTGTTTCACATAGATAAGATTGAGCTCATGCACGTGAATTTACCGAGGAGTGAGCATTGATTGGCTAAAATGCTAGTCTGTCAAATGAACTGAAATAAGGGGCAGTCTGCAGAGGCTTAGATACAAGGTAATTACAGAGGTAAAACATTTATGATTATAACTTATACAAAACTGGGGAATGGGTAATAAAGGGATTATCTATCTTTTTAAACAAAAACATTTCTGGTGTTGACTGTCCCTTTAAAGCTAAAATGTCCATTAACCCATTTCTGTTTTAAGTAGAAGCATTTGTGCAATATACTCCCATTAGCAAAAATAATTCTATAGTAAAAGTTATTACTGTTTCAGTGGCATATGCACGTATCCTACATTTGACTAGAGGATCAGGATTCAAACACAATGCCTGAGTCCTGATCCTCTAATCAAATGTAGGGAGTGTACATATGCTACTGAAACAGTAACATTACTAAAAGCAATTTTTCTTTGGAAATGTATTGTAAAAATGCTTTAGTTTAACAATTTAAATACACCCATGTACATTTCAATTTTGACTTTTCTATTCCTTCAAGAGAAAAAAACATTGCAGCAGCCAACGAGCCCAATGATCATGACAGGCTTCTTAGCCAGTTTTTTTGGCCATTCCATGCAATATGCTTCAAAACAGCTGCCCCAAAAACAACACAACGCATGTTAGGATTAATGTGGATTATCACAATGTATTGTTTGTATCCTATGAGTTAAATGGTTTCCTTTTCACTCGCTAAATTCTGCTATGGAAAATATAGGAAAGTCAGTCTCTCTATATATATTTATATTCTTATACTCGTTATCTACCTGGGTACCTTCAACTTGCCTAGCAATCCTTGCCATCTACTATTTTAACGTTTTCTATTCCCCTGTTAATAAAAAATACAAGAAGCTGTGTTTGTTTTGCACTTGCTTTCATGTAAAACAGCAAGTAGGAAATATCACATAGACCCCTCACATTTATCACCAGCTATTATCTGCTGCTCTCTGTCAAGAGCTGTTCTACACTCAAAGACACTGGCAATTTAGATTTTAAACAATTTTTCTTATTTGCACAGTCCAGTTTCCCAAAATATACTATATTTTACATGGTGTTTATCAATAAAATATACAGCCCGGCTACTTCTATACTGCACAACACACCTTTTAGATCTTTTTTTTCTTTCTTTTTTTGTTAAAGGGAGTATTTTTTTTTTTTTTTAAAACTAGGAGGCACTAGCATAGTTTTAATTGTCACAGTTATTATTGTACTTGTGGCTAATGACCGATTGGACAGTAGTATAGCACAGCTCACTCATCTGAACAAACTGTTTTAATATTTTATTTTAACAAATTTCATTTTAATTCCTCCCCAACAGGTATTTTTTTTTAAATACATTAAAGGGCCATGATACCCAAATGTTGAAACACTTGAAAGTGATGCAGCATAGCTGTAAAAAGCGGACTAAAAAATATCACCTGAACATCTCTATGTGAAAAAGAAAAATATTTTAACTCAAAATGTCCTAAGTATTCAAAACCCATTGCAAAGGACTTTAAGCAGCAAATCAGTATGCCTGCCCAAGGACAAGCAAAGGAGCAAGCTTCGTGCACAATCCTGTAATTTCCCTATTCAGTTTAAGGAAGTTTACTATGAAATCTCATGAGAGTTAAGTCAAATCTCAAAAAGGCACAGTAAGAGTTCATGACCCCAGCACTGCTGATTGGCTGCAGTTCATTTCTTAATTATTCAGCATAAATAAAGTATGTCCATGTGAAGCTTTGTGCATTGACATATACAAATCTAAATAAAAATAAAGTCATGTCATTCAATACCATACGATAAATGTAAAGTAACAAAATGCTTTAGTAAGTGTCCAAAAAAAACCTAACTTACTCCAGAAACAACAAGTTCACCACCCAGGTTATTAACTTCAGCCTTGACTTTGCTGCAGATATTTAACTGATGGCAATACAAGGCAATACGCTGCAGGTATGCTAGGAGATCTTGTTTACAAGCAGAGTCTGGGCACTAGAAAAGAAGAACAAAATTAAATAGTGAAAAGCTTAAAAAGGGGTGATGGTGGTACATTAATTCAGATACAGTTGGTACAATACTCTCCAATAAACCATTTTTTCAGGATCTAAGTGATCACATGTGCAGTATTAGTCATGACTCAGATGCAATTTTAAGCAACTTTCTAATTTACTCCTATTATCAATTTCTTTGTTCACTTGATATTTTTATTTGAAAAGCAAGAATGTAAGATTAGGAACCGGACCATTTTTAGTTCAGCACCTTGGTTCTGCTTGCGGATTGGTGGCTAAACGTAGCCACCAATCGCTATGCAGGGTGCTGAACCAACAATGGGCCAGCTCCTTGGCTTAGATTCCTGCTTTTTCACTATAAAGAGAGCAAGAGAACAAAGAAAAGTTGTTAATAGGAGTAAATTAGAAAGTTGATTAAAATTGCATGCTCTATCTGAACCATGAAAGAAAAAAACAATTTACGTAAGAACTTACCTGATAAATTAATTTCTTTCATAATGGCAAGAGTCCATGAGCTAGTGACGTATAAGATATACATTCCTACCAGGAGGGGGCAAAGTTTCCCAAACCTCAAAAACAGAATTTATGTTTACCTGATAAATTACTTTCTCCAACGGTGTGTCCGGTCCACGGCGTCATCCTTACTTGTGGGATATTCTCTTCCCCAACAGGAAATGGCAAAGAGCCCAGCAAAGCTGGTCACATGATCCCTCCTAGGCTCCGCCTACCCCAGTCATTCGACCGACGTTAAGGAGGAATATTTGCATAGGAGAAACCATATGTTACCGTGGTGACTGTAGTTAAAGAAAATAAATTATCAGACCTGATTAAAAAAAAAAACCAGGGCGGGCCGTGGACCGGACACACCGTTGGAGAAAGTAATTTATCAGGTAAACATAAATTCTGTTTTCTCCAACATAGGTGTGTCCGGTCCACGGCGTCATCCTTACTTGTGGGAACCAATACCAAAGCTTTAGGACACGGATGAAGGGAGGGAGCAAATCAGGTCACCTAAATGGAAGGCACCACGGCTTGCAAAACCTTTCTCCCAAAAATAGCCTCAGAAGAAGCAAAAGTATCAAATTTGTAAAATTTAGTAAAAGTGTGCAGTGAAGACCAAGTCGCTGCCTAACATATCTGATCAACAGAAGCCTCGTTCTTGAAGGCCCATGTGGAAGCCACAGCCCTAGTGGAGTGAGCTGTGATTCTTTCAGGAGGCTGCCGTCCGGCAGTCTCATAAGCCAATCGGATAATGCTTTTAATCCAGAAGGAGAGAGAGGTAGAATTTGCTTTTTAACCTCTCCGTTTACCAGAATAAACAACAAACAAAGACGAAGTTTGTCTGAAATCCTTAGTAGCTGCTAAGTAAAATTTGAGAGCACGAACTACATCCAAGTTGTGCAACAAACGTTCCATCTTTGAAACTGGATTAGGACACAAAGAAGGCACAACTATCTCCTGGTTAATGTTTTTGTTAGAAACAACTTTTGGAAGAAAACCAGGTTTAGTACGCAAAACCACCTTATCTGCATGGAACCCCAGATAAGGAGAAGAACACTGCAGAGCAGATAATTCTGAAACTCTTCTAGCAGAAGAAGTTGCAACCAAAAACAAAACTTTCCAAGATAATAACTTAATATCAACGGAATGTAAGGGTTCAAACGGAACCCCCTGAAGAACTGAAAGAACTAGGTTGAGACTCCAAGGAGGAGTCAAAGGTTTGTAAACAGGCTTGGTTCTAACCAGAGCCTGAACAAAGGCTAGAACATCTGGCACAGCTGCCAGCTTTTTGTGAAGTAACACCGACAAGGCAGAAATCTGTCCCTTCAGGGAACTTGCAGATAATCCTTTTTCCAATCCTTCTTGAAGGAAGGATAAAATCCTAGGAATCTTAACCTTGTCCCAAGGGAATCCTTTAGATTCACACCAACAGATATATTTTTTCCAAATTTTGTGGTAAATCTTTCTAGTTACAGGCTTTCTGGCCTGAACAAGAGTATCGATAACAGAATCTGAGAATCCTCGCTTCGATAAAATCAAGCGTTCAATCTCCAAGCAGTCAGCTGGAGTGAAACCAGATTCGGATGTTCGAACGGACCCTGAACAAGAAGGTCTCGTCTCAAAGGTAGCTTCCAAGGTGGAGCCGATGACATATTCACCAGATCTGCATACCAAGTCCTGCGTGGCCACGCAGGAGCTATCAAGATCACCGACGCCCTCTCCTGATTGATCCTGGCTACCAGCCTGGGGATGAGAGGAAATGGCGGGAACACATAAGCTAGTTTGAAGGTCCAAGGTGCTACTAGTGCATCCACTAGAGCCGCCTTGGGATCCCTGGATCTGGACCCGTAGCAAGGAACTTTGAAGTTCTGACGAGAGGCCATCAGATCCATGTCTGGAATGCCCCACAGCTGAGTGACTTGGGCAAAGATTTCCGGATGGAGTTCCCACTCCCCCGGATGCAATGTCTGACGACTCAGAAAATCCGCTTCCCAATTTTCCACTCCTGGGATGTGGATAGCAGACAGGTGGCAGGAGTGAGACTCCGCCCATAGAATGATTTTGGTCACTTCTTCCATCGCTAGGGAACTCCTTGTTCCCCCCTGATGGTTGATGTACGCAACAGTTGTCATGTTGTCTGATTGAAACCATATGAACTTGGTCCTCGCTAGCTGAGGCCAAGCCTTGAGAGCATTGAATATCGCTCTCAGTTCCAGAATATTTATCGGTAGAAGAGATTCTTCCCGAGACCAAAGACCCTGAGCTTTCAGGGATCCCCAGACCGCGCCCCAGCCCATCAGACTGGCGTCGGTCGTGACAATGACCCACTCTGGTCTGCGGAAGGTCATCCCTTGTGACAGGTTGTCCAGGGACAGCCACCAACGGAGTGAGTCTCTGGTCTTCTGATTTACTTGTATCTTCGGAGACAAGTCTGAATAGTCCCCATTCCACTGACTGAGCATGAACAGTTGTAATGGTCTTCACCAAAATTTCACCACAGTATCTTAAAGCCTTAAAAGTATTGCACACCAAATTTTGAAGCTTTAACCCTTAAAATAACGGAACCGGAGCCGATTTTATATTTAACCCCTTTACAGTCCCTGGAATCTGCTTTGCTGAGACCCAACCAAGCCCAAAGGGGAATACGATACCAAATGATGCCTTCAGAAAGACTTTTCTATGTATCAGAGCTCCACACACATGCAGCTGCATGCCATGCTGTTCTCAAAAACAAGTGCGCCATACCGGCGCGAAAATGAGGCTCTGACAATGATTAGGGAAAGTCCCTAAAGAATAAGGTGTCTAAAACAGTGCCTGCCGATATAATCTTATCAAAATACCCAGATTAAATGATTCCTCAAGGCTAAATATGTGTTAATAATGAATCGATTTAGCCCAGAAAAAGTCTACAGTCTTAATAAGCCCTTGTGAAGCCCTTATTTACTATCTTAATAAACATGGCTTACCGGATCCCATAGGGAAAATGACAGCTTCCAGCATTACATCGTCTTGTTAGAATGTGTCATACCTCAAGCAGTAAGAGACTGCACACTGTTCCCCCAACTGAAGTTAATTGCTCTCAACAGTCCTGTGTGGAACAGCCATGGATTTTAGTTACGGTGCTAAAATCATTTTCCTCATACAAACAGAAATCTTCATCTCTTTTCTGTTTCTGAGTAAATAGTACATACCAGCACTATTTTAAAATAACAAACTCTTGATTGAATAATAAAAACTACAGTTAAACACTAAAAAACTCTAAGCCATCTCCGTGGAGATGTTGCCTGTACAACGGCAAAGAGAATGACTGGGGTAGGCGGAGCCTAGGAGGGATCATGTGACCAGCTTTGCTGGGCTCTTTGCCATTTCCTGTTGGGGAAGAGAATATCCCACAAGTAAGGATGACGCCGTGGACCGGACACACCTATGTTGGAGAAAACGCCTATAAATACACCTCCCACCACACACATACTTCAGTTTAACGTATAGCCAAGTAGTGAGGTGTAAAGAGGAGTAAAAAAAGCATACAAAAAGAGGAACTGGAAAATAATATTGTGCTTTTATACAAAAAATATAACCACCAAAAACAGGGTGGGCCTCATGGACTTTTGCCATTATGAAAGAAATTAATCAGGTAAGTTCTTACATAAATTATGTTTTCTTTCATGTAAATGGCAAGAGTCCATGAGCTAGTGACGTATGGGATAAAATACCCAAGATGTGGAAGTCCACAGAAGACTCACTAGAGAGGGAGAGATAAAATAAAAACGGCTATGTCCGCTGAGAAATTAAATCCAAAAAATAAGTTCTTCTTATAAACAGAAGAATCAAACAGACAGCTGTCTCAAGAACTTTTCTACCAAAGACTGCTTCAGAAGAAGCAAATACATCGAAATGGTAAAATTTAGTAAATATATGCAAAGACCACCAATTTGCTGCTTTGCAAATCTGATCAACTGAAGCTTCATTCTTAAAAGCCCAAGAAGTGGCAACTGATCGAGTAGAATGAGCTGTAATTCTCTGAGGCGGAGACTGTCCAGCCACCAAATAAGCCTTGTGAATCAAAAGCTTTAACCAAGACACCAAAGAAATGGCAGAGGCTTTCTGACCTTTCCTAGAACCAGAAAAGACAGTAGACTAGAAGTCTTCCTGAAATCCTTAGTAGCCTCATAGTATTTCAAAGCCCTTACCACATCCAAAGAGTGTAACAATTTTTCAAGCAAATTCTTAGGATTCGGACACAAGGAAGGAACAATTTCCCTACTAATGTTAGAATTTACAACCTTAGGAAGAAATTTAAACTAAGTCTGCAAAACTGCTTTATTCTGATGGAAAATCAGAAAAGGAGACTCACAAGAGAGCAGACAATTCAGAAACTCTTCTAGCACAAGAGATAGCCAAAAGGAACAATACTTTCCAAGAAAGTAGTTTAATATCCAAAGAATACATAGGCTCAAAAGGAGAAGCCTGCAAAGCCTTCAAAAAATTAAGACTCCATGGAGGAGAAATAGACTTAAAGGGACAGTCTAGTATAAATTAAACTTTCATTATTCAGATAGGACTTAATAATCAACTTTCCAATTTACTTTTATCATCAAATTTGCTTTTTTCTCTTGGTATTCTTAGTTTAAAGTAAACATAGGAAGACTCATATGCTAATTTCTAAGCCTTTGAGGGCTGCCTCTTATCACATGCTTTTTAAATCTCTTTTCAACACAAAGAGACAGAAAGTACACGTGGGCCATATAGATAACACTGTGTTCAGGCACAGGGGGTTATTTAAAGTGAAGGTAAAGTCAAACGCCTTATAACAAATAATTAGAGATATGATGGCAAATAAATATAAGTTTCATTCATCAATTTGTTATAAAACATATATTACCTGTGATATCTAATGTTTATCTGATCTAATCGGCTTTCCGAAAAACAACCCGTACATTTTTCTTTTTTTCTAAATAACCATCACGTGCTTCAGAGATCCAATTGATTTTCTGTCCGTTAGGCGGCCGTCAAATTTCGTCATAAACATTGCGGCTTCAATGCGCATGCGTGGCAATTTCTCCTCCTCAATTTTCAAGCGCGCGCGTCCTCGTTTCGCGCAAATGGGTTGTAGTCATTGAAGGAGCTGCCGAGGAACTCAGACGGCAACATTTGTTTCGCTCAGATTACCTACATTCCATAAATGATGCGCATGCGCGGTTAATCCGTGCTCGATGTGCACGAGTATGCGAAACACGTATAGAGCGGGTGGGACCGCTCTATACGTCAGAGTGTCATAAACCAGGAAATGGAGCGTGGGAGGAGATTATTCAAGGAACGGTAGGAAAAATAAAGTTATAATTAGAACAAAATAGATAATGTTATTTAAAAAAAAACCCTAGCGACTGCATTTGGGTTATTAACAGGAACATAAAAACGATTGCCGATTAAAAAAACTTTACCTTCACTTTAAGATTTAGCACAAAACAATGCTAAATTTAAGAAAATAGATAATAAACAGTCACAGTCATGTGATCAGGGGGTTGGAAGAAGGTTCCTAGATACAAGGTAATCACAGAGGTAAAAACTATATTAACATAACTGTGTTGGTTATGCAAAACTGGGGAATGGGTAATAAAGGGATTATCTATCTTTTAAAATAATAATTCTATGGTAGACTGTCCCTTTAATAACAGGTTTGATACGGACCAAAGCCTGAACAAAAAACAGTGAATATCAGGAAGTTTAGCACTCTTTCAATGAAATAAAACAGAAAGAGCTGTGCCTCTTCCCCTATATGGACAAATTTCTAGGGATTACCAGAACAGATACAGGTATAATGCCACCAAAAATTAAGGACAGGAAGCCTAGATCAAGTATAGGCAGTATAGAAGCAGGGGCAGCAGACATTCTCCTTGGACCCAACACTCTTATTGACACAAATAACCTAGTAAAACAAATCTCAGACCTATTCCTGCCACAATTTGGAGGAGTTAAGACAGAGCTAACGACTGTAACAAATGAACTAAAACAGGTTTCAAGTAGACTTGGGGAAATAGAAAATAGAATTTCAAATTTAGACGACATGCAGCATACACAACAGAATCTCCTAGATGACCAGACTAAGATAATTAAATCTCTGCAATCACGACTTGACGATTTAGAAGATAGGTCACGGAGAAACAATCTGAAAATAGTAGGCCTCCCAGAGACCCCAGAGTTCACTGACCTATTGACATTCATTAAAAAAACACTACCAGAAATACTTGATATGCCCCCAAGCAGTACAGAGATAGTAGTGGAAAGGGCTCACAGACTGGGCACAAACGCAAAAAAAATATAGCTCTACAAAGTATAAAAGACCAGTACTAGTGAAGCTTCTAAACTTCCAAGACAAGCAAAGAATATTATCATACTACAGGAAAAAAGCTGTCGTAGAGATAAATAAAGAACGTATCTATCTATTTTCAGATTTCTCTGCTGAGACACTTAATAAGAGGAGATTGATGGCCCCATGGTGTACCCAATTGATCAATGCAGGTTTTAGGGCTACAATTATTTATCCGGCAAAAATTTAAATTTTCTTAGATAATAACATGTTCACAGTAAATACAGCAGAGGAGGTTAGACAATTCTTGGATAATAAAAAGGTATAACCAGAATATGTATGTGTACTTTTACGGTTCAAGCAGACGAATACCGGTCCGGTTGCTATGTACTATGTTATTTTTTAAATTTGTTTTGTCTCTCTACCCCCCCCTCGTTTCTCTTTCCATACTATATCTTCCACGAGTTATCTATCTCTGGTCTCTCCTTGGGAGAGCTCAGTAGTATTAAGAGCTCAACAGACATGAAAAAATTACTTAATTTAGTTTCCTGGAACGTGGGGGGCTTCTCCTCCCCCGCTAAAAGGAAAAAAATAATACACCATTTGAAAACATACAAACCAGATATTGTATTCCTGCAGGAAACTCATTTGAGCCTGCAGGAAGCAGAGAAACTTAAAATAGGTGGGATTGGGGAGGTGATTGCAACCCCAGCAGTAAAAAGAAAGAGAGGAGTGGCATGTATTTTTAGCAAGGATTTAGACTTCCAGCTAATATCCCAAGAAAAAGATGTGGAGGGTAGATTTCTAATTTTAGAAATAGAGATCAATGACTGCCGCTTTGTTCTGTGCAATTTGTACGCTCCAAACGAATGTAAGCCAGACTTTTGGGATAGATTATATTCAAAAATTAATCAAATCAATAGACGCTCAATTAATCATTGGTGGGGACTTCAATAGTGTGTTCGTCCCCCAACTGGATAGACTGAGGACTAGTGGTTCATATAGATCTATGAAAGAACCCAAGATACTGACTTCCTTTCTAAAAGGTCTTAAATTAAGGGATATATGGAGAATCCAACATCCGGACGACAAAATGTTTACATGCGAATCTAAAACATTTCGTACCTTTTCGAGAATAGATATGTTTTTGGTGACGGAAAGGCTCTTACATTTAGAAATTAAGACAGATATTAAAAACATAGTTCTATCAGACCATGCCATTATTTCTATGTCTATCCAGTTGGGGAATAAAAGAGACAGTCTATATGCCAAGTTTTTTTCCCCTCCTTTATGCATTCTAATATCCATTTCAGAAATTGGTTAATTCAAAAATGGAGGGACTATGCTATTTTAAATAACGAATATTTCTCTAAAACAGAAATATTCTGGGAGGCCGCTAAGGCCTATCTCAGAGGCGAGATAAAGGCTTATATGGTTAAGAGAAAAAGAAAGCTAAGAGCCAGGGAACTTCAATTAACGAACTATCTTAAAAATAAATTTATTAAATATATTGATAGTCCAAATAGCGATAACTGGACTACCTATCAGAAGGCTAAAAAAGAAAGGGAAGTATTCCTAATCCAAAACCAGCTACAAGAAGATGCCAAATATAAAGCCACATATGGCACTTTCTCCCCAAAATCAGCAAAAATGCTAGCAAATATTTCCAAAAGTAAGAAAAAAAATAATTATATAGGGACAATTACAGTAGAGGATAAAAAGTATACAGCTCCAAAGGACATTATCAGGCAATTTTATGCATTTTTTCAAAAGATATACTCCCCTGCTAAAGTCAATCAGGAGGCAAAAAATGGGTTCTGGAATAGTATTAAAATCCCAAAAATATCTGAGGCTCAGCTGACCGAAATGAACAACCAGATTACATTAGAGGAGGTGCTTAAGGCTGTTAACGAGTCAGCCCTAGGGAAAGCTCCAGGTCCTGATCAATTGCCGATCGAATTTTATAAAATACTTTTGGAAGAGAAAGCCCCAACCTTGACTAAGCTATTTAATAACTATTTTCTTTTTCATGTTAAGCCCGCTCAAACCTTTACTGCATCTAATATTACCCTTATCCTAAAAAAGGATAAGGACCCTAATTCTATGGATTCATATAGACCAATCTCTCTTCTTAATAGCGACTATAAAATCTTGGCAAACATATTAGCTGTCCGCTTAAAAAAGATCATAGGAGACGTTATTCACCCAGATCAAACTGGGTTTATCCCAGGTAGAACGGCACAGAGAAATATAAGAAAAGTTATGACAATAATTGAATATATACTATCATCCCGTAGGACAGGGTCAGGCATAAAACAAGATTTCGCCATATTAACGGTTGATGCAGAAAAAGCCTTTGACTCTGTCCTATGGGATCATTTATTAACCACCCTAAATAATTTTGGATTTAAAGGCAATTTTTATAATTATATCTCCATATTATATCAGAATCCAATCTCATACCTTAGCATTAATAATATTCTCTCTCCCCCTATAACTCTTTGCAAAGGGACAAGACAGGGATGTCCCCTTTCACCCTTACTGTTTGATCTAGCTATTGAGCCCCTTGCTATCAAGAGTAGAGAAATATTGGAGGGCATTAAGATCAAACAGTATAAGGTGGTACTATCACTATATGCTGATGACATTCTATTTTTTATAAGGAACTCAAGCAAAAATATTCCAGTCCTAGTAGACATTCTAACAGAATTCAGTAAATTTGCAGGGTATAAAATAAACCTTAATAAATCTGAGATCCTATGGATAATTAAAAATAAAAATAGCCTTCTAGAGAATCCCTTTAAATTAACTGATAAATATATTAAATATCTAGGAATAAATCTCTCAAGAAATCCAGAAGATTGGTATGACATAAATTTTTCTTATATATGGAAGAAATGTCTAGCCGAGATGCAGAATTGAAGTAGACTCCCCCTTACACTTTCGGCAAGGATAGCATTAATTAAAATGCGAACACTTCCCAAAATTTTATTTGTTATACAGAATATTCCTACATTTATACGTAAGGGAGACATACAAAAATTTAACTCAGCTTGCTCCCGTTTTCTCTGGGCTCCCAAAAAAACGCGAATTGCACTTTCGAGATTAATGCATCCTAAAGATATGGGAGGATTCGCCTTTCCGAACCTGATAAATTATAATCTAGCATGTTTTGCTAGGATTGCCTTGGATTGGCTAACCACAGGCAACTATATCACAAGTAGGGAGATAGAGGAGAACATAATATCTCCCTATGCTCTCAAAGCACTGTTACACGTCTCCCACCATACAAAGCTACCAGAACCTACATTAAAATATACAATAAATAATGTAATTATAGCATGGCACAAGATTTGTAAGTCTCTGGAGGTAAATCATACCCTCTCCAAATTCTTACCTATCAGAGGAAAACCGGAATTTGAAAGTGGCTGCACATCTGCGGCATTTAGAAAATGGTCAGCAGGTAATCTGAACTACCTGATTCAAATGGCAGATCCGCTCTCCAATCATATAAGAACATTTGAATCCCTAAGTAATGAGTTTAATTTAGATAGGAGATCATTCTTTGCATATCTACAGATCAGACACTTATTACAATCAGAAAAATCCGGGAGGAGACTGCTGGAAATTAGGTCCATTGGATACTATTATTAGTAGATTCTCTAGAGGGGATCACTCCATTGCACCTATGTATAGACTACTAATATTTAAGGAGGCAGAGGCAAGGGTAGATAGTCTGGTCTGTATTTGGAAACTAGACATTCCTGAAATAGATTCAGACCTTTTCCAAATAAGCTTAAATAGGATAAACAACTTTTCTAATAATATGGCAATAAGAGAATCACATCTGAAACTCTTGAACAGAGCCTACCTAACCCCCAGTAGAATGGGTAAATGGAAAGGGGAGATGGCATGTTATAGATGCAAATTTCCCCTGGCTGACCTATTCCATGTGTTCTATACATGTCCAAAAATTATTAAACTATGGAAACAAGTGGAATACTGGTTAAATAGATTTTTGCCCGATAAGGTCTTGCTCAGCCCGCTATCTATCTTCTTTCTGGTCCATGACCAGATTCAGAATAAATCCCTGATTAATACTGTAATTTTATTAGTCAGACAACTGATTTTAAAAGTATGGAAGAATAAATATGCCCCTACTAAAGCGTCTGTGGTAGGTAATATCCAACACCGAATGGTGACAGAACAATATGATCCACTAATATTTGAGGAAAAAAAAATAAAAAACTATCTACAAAAATGGGACAAAGTAATCATGGGCCAGCCTAGAGAGGTTCAACTACAGTTACTAGGATATTTTCGCAAGTCATCGGACTTTCTACAACTGATACTCTCAGATAGATATCCCAAACTATGGAGACAACATTTTTTCTGAGGACGGGGGCAGAGAGCTAGGGAGTTATTCCCTTTTTTTTTTTTTTTTTTTTTTTTTTGAGCAAAGTATGGCTAATTTAGGTTTAGGTATTTTTCAGAGTAAGAAACAAAAGAGTCTGTATATTGTCAATATGGTTTTTGTGAGATGACTTTGACTACTGTATTACTCTGTTTTAGGAATGTTGTTCCTTTTGTGTTTTCTTTTTTTGTTTCTTCTTTTTTTCTGTAATTGTAAACTGCAATAAAAATCATATTTAAAAAAAACAAAAAAAAAAAACAAAAAACAGAAAGAGCAGAGATTTGTCCCTTCAAAGTACTTGCAGACAAACCTTTATCCAAACCGTCCTGAAGAAACTGTAAAATTCTAGGAATTCTAAAAGAATGCCAAGAGAATTTATGAGAAGAACACCATAAAATATAGGTTTTCCAAACCCGATAATAAATATTCCTTGAAACAGACTTACGAGCCTGCAACATAGTATTGATCACTGAGTCAGAGAAACCTCTCTGACTAAGCACTAAACGTTCAATTTCCATACCTTCAAATTTAGTGATTTGAAATCCTGATGGAAAAACGGCCCTTGAGACAGGTCTGGCCATAAAGGAAATGACCAAGGTTGGCAACTGGACATCTGGACAAGATCCACATACCAAAACCTGTGAGGCCATGCTGGTGCTATCGAAACACATGCGATTGTTCCATTATGATCTTGGAAATCACCCTTGGAAGAAGAACTAGAGGCGGAAAAATATAAGCAAGTTGGTAAGACCAAGGAACTGCTAACGCATCCACTATCTCCACCTGGAGATCCCTGGACAGGTATCTGGGAAGCCATCAGATCTATTTCTGGGAGCCCCCACATCTGTACAATCTGAAAAAACATCTGGATTTAGAGACCACTCCCCCGGATGCAACACCTGAGATAATCCGCTTCCCAAATGTCTACACCTGGGATATGAAACGCAGAAATTAGACAAGAGTTGGATTCCGCCCAAGAAAGTATCTGTGATACTTCTTTCATTGCTAAAGGACTGTGAATCCCTCCCTGATGATTGACATATGCCACAGTTGTGATATTGTCTGTCTGAAAGTGAATGAAAAGCTCTCTCTTTAATAGAGGCCAAGCCTGAAGAGCCCTGAAAATAGCAGAGTTCTAAGATATTGATTGGTAACCTCGCCTCTAGAGGATTCCAAACCCCTTGTGTGCTTTCAGACCCCCAGACAGCTACCTAACCTGAAAGACTTGCATCTGTTGAGACTACAGTCCAGGAAGGATGAACAAGAGAGGCCCCTTGAATAATACAATGGTCTAACCACCAAGTCAGAGAGAGTAGAATGCTGGGATTTAAGAATATCAATTGTGATATCAGTGTATGATCCCTGCACCATTGATACAGCATGCAAAGCTGCAGAGGTCTCATAGAACGAGCAAAGGGGATCGCGTCCGATGCTGCAGTCATGAGACCTAAAACTTCCATGCACATAGCCACTGAAGGGAATGATCGAGACTGAATGTTTCGACAGGCTGAAACCAATTTCATTCGTCTCCTGTCTGTTAAAACAGAGTCATGGACACTGAATCTATCTGGAAACCTAAAAGGGTGACCCTTGTCTGAGGAATCGAGAAACTCTCTGGTAAATTGATCCTCTAACCACGTCTTTGAAGAAACACTAGTTGATTTGTGTGAGATTCTGCTAAATGAAAAGAATTGAGCCAGTACCAAGATATCGCCCAAATAAGGAAACACCGCAATACACTGCACTCTGATTACAGATAGAAGGGCACAGAGAACCTTCGAAAACAGAATTTATGCTTACCTGATAAATTACTTTCTCTTGCGGTGTAACCAGTCCACGGATTCATCCTTTACTTGTGGGATATTCTCATTCCCTACAGGAAGTGGCAAAGAGAGCACACAGCAAAGCTGTCCATATAGCTCCCACTCTAGCTCCACCCCCCAGTCATTCGACCAAAGGTTAGGAAGAAAAAGGAGAAACCATAGGGTGCAGTGGTGACTGTAGTTTAAACAAAAAAATTTTTAACTGACTTAAATGCCAGGGCAGGCCGTGGACTTGATACACCGAAAGAGAAAGTAATTTATCAGGTAAGCATAAATTCTGTTTTCTCTTGCAAGGTGTATCCAGTCCACGGATTCATCCTTTACTTGTGGGATACCAATACCAAAGCTTTAGGACACGGATGAAGGGAGGGAACAAGACAGGTACCTTAAACGGAAGGCACCACTGCTTGCAAAACCTTTTAAAATAACAAACTTTTGATTGAAGATAATAAAAACTACAATTCTAACACCACATTCACTTTACCCTCCCGTAGAGAGACCCTAGTGCTTAGAGCCGGCAAAGAGAATGACTGGGGGGTGGAGCTAGAGGGGGAGCTATATGGACAGCTTTGCTGAGTGCTCTCTTTGCCACTTCCTGTAGGGAATGAGAATATCCCACAAGTAAAGGATGAATCCGTGGACTGGATACACCTTGCAAGAGAAAAGATTCTTGGAGCTGTTGCTAGGCCAAATGGAAGAGCGACAAATTGGTAATGCTTGTCTAGAAAAGAGAATCTCAGAAACCGATAGTGATCTGGATAAATTGGAATGTAAAGATAAGTGCCCTGTAAGTCTATTGCGGACATGTAATGACCTTGCTGAACAAAAGGCAGAATAGTCCTTATAGTCACCATCTTGAAAGTTGGAACGATTCAAAAACTTCAGATCCAGAACTGGTCTGAATTAAATTTCTTTGGGACAATGAATAGATTTAAATAAAAACCTAGACCCTGTTCCTGAAGCGGAACTGAAACGCACTTCAGAAAAGCCTGAGCTTTCACAGAATTTGTTGGAACATGAGAGAGAGAGAGAGAGAGAGAGAGAGAGAGAGAGAGAGAGAGAGAGAGAGAGAGAGAGAGAGAGAGAGAAAGAATCTTCTCACAGGAAGTCTTATTCTGAAACCTATTCGATACCCTTGAGAGACAATGCTCTGAATCCACTGATTCTGAACAGAATCTGCCCCCCACCAATTAACTGGATTGAGGGTCGCACCTTCATAAAGACTTGGGGGCTGGCTTTGGCTTCTTATAAGGCTTGGATTTATTCCAACTTGAAGATGGCTTCCAATTGGAACCAGTGTCTTTAGGTGAAGGAGTGGTTTTCTGTTCTTTGACGAAAGTAACTAAACTGATTAGAAGCTTTAGATTTACCTTATCTGGGGAAAAAAAAAAAAACTCCCTTCCCCAGTGATAGTGGAAATAATAGAATCCAACTGAGAATCAAATAAATTATTACCCTGGAAAGATAGAAATCTAGATTTAGATACCATGTCAGCATTCCATGATTTAAGCCATAAAGCTCTTCTAGCTAGAATAGCTAAAGACATAGATTTAACATCAATCTTGAGGATATCAAAAATAGCATCACAGATAAAATGATTAGCAAGTTGAAGCAAAGGAACAATGCTAGATAAATCATAATCTGTTTCCTGATGTGCTAAGCTATCCAATCAAAAAGTTGATGCAGCCGCAACATCAGCCATAGAAATGGCAGGCCTGAGAAAATAGCCAGAATACAAATAAGCTTTCCTTAGATAAGATTCAATCTTCCTATCTAAAGGATCCTTAAAAGAAGTACCATCTTCCATAGGAATACTAGTACGTTTGGCAAGGGTAGAAAATAGCCCCTTCAACCTTAAGGACTTTTTACTAAAACTCCCAAATTAGCCACTGGTAAAGGATATAACTTCTTAAACCTAGGAGGATTAAAAGAAGCACCAGGCTTAGACCATTCCTTAGCAAGCACATCAGAAACCACATCTGAAACAGGAAAAATCTCATGAGTAATCACAGGTGGTTTAAAAATAGAATTTAAGCGTTACAATACCCAAAGTAACTAATACCTTTCAACAAAGTCCGAATATATTCAATCTTGAAAAGAGAAGATTTATCAATTTCAATGTCTGAAGTAGGATCTTCTGAACCAGAGAGATCTCTTCAGAGGAGGATATTTCAGTATGTGGTCGGTCATCACAAATTTCATCAGTTTTATGAGAAGTTTTAAAAGTCCTTTTACGTTTATTAGAAGGTGGAATAGCAGTCATAGCCTTCTGTATTGCATTAGCAATATAATTTTTTATATCAACAGGGATATCATGTACATTAGATGTTGAGGGAACAACAGGTGCTGTACTAGTACTAATAGAAACATTATCGGCATGCAAAAGCTTATCATGACAACTGTTACATAACATAGCCGGAGATATAAATTGCAGCTTGCTTACAACAGATACACTTAGCTTTGGTAGAACTGTGTTCAGGCAGCATGGTTCCTACTGTTCGCTTCTGAGACAGGATCAGACAGACATCATGCAAAATGTAAAAGAAAAATTATTTAAACAAAATATCCAATTTCCTCATATAGCAGTTTCAGGAATGGGAAAAAAAGCGTATGCTAAATAAGCAGAAAAGCAAACAGCATAGCCCTCTAGAATATAAAGAGAGCAGGGAGCATAAAGGAAGTGGGGTAATATAACCAAAAAAAAAATTTGGCGTGAAGTATGACACACAACGCAAAGTGAATAACTTGCATTATAACAAGCGTGACTTCGCGCCAAACAACCCAACGTCAATAAAGATACAGTAAATTATGAAACTTGCGACACTATAGACGCAAATTTGTGCCAAAAAATGTTCGCACCAAAAATGAATAAACAACAGCATTTTGCACCCTCACGAGTCTAGATTTGCCCGCGAAATTTAAGGAAAAAACAAGTCAGATTGGAAAAAAAGACTAAACCCCAGGTAAGAAAATTTTAAAAAAATTACTTCCTAAAACATGATTCTCATACTGAAAGTGTTAGACTGCAAAGGGAAATACACATAGACATGACTCATGGCAAATATAAGTAAATGCATATATTTAAAACTTTATATTAATACATAAAGTGCCAAATATAGCTGGTAAGTATGTATCATTATTTAAGACACTCTCAAAAGACACCCATCCACATATAGCAGACAGCCAAACCAGTACTGAAAACTATCAGCAGAGGTAATGGTATAAGAGTATAACGTCAATCTGAAAAAGGGAGGTAGGAGATTAATCCCTACGACCGATAACATAAGCCTTGAAAAGATTTCCCATGAGTAAAAACATAAAAATCAACAGGTAATACTCTCTTCACGTCCCTCTGACAAACCCTGTACTGCGAGAGGAATTGGGCTTCAGAATGCTTAGAAGCGCTCATCAGAGAAGAAATCAAATCGAGCACCACCTCCACCACCTCCATAGGAGGCAAAGTTTGTAAAACTGAAGTATGTGTGTGGTGGGAGGTGTATTTATAGGCATTTTGAGGTTTGGGAAACTTTGCCCCCTCCTGGTAAAGTTCAAGCTGCGCATCCGGAACGGGGAAAAGCTTCTTAAAAGAACACGAGGGAGAAAAGGGCGAACCCAGTTTCTCCCATTCATTCTTAATAATGTTCACATTGTGATAGGAACCGGGAAGCTCTGGGGCACTACCCTGCCCTTGAAAACCCAATCCAGTTTAGGGATCGAAGGTTCCTCCGGGAGTTTCAGTTCCGGAACCTCCAGCATAGCAAGCACTTCCTTCAGCAGGAAATGCAAATGCTCCGTCTTAAATTTGAAATCTGGTTCCTCCGGGAACGGAGGCCTAGAAGTAGCCGATTCCGACCCAGAAGCGACATCCTCCGATAAGTCTGAATCGTCCTCAGCGGATAATCTGTCCGAGATATCAAGCGGAGTCGAAGACCCCTGAGACGGATAGCAGTGCCGTACCTTCCACTTGCGCTTAGGACAAGACATTGCATTTATGGCCGCAGAAACCGCCGTCTGCAACTGATCGTGTAAGTCTGATGGCTAAAGGGCCTCTCCCGCAAGAGGGTTAGTAATGTCCTGGGGAACTGCTTGTGTAATCGGAGATGCTTGTAGGGAACGCACCTCACGGGACGAGGAACCCTCCCTCAGAGGTGGACGTCTCAGTCATACTAAATACTTTATTCTTTTTGGAAGTAGTAATATTGTTGTAACATGTGTAACAGAGCTGTAATGGCGGTTCCACCAGAACCTCCTCACAGTATACACAGTTAGTAGGTTTAGATAAAGAAGTATCCTCCAACATATCAGAGTCCTCCATAACTTGCGCCTTTATTACGGACTTGATTATTGATTAAATGGCACCTTTATATCCCAATGGCCGGGGCACTCACCACCTCCTATGACCCGGACTACAAGAAACAGCTTTCGTCTCCTCCGAACACAGGTCGAAAAAGAGGAAGTTACTGAGGGCACATCCGGTCACATGGAGTGCCGAGTAAGAAAGAAGAAGTGTAGCGCTGGACAATGGAACTCACTGCCTCTCCTAAGTGTCACCTTCCACGCGAGACACCAAAAGTCTAGATACAAAAAAAGAGAGGATATAGGAGGGCGCTAAGAGCGGAGTGTTAATGTGCCGGTATATAAGGTGATTAATTATAAGCGAGTTGAAGACAACCTAATGGTTAAATAATTAGTACAATTTATTATAAAAAGGGAAACACAATGGTTTATCTCTCTGGATATTTTTCATATGTAACAAATTAAATATACAATGAATATCACCAATAAATAAAAGAGTGTATATTATAAAGCAAAAAATAAGCTTCAAGATATGCCATGTATAATATATACACAATTTTGAGTGGAATAATATCACTGGTGCAGCAATTGGATTAATGGCTGTAAGAGTGTTACACAATTATGTCACTCTAATCTAAAACATAATGCTCAAAAAATGTAACAGTACGTACATACATAAAACTAAATAAAATGTATTTAAAAATGATAAAGGCTTAAAAAGGACTAAAAAAATCTGTGATCAGATTAAGTATGAAGCCTTATTCCAGAGGCCAAGTGGAAATATAATTAATCTATAGGGACGTCTCCCAAAACACCCGTTAGCGCTGGAGGACCGTCCTTGCACTGAGCGAGAGACGCGCCAAAAAAGCCAGCCGCAATCTCTCTCTAACTGTTCCACACTGACAGAGCATTATCTCACACAAGTGCAGAAAAAAACACAATAAACCTTATGTATATTAAAATCCCCCCTGTTCTATAACCCCCTTCCGATGGTATTACCCTAGATTCTAAACAGATAAAAGATTATATATATAATGAAACAATCTAACCAGAATTAACACTATGGAACAGGAACACAGCCCTTAAAGTGTGACAGGTTAGTAGCGTTGCTCCTGACATGGACTTGAGAATAAACGCAGGCAGCGAAACTCGTCAACGCTGATTGCTTAAGGAGCTGTTAATACGAGTCAGAATGGTTTCACAGAAGAACACCCCCTGCAGCTCCGGACTCTAACTTTCACCCATGCTCTCACTGAGAGGCTGACAGAACTGCTTAAAATTCCAGTCCCACTGCGAAGAGTACTACCCTCCATAAGAGACTACTCCGAATCTTCCGACACTTCTCTGCCAACCTCCTGTGACGAAAGGCAAAAAATGACTGGGGGATGAGGGAAGTGGGGGAGGTATTTAAGCCTTTTGGCTGGGGTGTCTTTGCCTCCTCCTGGTGGCCAGGTTCTTAATTCCCACAAGTGATGAATGTAGCAGTGGACGCTCCTCCCCTTTAGATGGAAACTGGGGTATGGGTAATAAGAGATAATCAATCTTTTTAAACAATAAAAATTCTGGACTGTCCCTTTAATTCATGAATCATCTGCTTTACATATAGCTGAAAAGTCATAATATGCAGAACTACTAACTTTATAAACTCGCAATAATACGCTATTTTATTGTAATATACACCTGGCTCTCCACAAAAAGAAATCCTAATTCTATATGTAGATTTTCATAACTAAGAGTGCAAATTCATAAAAAGCAGCATTAAGGAAAGTATGTGCAGAACTATGAGCAGCTTACTTGGTCAGCGATTGCTCTTCCCAACTTATCCATTCTTGATCCAGCCTCTGCAATCTTCTTAGCAGCACTAATAACATCAGATGTATTTTTCAATGGCCCCTTTCCTCTGTAGAAAAATATATCTAAGTTTATATCTAGGAAACCAAGTGAGTATATTAAATGGGATAAATATATAAAAAAATGCACAACTTCAGGCAAACTAGCAGCTTTTAAGAAAGCAACTGATCACCGGTTGGTTTAAAAATAGCAAATTACAACAAATCACAGCAATAGGACTTGACTACAGATTGTATTGTGAACTTACAAAGGAGATAAATGATGCACTTTATTAACCAGTTTTTTTTTTTAACCCCTTAACGACCAAGGACGTACGCCACACGTCCTCAAAAAAAATGCAGTTAATGACCGAGGACGTGTGGCGTACGTCCTTGGTCTGGAAAGCAGCTGGAAGCGATCCTGCTCGCTTCCAGCTGCTTTCCGGTTATTGCAGTGATGCCTCGATATGGAGGCATCCTGCAATAACCCCCCTTGGCCATCCGATGCAGAGAGAGCCACTCTGTGGCCCTCTCTGCACCGGACATCGATGGCCGGTATCGTTGGTGGGTGGGAGCTTACGTGGGAGGCGGGTGGGCGGCCATCGGTGTTCTATGTGGAGTGGAGGGGGGCGGGATCGGGGGCGGGAGCTACGGGGGCGCGCA